>NC_061826.1:12649774-12669774 GCF_019202785.1 Penaeus chinensis | reverse complement strand
ACACACAAAAACGTCTGTCTATAAACACCGAGACTCTGGGACATGAAATAGCCATTAAACCTTTTCTCAGCTAACACATTCAGGGATTTTCTTTCACCTATTGTAAGTAGCCAACACCACCTCTTTATCTATTTCTTCTTATCCTTTACTCTCTCCTTTTAGCCATTTTTCTCTATCAATTTTTTTTTTCAAGGCCTTTCCCTCTTCTATCGCCAGTTTCTTTATTCTTCCACTATTCCTTCCTTATTCCTTCTTCGTTCTGACAGTTCCTATATCCTCCTCGATTCATGCCTTTCTCCTCGTTCTTACAATTCCCTTTTCCCTTCCCAACACTCTTCTTTATGTCTCCTCATTCTGACTCGCAAATTCCTTTTCCGTCTCCCTCAATCTCTGTGCAGGACAACTCACGCAGATCCGCCTCCTTTCTTCGTCAGGCAGAGCGAAGGTTCGACGGACGGCGACGCGTGGGGAGGTAGGGGGGAGAGGGGTGGGGTGGGGAGGGGGGAAGGGGGTGAGAGGGATGGGGAGGGGGGGTAAGAGGGGGACAGGGATGGGTAGGGGGTGGAGTAGGGAGGGGGAAAAGGGTGGGAGGGAGGGAGGAAGGAGGAAGGGGGATGGAAAAGGGTGGGAGGGAGGAAAGGTAGGTTGGAGGAGGGAGGGGAGGGGAAAGGGAGGAGGAAGGGGAGGGGAAGGGAGGTGGCGCCGTGACCACAAAGCCTTTTCTTTCTCCTCTTTCTCTCTCTCTCTTTTCTGTCTCGCCATTTCACACATCCCACATGTGTGTGTGTCGGTGTTTGTCCTCTCTCGGTCTCTCTCCTATGACTCTCACCTCCACCTCCTTTCCCCTCCCCCTTCCTCCGCCATCGCACCCTCCTCCCACTCCTTCTCCTCTTCTTCTTCCTCCTCCTCCTCCTCAGAAAGAAAGGAGAAGAGGAAGTGGAGGAGAGAGAGAAAAGGGTCAGAAGAGAAAGGAACATACAAGAAAGAGAGAGAAGAGAAAGGCGAAGAAGAGGACGAATGGAATAGAGAAAAGAGGTGTGCAGAAGAAGGGGAATAAATGGGAGAAAAGAGAGGAGAGAGAATTACCCTCTGTGATAATCAAACAAAATAGTAACAAATGGGCTAATAACAGACAAGAACAACACTTTATCCTGGCAAACAAAAAAGAAAAAAGAAAGAAAAAGAAAAAGAGCGAAAGGGAAAGAAAGATAGAAAAAAAAAAAAACGGAAACACACACAGCAACTCTAATAAAGCAACAATTAAGCTATTAATAGACACAAGAACAATACGTACCGGGCTTAAAAAGAAAGAAAGAAAGTAAAAAAGAAACGGAAACAGACACCCTTTTCCGGCTACGATGAATGCCTGCCGGATGTTCCTTCGCCATCGAGGCACTGGGACATCCGCCCCCCCCACCCCCCCACCTCGCCCCCCTCCCCCCCTTTTCGGCACTGCTGTTGGTATGCACTATATAAAGTACGGTAGCCATAGTAATGCTGATAATAATAAAAACAATAATAGTAATCATAATATCAATAAACGTATATACCTATCAGCAAAATAAATAAATATATGAACACACACCCACCCATACACACACACACACACACACACACACACACACACACACACACTGTATGTATGCATATAATAATAATAAACAATAATAATGAAAAATAATTACAAAAATTGCAACAGAAAATTTTAACAAAAAAACAGTAAAAATACAAGACTCCAAACAACAATGCCTTAATTGCCAGGACCCAATCTCATCTCCCTGTACCCACAACCCACACTGCACCCACACACAATACTTCGGCGTCATGTATATAACAGCCGAGTTACAAGGACATTGAGCCTTTGAGCTCAGGAAGGGAAAGGGAGAGAGGGAAGAGGGGGGAGAGGAGAGGGAGAGAGGGGAGGGGAGAGGGGGAGAGGGAGAGAGGGGAAGGGGAGAGGGGGAGAGGAGAGGGAGAGAGGGGGGAAAGGAGAGGGAGAGAGGGGGAAGGAGAGGAGAGAGGGGGAAAGGAGAGGGAGAGAGGGGGAAAGGAGAGGGAGAGAGGGGGAAAGGAGAGGGAGAGAGGGGGAAAAGAGAGGGAGAGAGGGGGAAAAGAGAGGGAGAGAGGGGAAAGGAGAGGGAGAGAGGGGGAAAGGAGAGGGAGAGAGGGGGAAAGGAGAGGGAGAGAGGGGGAAAGGAGAGGGAGAGAGGGGGGAAAGGAGAGGGAGAGAGGGGGAAAAGGAGAGGGAGAGAGGGGGAAAAGGAGAGGGAGAGAGGGGGAAAGGAGAGGGAGAGAGGGGGAAAGGAGAGGGAGAGAGGGGGAAAGGAGAGGGAGACAGAGGGGGAAAGGAGAGGGAGAGAGGGGGAAAGGAGGAGAGGGAGAGGAGGGGGAAAGGAGAGGGAGAGAGGGGGAAAGGGAGAGGGAGAGACGGGGGAAGGAGAGGGGAGAGAGGGGGAAAGGAGAGGGTGATGAGAGGGGGAGAGGGGGGATGCGGGAAGGGTAAAGGGAGAGGGGAAGGGTAAAGGGAGAGGGAAGGGGAAAGGAGAGGGAAGGGAGAGGAAAAGGGACAGGGAGAGAGGGAAAGGCGAGAGGGAGAGAGGAAAAGGGAAAGAGGGAAAGGAGAGGGAGATGGGAGATAGGGAAAGGGAGAGGGAGAGAGGGAAAGGGGAAAGGGAGAGAGGGGAAGAGGGAAGGGAGAGAGGGGAAGGGTAAAGGAAGAGAGGGAGGAAAAGAGGGAGAGGTGGAGAGACTTGTGATGAACGCGAAAGGTTGGTAGAAAAGAGAAGAAAGAGAAAGGGAAAGGGAAAGGAAGGCAGTGCGGAGAATGAGAAATGAAGGGAGATGAAGAAAGGGAAGAAAGACTAGAGGAAAAGGAAAGGTACGAGAAACTGAAAAGGGGAGAGAAAGAAAGAGAAAGATGGAAAAGATGCAGAACTTAATAAAAGAATGAAACGAGAAGGAAAGAGAGAGAGAAAGGAAACACGGAAAGAAAAGAGGGAATGCTTTAACGAAAAACGAAAGGAAACAAAAAAGGAAGGGAAGAAGAGAGAGAGGAAGAATAGGAAAACAGGAAGAGGGCGAACGAGACAAACCGCCGGGAGTGATAAGTTTGCCGATAACATGCCTATCAACGACACTCGCGTGCCAAATCCTTGCTAGCATTCGGCTGAGCATTTCGCGATACGTTAAATGAAGAAGAAAAAGAAGGAGGAGGAAGAAGAAGAAAAAGAAGGAGGAGGAAGAAGAAGAAGAAGAAGAAGAAGAAGAAGAAGAAGAAGAAGAAGAAGAAGAAAAAGAAGGAGGAGGAAGAAGAAGAAGAAGAAGAAGAAGAAGAAGAAGAAGAAGAAGAAGAAGAAGAAGAAGAAGAAGAAGAAGAAGAAGAAGAAGAAGAAGAAGAAGAAGAAGAAGAAGAAGAAGAAGAAGAAGAAGAAGAAGAAGAAGAAGAAGAAGAAGAAGAAGAAGAAGAAGAAGAAGAAGAAGAAGAAGAAGAAGAAGAAGAAAAAGAAGGAGGAAGAAGAAAAAAAAAAAAGAAAAAAAAGGAGAAGAAGAAAAAGGAGGAGGAATAATAAGAAAAAGAAGAAGAAGAAAAAGAAGAAGAAAAAGGAGGAAGAGGAGGAGGAGGAGACAAAAGAATAAAAAATATATACCTACAATAAATACAATTACATATCATACTATTATATATATTTGCTTTATACCTATAACAAACACAAACTAAAGACAACAACCATAAAGCGAATATTTTTAACGAAAAGAAAATATCAACATTCACTGAGAAGGCTAATTTCCACCCCAGTCTGAGTCTACACTTCAGCCGTCGCGAATTCCCACGCCCACACGCCCACTACTTACTCCATTACCTCCTTCTCTGTCTCTTTCTCCTCCTAATTCCCTCTTCGCCTCTCCCTCTTCTTCTCTCTTCTTCTCTATATCCTCTTACTCTTCTCCTTCTCCTTCTTCATCTCTATATCCTCTTACTCTTCTCCTTCTCCTTCTTCTTCCCCCTGTTCCTCCTCCTCTTTATTTTACATTTACCATCCCCGTTCCTCCTGTTTCTTCTCCTCCTCTTATTCTTCCTTCTCCTCCTCTTCTTCTTCCTTCTCCTCCTCTTCTTCTTCCTTCTCCTCCTCTTCTTCTTCCTTCTCCTTCCTCCTCTATTATTTCTTCTTCTTCTTCTTCTTCTTTCTCCTCTTCTTTCTCCTCTTCTTTCTCCTCTTCTTTCTCCTCTTCTTTCTCCTCTTCTTTCTCCTCCTCCTCCTCCTCCTCCTCCTCCTCCTCCTCCTCCTCCTACTCCTCCTACTCCTCCTCCTCCTCCTCCTCCTCCTCCTCCTCCTCCTCCTCCTCCTCCTCCTCCTCCTCCTCCTCCTCCTCCTCCTCCTCCTCCTCCTTCTTCTTCTTCTTTTACCCCCTCCCTCTTCCTCTTCTTCTTCCTTATTCTACCCGCATAATTGAGTTTCTTCCGAGACACCCGCTGTCTGTCTCCACGGTTCGATTCGGCGAAAGGTCATAGGGCTCTTTGGGAAGCATGGCGATGAAGTAAGGAAGAAGGAGGAAGAAGGGAGGAGGAGGAGGAGGAGGAGGAGGAAGAGGAAGAGGAGGAGGGGGAGATGGTGGTGGAGGAGGAGGAGGAGGAGGAGGAGGAGGAGGAGGAGGAGGGGGGGAGGGGGAGGGGGAGGGGGAGGGGGAGGAGGAAGAGGAAGGAGGAGGAGGAGGGGGAGGTGGTGGTGGTGGAGGAGGAGGAGGGGGAGGTGGTGGAGGTGGAGGAGGAGGAGGAGGAGGAGGAGGAGGAGGAGGAGGAGGAGGAGGAGGAGGAGGAGGAGGAGGAGGGGGGAGGAGGTGGTGGAGGAGGGGGGAGGAGGTGGTGGAGGAGGGGGGAGGAGATGGTGGTGGAGGAGGGGGGAGGAGATGGTGGTGGAGGAGGGGGGAGGAGATGGTGGTGGAGGAGGAGGAGGAGGAGGCGATGAAGTAGAAGAAAAAGGGGGAGGAGAAGGAGGATGAGATGAAGAGTAAGATGGAGAAGAAGGAGGAGGAGGAGATGATGAAGAAGAAAAAGGAGGAGGAGAAATTGAAGAAGAGGGAGAAGACGATGAAGAAGAAATTAAGAAGAGGGATAAAGAGATGAGGAAGAATAAGAATAATAAGAGCAAGGAGGAGAAAAAGAGGAAGAATGAGAAGAGGAGGGAGATGGAGAAGAGGAGGGAGATGGAGAAGAGAGGAAGGAGAAGAGAGAGAGGAGAAGTAAAGAGAAAGTAAAGGAAACGGGGGACTGGAAGACAGAGAGGGAGAAAAGAGGGAATATGAGAGAGAAACAAAGAGAAGAAACATTGGAAGACGTGGAATGAATAAGGATGCAGCCAGACGAAAGGGAACAAGGGATAATGATAATAACAGAATAAGAAAAACAAAACAAAAAAACAACAACACAGTTCTATGTATCTCAATAATAATAAGAAATACGAATATAAGAAGAGGGGAAGGAAATATAATGAGGAGAAGGGAAATCGAGAAAGGAAACAAAAGCAAAGAAAACAAGAAATAAAAGGAGGAGGAGGAAACAGACAACCAAAGAGATCAAGAAGAAGAAGAAAATCAGACTAGAGATTCAAAAAAGGGAATAAAGAAAAACAAGAAAACAAACAAACAAAAACGGAGGAAACGAAAGAAGGGGAGAAAGAAGAGAGAGAAGAAAAAGAAGAGAGAGAAGAGAAGAAAGAGAAAGAAGAGAAAGAAGAAAAGGAAGAGAAAGAAGAGAAAGAAGAGAGAGAAGAGAAAGAGAGAGAAGAGAAAGAAGAGAAGGAAGAGAGAGAATAGAGAGAAGAAAAGGAAGAGGAAGAAGAGAAGGCCATTCGTAATTCAGTCCCTTTAAAGATCGCCAGAGCTGGACGCTGAGGGTAAAGGTCATGTTCAGATATCGTGCAAAAGTCGCTTTTAATCCGAAGAGCAATACCCTCCCCCCCCCCCCCCCCAAAAAAAAAAAAAAAAAAAAAAAAAAAAAAAAATTAAAAAAAAAAAAATAAAAATAAAAAAAATATACATATTTTTGTACAGAGAGCTGATTAAGATGAAGAGCAACAATGAACGATCGTTTTCGAATTGCATCGTTGTTAATAATGTAATATCGTTGGTCTGTGACTAAGGATTCACGAAGACTATGTAGGCCTATGCAGATTTAAAATAACGTTCAAGGTTCAAAATCGTCGTCATTTTTTACAACAACAACGACTAAATAAATCACCAGCATAAACCCCTGAAAAAAAAAGAAACAAAATTTTTTTTCCTTGTTGCAAACACCATTGCAAATCAAGATGCCAACCTACAACCAATCTCTTCCAAATGCTTCTACAGCGACATTATTCATTCAACCGAGGCAACCTCACTCTTCGATCGGTACGGAGAGAGAGAGAGAGAGAGAGAGAGAGAGAGAGAGAGAGAGAGAGAGAGAGAGAGAGAGAGAGAGAGAGAGAGAGAGAGAGAGAGGGAGAGGGAGGGAGAGGGAGGGAGAGGGAGGGAGAGAGAGGGAGAGGGAGGGAGAGGGAGGGAGAGGGAGGGAGAGGGAGGGAGAGGGAGGGAGGGAGGGAGGGAGGGAGGGAGGGAGGGAGGGAGGGAGAGAGAGAGAGAGAGAGAGAGAGAGAGAGAGAGAGAGAGAGAGAGAGATAAAAAAGTCCTTTGACATTTATAAGCTAAGGATATCGGTCGATAATATATTCATAACCTTATCCATTCCAAAGCATCTCCAGTTCCCGTTCACGAGGGAAAAAATCTTTGGAAACCCCATCATAAGTTTTAACAACATTGCACATACTCTTACAGACACATACACTTGCACGCGCGCACACACACACACACACACACACACACAGTCATAAGTCTACCAAAATAAGATGAAATAATGGCGATTTTGTGGCTTCCCTACAAACGGTTTTCCTCACTTTTGCAAGAAAACGATAAGCAACAGTGTTTTCCTTGCAGCTGCGCTAATTATATTTCAAAGAATACAAGAGGCAGTGAAGTACACAGATCATATCGGAAGTTCTTCATGTCAGACGTTGATCATGTCATAAGTTGATTATATCAGTTGATTATGTCATAAGTTCATCATGACAGAAGTTGATTATGTCAGACGTTGATTATGTCAGAAGTTCATCATGACAGAAGTTCATCATGTCAGAAGTACAACATATCAGAACGTACATCATTTCAGAACTACCAACGCCGCCCACCACGTCAGCACTCGCCAGAACACAAGCCATTGCAACATACGCTTGTTGAGATGATAAACTCCGCCATGCATATTGCAACAAGAGCACCACATCGTTGCCAATAACGTAAACCCACCCTCGGCCCTACGAGTCAATGCACGCCGTCGGTCTCGTTATGGTACATACCCCCCACCCCACCCCTTCCTCGTTCGGCGTTCGACTTTGCCGAAGCGAGAACCGAAATAATAATAATAATAATAATAATAATAAAGAATGATAAATAATAAACAAATAAATATAGAATAGAAGGGGGAACCGAAACAGGTGGCCGTTCGAGAAGGTTCGCCGTGGTTTCGGAATGAAGGGTCGAGACTGGCGGTTTACACGCTGGCAACGCTGAATTGGGAGGAGAAGGAGAGGGGGGGGGGGGGGAGGCGGGCTGTAGACGGGTATTCTTCGACTTAACTTTTATTTTATTTTGCTTATCCTTCGCCTTATACCTTATATTTTGCTTATCCTTCGCCTTATACCTTATATTTTGCTTATCCTTCGCCTTATACCTTATATTTTGCTTATCCTTCGCCTTATACCTTATATTTTGCTTATCCTTCGCCTTATACTTTACATTTTGCTTATCCTTCGCCTTATACTTTACATTTTGCTTATCCTTCGCCTTATACTTTACATTTTTCTTATCCTTCGCCTTATACTTTACATTTTGCTTATCCTTCGCCTTATACTTTACATTTTGCTTATCCTTCGCCTTATACTTTACATTTTGCTTATCCTTCGCCTTATACTTTACATTTTGCTTATCCTTCGCCTTATACTTTACATTTTGCTTATCCTTCGCCTTATACTTTACATTTTGCTTATCCTTCGCCTTATACTTTATATTTTGCTCATCCTTCGCCTTATACTTTACATTTTGCTTATCCTTCGCCTTATACTTTATATTTTGCTCATCCTTCGCCTTATACTTTACATTTTGCTTATCCTTCGCCTTATACTTTACATTTTGCTCATCCTTCGCCTTATACTTTATATTTTGCTTATCCTTCGCCTTATACTTTACATTTTGCTTATCCTTCGCCTTATACTTTATATTTTGCTTATCCTTCGCCTTATACTTTACATTTTGCTTATCCTTCGCCTTATACTTTACATTTTGCTTATCCTTCGCCTTATACTTTATATTTTGCTTATCCTTCGCCTTATACATTATATTTTGCTTATCCTTCGCCTTATACTTTACATTTTGCTTATCCTTCGCCTTATACTTTATATTTTGCTTATCCTTCGCCTTATACTTTATATTTTGCTTATCCTTCGCCTTATACTTTACATTTTGCTTATCCTTCGCCTTATACTTTACATTTTGCTTATCCTTCGCCTTATACTTTACATTTTGCTTATCCTTCGCCTTATACTTTATATTTTGCTTATCCTTCGCCTTATACTTTATATTTTGCTTATCCTTCGCCTTATACTTTATATTTTGCTTATCCTTCGCCTTATACTTTACATTTTGCTTATCCTTCGCCTTATACTTTATATTTTGCTTATCCTTCGCCTTATACTTTACATTTTGCTTATCCTTCGCCTTATACTTTACATTTTGCTTATCCTTCGCCTTATACTTTACATTTTGCTTATCCTTCGCCTTATACTTTACATTTTGCTTATCCTTCGCCTTATACATTATATTTTGCTTATCCTTCGCCTTATACTTTACATTTTGCTTATCCTTCGCCTTATACTTTATATTTTGCTTATCCTTCGCCTTATACTTTATATTTTGCTTATCCTTCGCCTTATACTTTATATTTTGCTTATCCTTCGCCTTATACATTATATTTTGCTTATCCTTCGCCTTATACTTTACATTTTGCTTATCCTTCGCCTTATACTTTACATTTTGCTTATCCTTCGCCTTATACTTTACATTTTGCTTATCCTTCGCCTTATACTTTACATTTTGCTTATCCTTCGCCTTATACTTTATATTTTGCTTATCCTTCGCCTTATACTTTATATTTTGCTTATCCTTCGCCTTATACTTTATATTTTGCTCATCCTTCGCCTTATACTTTATATTTTGCTTATCCTTCGCCTTATACTTTATATTTTGCTTATCCTTCGCCTTATACTTTACATTTTGCTTATCCTTCGCCTTATACATTATATTTTGCTTATCCTTCGCCTTATACTTTACATTTTGCTTATCCTTCGCCTTATACTTTACATTTTGCTTATCCTTCGCCTTATACTTTACATTTTGCTTATCCTTCGCCTCACTCTACGCACTGAGACAATCCGCCGCCGCTGTCATCCAAGTTATCCTCTTCCTTACACTTTTTTTTTCTGTATAACGATGCCAACAACAACAAAAACTACAACAACAACAACAAAATTCGTCGTTGAATCACACATCATTCCTTTATTGAGGGTAATGCACTGGTCTATACATGAAGGTAATGCACAGGTCTGGACACGTGATCCCAGCCGTCAACGCCTATTATTAATGGTCGTTGGGCCAGGGTACAGCGGCCGAAGGGGGTGCAATATTACGACACCATTTCTTTGATCAAAAGCTAGGGCTGATGTTTGTCTTGTTGTAAGAACATTGTTCGTCAATTTGCTGGAGGTCTCGAGGAACTGGGAGAGGAGAGAGACTGAGGGAGGGATGGAGAAAGAGGGAGGGATGGAGAAAGAGGGAGGGATGGAGAAAGAGGGAGGGATGGAGAAAGGGAGAGAAAGAAGGTGAGGGGTAGAAAGAGGGAGCGGGGAAGGGGAGGAGGGAGGGAAGGAGGGAGGGAGGGAGCGGGGAAGGGGGGGAGGGAGGGAGGGAGGGAGGGAGGGTGGGAGGGAGGGAGGGAGAGAGAATCCCATTATTTCTCTTCCAACCCAACAACTTCCCTAACAAATGAATCTCCTCGTCTCGCACGGAGGCTAAAATGAGATAGAGTCCTCCCCCCCCCCCCCTACCGCCACTTCACCCCCATTGTACTATTAGAGATAACAAGAAATATTGACTCGACCTTGGGACAGGGGGGGGGGTTGCTCAATACCTACGGGAAACGCCATTGGTAATGCTTCTGGGTATGCCTCCAGACTATGCCACGCTTACTATAGGCCTCTATGTAGCCTACACTGTCCTTAACTTACACACGAGTAGTTAACGAGTATCCATTCGTTTGTAATGAATAATATCCTCTATCAGACTAGGAAGTACACTGAGCGCTGGTTCAATTGCACAACAGGTCACTTCACTCGCTATTTTTGGTCACATCGCCATCCGTTCGCTTTACATTCTGCACGCTTGCATTCACCCATATATATGAACCTTTACACATGATTTACTGTGTGATGTGAGCATTTTCCTTTCATAAATACGCCAGAAATTTACATTATTTCGCATTCCAAACTTTCCCAGACAACTTTATATATTACATTTATTATTATATAGTATTACTACTGTCCTAGCCACTCTACTCTCTCCATATCTACCATTGATATATCTACACCCATCTCTTCCCTCCCTCTTCATCTTCTATTAATATCTACCAGTATTCTTGAATCTTCTTCTGTCTCCTCCATTTCTCTTCATCTCCTATTTGCTAATCTGCTGTTCTTCCTTCTTCTGTATCAAACATTTCTCGATCTCTATATCTATATCCCACCCTTGCACCCTCTCCCCACTTTCCCCTCCCCTCTCTCCACCGCCAACCTTCCCTTCCCCTCCCCTCTCTCCACCCCCACCCTTCCCCTACCCTCTCTCCACCCCCCTACCTTCCCCTCCCCTCTCTTTACCCCCAACGTCTTCCTCCCCAACCTTCCTCTCCCAACTCTCCATCCCCCAACCTTCCCCTGCTCCCTCCCCACTCTCCCCCCCCAAACCTCCCCTCCACTCTCCCCCCCTCAACCTTCCCTTACCCACCCACCCCAACCTCTCCCCCTCCACTCTCCACCCCCTCCCCCCTCCCAAGTCTCCACCCACGGAGCTCAGCCAATCAGAACTCAAGACCCGAACGCATCCCTCCTAATCATCGTCCGAGTAATAGCGACATAGCTCGAGACTGGTTCTGTGCTCATCTGACAGCGAGTCATGAAAACTTAACCAGTCATGCAAGTCTCACTATTTTTTTTATCTTTCCCTTTTTTTTTTTGTTTGTTTGTCTTATATCTCATCACACTTCGCGAACAGGTTTCCTCTCGTGTGTTGGTCTGTGTCTCTCTATAATTCTGTGCTTGTTTCTATCTTTATCTGTGCTTTGTAGTTACTATCAACGTCCATCTGTGCTTTTTAATTTACTCTTCACCTCTTTCTTATTCTTATTCTTTCATCTCCTCTTTCTCTTTTGGGATTCTTTTCTTCTTCTCCCTGCTTTAACAAATTTCCTTAATTTCTATTCCATTTTCTTTCTTTTTTCTCGCTATTTCTATTTTCTCTTATCTCTCTCTCTCTCCCACCGCCTTCCTTTCTATTTTTTCACATAGTTTTCCCATCTCTCTTCTGTTGTTTTTCCTTTATCGCTTCTTATCCGTTCTTCCTTCATCCACACGTTCTCGTCTCATTTCTATTCATATCGCTCCTTACTCCTCCTCGCATCCTGCATTAAGCTCGCCGCATCCTCCTCGTCCTTATGCGCTCATCCTCGACTTGGTTAACATAATGACAGAAAGGAGGAGGAGGAGGAGGAGGAGAGGGAAGGAGGAGGAGAGGGAAGGAGGAGAGGGAAGGAGGAGGAGAGGGAAGGAGGAGGAGAGGGAAGGAGGAAAGGGGGGGGAGGAGGAGGAAAGGGGGGGAGGGAAGGAGGAGGAAAGGGGGGGAGAAGGAGGAGGAAAGGGGGGGGAAGGAGGAGGAAAGGGGGGGAAGGAGGAGGAAAGGGGGGAAGGAGGAGAAAAGGGGGGAAGGAGGGGGGGGAGGAGGAGGAGGAGGAGGAGGAGGAGGAGAGGGAAGAGGAGGAAAGGGGGGAAAGGAGGGGGAGGGGGGAGGCGGAGGAGGAGGAGGAGGAGGAGGAAGGGAGGAGGAGAGGGAAGGAGGAGGAAAGGGGGGGGAGGAGGGGGGAAAGGAGGCGGGGGAGGGGGGAAAGGAGGCGGAGGAGGAGTAGGAGGAAGGAGGAGGGGGGAGGGAGGAGGAGGAAGAGGAGAGAAGAGAAACAAAAGTAAAAAATAAGGAAGAAGAAAGATTAAGAGCAAAAGCAGTCGACGAAAATGGGAATGACGAGCAAAAACAAACAAACAAAGAAACAATAAACAGAAGACACCCCCACCCCCCCCCTCCGAGCTCAGCCTAACATTACGAGACTTGCATGACTGAAGTATATGTTAGAGACCGCGAGTTAGAGTTAAATAGATGTTAGTGTTAGAACAAGCGAGTTACAGCTGAATATCTAGAGTTAGAGCACGGGAGTCTGCATAAATTAACTCACTTTGGAGCTCACTTGTCAGCCCCAGAAGCGCCTTCGCTGTCACGACAATGTCAAGCCACAAAATTACATTCCTAGAAGCAAGAAAACAGTGAACAAAAAAATCATATTTCTCTCTCTTCTAATTTTTTTTTTTTTTTTTTTTTTTTTTTTTTTTTTTTTTTTTTATAAACTTAGCGAGTTTTTCGTCGCAAAGTAGAAGCGATTTCATGAATTCCTTCCGTCTCTTCCTATACTTCCCGATCCTGCTTAAACTCTCCCTTCCTTCGCACTCTATTCCTTTAACACAATCTCTCCCTCAGAGTTTCATCAGCATCATGCAGCCTACAGAAATTAATTCCATGGGCTCTTGCTATCCTCCAGTGGCTGACTTCCGTATGTTGCCATGCTGTTCATGTTCATAATGAGTTTCAATCCACGGGGCGTATGGGTAGCTAGCCATTTGGGGAATTAATCTTTCTCCTCTTTCTTTCTATCTTTCGTTATGCTCTCCCTCCCTCCCTCTCTCCCTCTCTTTCTCTCTCTCCCCCTCTCTCTCGCTCTCCCTCCCTCTCTCCCTCTTTGTTCTCCCCCCCTTCTCGTTATCTAACTTTCTATCTCTCCCCCTCGACTTTCCTTTCTTTCCTCACGTATCTATCCATCCATCAAATGTTTCCCTCTCCCTTCCCTTACTCCCCTCCCCCATCCACCTAGAATCACCCACCCCACCTATTCAACTTCTCCCCCTTCCCGCTATTCCCCAACTAACTCCCCCCTTCTCCCCCTCCCCTCTGTTCTCCCACTTCGCTTCCTCCCCATTCTCCCCTTCCCGCCATTCCCCATTTAACTCCGTCCCTTCTCCCCCTCCCCTCCATCCCCCATTCAGCTCCCACCCCCTCCCCACCCACATCCTTAACCCCCGCCCATTCTCTCCCCACCCGCCTCCCCTCAACTCCCCCATTCTCACCCCACCCGCTCCCCCAACTCCCTCATTTCCCCCCCCGCCCCACACACCCCATTCCCTCCCCCATTCTCACCCCACCCACCCCTCCAACTCCCCCATTCTCCCCTCACCAGCCCCTCCAACTACCCCATTCTCCCCTCCGCCCCCCTTCCCCATTCTCTCCCCCGCCCCCTTACCCCCATTATCTCCCCACCCACCCTCCAACCCCCCATTCTCTCCCCACCCGCCTCCTCCAACTCCCCCCCTCCGCCTCCCCCCCCAACCCCCCATTCACCCCATGAGGCCTCTGTCGCCCTGCGGCCTGACCGTGAGCATGGCGGCTCGCTCGAGTGTCCTATAAATGAAAATCGAAAATCGAAGAATTTAGCCTCGCGTGTCTTCTTTTTCTTTCTTTCTCTCTTTTTGTTTCTAGTCTCGTTAGTTCACCGTTTTTTCCGTGATGTGTTTTTGTTTGTTTGTTTGTTTGTAAGGAAAGAGAAACACAGAAAAAGAGTGTGTGCTTAAAAAAATAAAATAATAATAAAATAATAAGATAATAAAAAGAATAAAATAAGATGATAAAAAATTAAATAAAAAAAGATAATCACAGGAAAATAGGATGATAAAGGTTGTGAGAAAAGAAAGAGGAAGAAATAGAGTAAGTGAAGGCAACAAACAGACTAGCAGGAAAGGAAAGAGAGAAAAAAAAAAAAAACGCAGATTAGTGAGAAAGAAAAGAAAGATAGACAAATATAGAATAGGCAGGGTTCGATACCTATTTTTTTCTCCCAGATGAACGAAACTACAACAAGAATTTAAAAAAAAAAAAAACTAACTATCAAACCAATTAAATAAATACAAATTTTAAATTTTATACCAATAATCTTATCTTAATGAGGCTTATCTAATCTGGGCTAACTAGTTACACGCATGATTAACCTGTTGCAGGAACTCTTATCTTTTATCAAGAGAAGAAACTAGGCGCAGGAAAAGGAAAAGGGAACAGGGCATATTTTTGTGATGATTAAATGTGAGAGAGAGAGAGAGAGAGAGAGAGAGAGAGAGAGAGAGAGAGAGAGAGAGAGAGAGAGAGAGAGAGAGAGAGAGAAGGGAGGGAAGGGATAAAGAGGGAGGGAGAGGGGGAAGGAAGAGGGGAGAGGAAGGGTGAGGGAGAGGGAGAGAGGGAGGGAGGGAGGGGGAGAAGGAGAGGGAGAAGGAGAAGGAGAGGGAGAGAGAGAGAGGGAGAGGGGGAGGGGGAGAGGGGGAGAGGGGGAGAGGGAGAGAGGGAGAGAGGAGAGAGAGGAGAGAGAGAGAGAGAGAGAGAGAGAGAGAGAGAGAGAGAGAGAGAGAGAGAGAGAGAGAGAGAGAGAGTTGAGACAGAGAAGGCGAGAGTGGGAGAAACGGGAAAAGGAATAAGGAGGGAACAGAGAAGAAGCGAGAAAAAGGGAAAGAATAAAAGTAACCTGTATTTACGTGAGCGTTGTCGGGGATCCCGTTTAAACATATTTATTCCCATACCATTTACGTACACAGCATTTCATCACATATCACACACCTACATGACAATAAAATGCCTATCATTATGCTCTGTTGCATGCTGCTTATAGCGATAGCATCATGGTAACAATGAAACAAAAATCCACCGCTTTGCAACCAGCAGATAATTTCCCGAAAATTCATTATGACTTTGCAGTTTCCATTGCCAAGTTCCCAAACAGCCAGGGTATTGCGGCATCAACTTGAAGGACAATAAATACGCTCATCTAAACTTTCGGCACTAACAAGTATTCATTACGAAGGATTAATAACAAAAGTATTCATTCGCGTGAATTCACCCTCCCCCCAAAACCGTTCGATAGAGTTTAAGTCATGAAGAGAAAAGAAAAGAAAAGAAAAAAATGACCGGTCGCAAAGATTTCTACATCTTCTTTAGTCGCCCGTCCACTTCCCGTTTTCTATTCCAAGCACAGGATCGCAATACACTGATGTTTGAAATGATGAAATTCAAGGTTGACCAGTCTTGTCGAAGTCTATTTCCTCGCAACAGACCGGACCAGATTCTAAATCGAGTTTTGTATGCTTGTGATTTCTAAATAATTCATTGCAGGGTATAACTCGGGTACCTTATTAATGGGAATATAAACAATCATTTTTCAATAATACGGGAATAGACCCTACACACACACACACACACACACACACACACACACACACACACACACACACACACACACACACACACACACACACTCTTCCCGTAAAATTAACCCATAACTCTACAACACAAGGCCAATACAAGACACCTGGAATAAACTCAGGGCAACGTGTTTCGGAATATTCAGAAATCCTGAAGTCCTCTCAAGTGCACCGTTTGACTGTTCCGTGTGTGTTTATCATGATTTTCCCTCTTTCTTCTTTATCTTCTGGTTCTTCGTCTTCTCCTCATTTTGCTTCCTTCCCTTCCTCCTCCTCTTTCTTCCTTCTTTCTCCTCCTTTTTCTTCCTTCCCCTCCTCTTTCTTCCTTCTCCTCCTCCTTCTTCCTTCTTCTTTCTCCTCCTCTTCCTTCTTCCTTCTTCCTCCTTCTTCTTTCTCCTCCTTCTCCTTCATTCTTCCTTCTTCCTTCTCCTTTCTCCTTTCTCCTCCTCCTCCTCCTTCCTTCTCACTCCTCCTCCTCCTCCTCCTTCTCCCTCTTCTATTTTTCCTTCTTTTCTCGTTTTCTGTTGTTTTCTTTTCTCCCAACCTTGATTATCGATCACCTTCAATGTCTGTTCGCCAACACACACTCTCCTTTCCTCTTGCTTCGCCACAAATCCCGCTTCAGTACCACACTTCTCCCTCCTTCACTGTCGATTATTTCTTCAATTAATCACTTCTCTGTTCTCTTACTTCACCATAAACCCCGCTTCGGTCACTATCCTCGATTCGCTAACACACTTCTCTGTCCTCTTCCCTCACTATAAAACCCACTTCATTGTCTATTCGATAAAGTTTTTTTTTTTTTTTTTTCTCTCTCTCTCTAACTTCACTGTAAACTCGCTTCTGTCGATTCCCTGGTCACCAATATACTTTCCTCTCTTGTAACTTCAGCGTAAGGTCGCTTCAGTGAGTTTTAAACTTTCCAACTTACCTCACTATTACCGAATTTCCCTCGCCATTAAAAATGAGACAAATATCGAAATTAAGTAAATATAAATATTTTCTTTAAAAGTAAAATCAATAAAAATAACGGATTTAATACTGAAGTAAAGCATACTCGGTTTAAAAGAAACAAACACCTTTATTTTTTCTTTTAATCAAGTAAACACTAGTTAGGCCCTTAGCTAAATTAAGTTAATGATGAAACCCAGTAAATACCCCTTAAAATACACATACACGACTAAAAATAAAATAAAAACAACCAAAATTAACTTAAATCCAGTAACTACCACCTTAAAACAAAAAACAACACCACCGAAGAACAACAAAGAGAAAAAAAAAGAGAAAAAAGAGAGAGAGAAAAAAAAAAAAAAAAAAAAGCCTCCGTTCCTTTAAAAACAGAGAACCGACTTAAGAAAACGTTTCGCAGGTAACGTTAACACTCGGCATAGAAAACGTTGCATCCGCGCCCGAGGATCAGCATCAACAGGAACCAACACAGGCCCCTTCTACAGGATGTATGAGAGGGGGGAAGGGGGGGGGGGGTGCTCGAGGGACAAGCTTTCCAGCGAGAATTCTGACCTTCGAACAGGATTTTTTTTTTTTTTCCGTTCTCTTGTCCTAAGACGTTAAATTGGGAAGAATGGAGAGAAAGGAAACAAATGAAATACTAAATATAATATAAATAACTAAACGTATATCGAAATAACTAAACAAAATGAAACACAGTAATAACATGTAAATAACTAACTGTATAAAATAATAATCAACAAATAAATGAAAATAACCACACGTAACAACAATAATGAATAAGAAATTAAAAATGCGCACACACACACACACACACACACACACACACACACACTCTCTCTCTGTCTCTCTCTCTCTCCCTGTCACATACCTGTCAACCCTTCTGTTCAGCGCTGTCACAACACGTGCTCTCCGTCTTGGTTCAAATATCGCATTTTTTGCTCGACCAAGGGCGCTGGCAAGACAAGATCCCTGCGACTATATTAGCCATAACTTAGAAACAGAGCCTTATATAATAGCCTTCACTTAGAAACACGCATCAAACCTGTATTTACGAGGCACTTCTCACCAAACCGATGTTCGAACGTCTAAATAAACCAAGCAAAGAGTTGAGTCAACAAACACAGTCAGAGCACAAGACGCGGCAGGCACTCGGGGCAAAGACGTCTTCGCAAGTGACACACTAAGGGGAGCCCGAGGAGCAAAGCCGAGCTTGCGCCAGCTGTGAACACACGCATACAAAGCCATTGCCCGTGCTCTCATCCTACCCCCTTCCCCTCTTCCCCTCCCTCTCTTTCTCTCCCTTCCACCCAGCGCCCCTCTCTCTCCCCTCTCCTTCCATCCCATCCTGTCTCACTAACTCACTCCCTTCCACCCAGCTCTCCTCTCTCCTTCTCCTTCCCTCTCTCCTTCTCCTTCCCTCCCTCCTTCCCACCCTGTCTCCCTTCCCCTACCCGACCCCGTCACAACAAACGTCATATATAAGTCATAACAGCCATTCCGCAGGCTTTACACGGGGGCGAACACCACCTTAACGGGAGACAACAGTTACACTTCCGCGAAAAGGCCTTATGTTTTAAAGAAAGGCCGTTGCAAGGGGTTTCAGTGTGGAGGCGTGTCGTCCTCCGCAAACGCACCGGCAAGACCGCGTTGAGGGCAAAGGCGAGATTTGAAACACATGTGTGGGGAATAAGGGACGAACTGCTTCCCTCCCCACTTCCCTCTGCCTCTCCCCCTTTCCCCCTCTTCCCCTCCCCGAGTCTTCAGATCATATCAACCCCATGACCTCCTCCACTTCCTCATTCGTAGTTGACACAAAAAGAAAAAGAAAGAAAGAAAAAAAAAAAAAAAAAAAGAGTTGGCACTGTGTAGCTGAGAAAAACATCAATAAACTGATTTCAGATTCGATGATAACACTCAAAGATCTGTTATATTTGATTACATTAGTACTATAAACAGATAATAGTAAAAAAATAACCACATTTTTTTCAAGTTGTACAGTTTACAGTAAAATTGATATCAGTTTTCACAAGGAGTACAACTGAGCAACTGTATCATTATATATTTCCACAATGCATGAGGCGTTGCACAAAATGCAAGATGTTGCACAAGCAATTCCTGACCCAACGCTAACACACCGCCCTCAATTAAGATCACATGACAGCGATTCTCCGACCAAACTTGTGTACTCTTAAAAACCTATCCCCCCCCAAACACACAAGTTTAAACAGGTTCTCACGTGTATTTCGTTACACAGCTGACGCCAACACAGTGCACTTTGCTAACATCAACACTCAGCTCTTGCATCATTCAACCTTACGCTTATACTCTTTTATTTTTTATTTTTTGTCTTTCCTGTCATCTCCAGACAGGCAACATCTCGACGCTCGTAAACACGCCGCGACGGCTGCTCGTGAAGTCATTTTACTTGACATCCTTCATCGCTTTCCACATAAATTAACTTTCCTTTTCCTTTTTCTTTCTTAAATCGAGTTAACGCGAAAGTTTGACCATCATCTTAGCTCTTACGATAATCCCTCTCGAAGACAAATTCTCGAACGATAGAGGGACGAGCTATTGATCCGAGAATAGGGAAAAAATAATTTCAAGTAGACATGCAAGTCGAGCTCGCCCATTCTTAAGAGCTCGATACTGGAGGGCTTAAGAATATATAAAGTGGCGGGGAAAGCAGAACTGGGAGAGGAGTGAAGCGGTAATAAGGATAGAGAAGAGGGAAGAGGGGAAGCCGGTTAAGACGGGGGATAAGGGATAAATATAAGGGTAAAGATGTGGGAGAGGGAGAGGGGGTAAAAAGGGAGAAGAAGATAAAGAGAAAGAACAGGAGATGGAAAGAAAAAGGGGATAGAGAACAGAGGAAAAGGAGGATAGAGGAAGAAGGGGAGGTGGCAAAGAAGAAAGGGAGAGAGGAAAGAGGAAGAAGAGGAGATGGCAAAGAAGAAGAAGGGGAGTGAGATAAGAGGAAGAAGAGGAGATTGAAGAGGGAGAAGAGCAAGCAAAGAAGACCAAACGCACATTTCAATCCTCCTTCTCCCCCCACCCCCCCATTTAAACCTCTTCCCCGTTCAGCTTATTCTCTCTCTCCAACATCTCATCCTTCCTTCTCCACAATACCTATCCAGGACCCTTCATGTTACATATCAAGCATCCAAATACGACCAAAATCCATAAGCTTGTATTTCTTTCCTCGGCAAATATTTCACGGAGGACGGTATGCAAGAATATGCTTTAGGGGTCATGCTTACTCCCCCCCCCCTCCACCTC
>NC_061826.1:12642274-12644774 GCF_019202785.1 Penaeus chinensis | reverse complement strand
ATAACTATAATAAAAACAACTGACAATAAAAACAATTCGCAATAATAACAACATAAACAACTCGCGATAAAAAGAACAAAAACAATTCGCAATAAGAACAACAAAAACAATTCGCAATCATAAAAACAAAAACAATTCGCAATAATAACAACAAAAACAATTCGGAAAAATAATAACAAAAACAATTCGCAATAACAAGAATAACAAAGACAATTCGCAATAATAACAAAAACAATTCGCAATGATAAGAAATAAAAACAATTCATAATAATAACAACAGCAAAAACAACAGGCAACATTCCCTACCAAAACGCAGGTCTCTTGCCCTCACCCATACATTATCAGCCCCCCCCTCCCCCCCTCCCTGTTCCTCTGTAACGCTACCGGATCAATATTGTGTCTGTTTGATAGAATTACTGCCTTTATTGTGTGTGTGTGTGTGTGTGTGTTTTTTTGTTTTTTTAATAGTCTTATCATTATTATAGTTTCTACGTTTTTGTTTAGCTTGGGAATACTCATATTTCTTTTTTTTTTTTCATATCAATAATGCTAAATTATTAAAAAGAAGATATATCACCTGGTTAGCCATAACTACTAACTGCTATCATGCCCATTACTGTTATTATCGTTACAGTCGCCATCTCTGCAACTACAAAAACAATAACAAACACAGCCCGGAAGAGCACTGTGTCTATTTCATATTTTGTTACTTTTTCATGAGCTGTTGCACCGAGAGGAATTCATTATCTTTACGAAAATAGGAACGCGACGGGGGAGGAGGAGGGAGATGGAGGGAGGAGGAGGAAGGTGGGGGGGATAGGAAGGAGGGGAAAGGGGGAGGGAAGAAGGAGGAAGGAGGAGGGAGATGGAGGGGGGAGGAGGGATATGGAGGGAGGAGGAGGAAGGGGGGATAGGAAGGAGGGAAGGGGGAAGGAAGAGGGAGGAAGAGGGAGGAAGGGGGAGGGAAGGGGGAGTAAGGGGGAGGGAAGAGGGAGGAAGGGGGAGGGAAGAGGGAGGAGGAAGGGGAAGGAGGGGAGGGGGGGGGGGAGGAGGGAGAGGAAGATGAGTGAAGGTACTTGAGAGGAAATGAGTGGGGAGATAACAAGACCGAGGAGAAGTGGGAGAAGTAGGAATAGGAAGCAAAAGAGAAGGGGAGAGGAGAGGAGAGAAGAGAAGAGAAAGTAAGGGAAGGGATGGAAGAGAAGGGAAGGGAAAGTAAGGGAAATGCAGATAAAGGAAGGGAAGGGAAATGGAGAGAAGGGAAGAGAATGGAAGAAAAGGGAAGAGAAGAAGAAGGGAGTAAGAAAAAGAACGATAAATAAAACCTTGTAAAAAAAAAAAAAAAAAAAGACAAATAAAATTAAAATAAAACAAACGAAAACAAAAACACAACAACACCGTATTGCACCTTTAATACAGTGTTCATTCGCCCTAAGTGTTTTCCTTTTGTATTCCGAGAGAGAGGAGAAAACCCTGGAGGTATAAGACCTGCACCTCCCCCCTTCCCCCTCCCCCCTGACACGCGAGTCGGTGAAGCAAAGGCAGGAGGAGTTATTAATACCAAGTCCATTGCCTCGCACTCGCACTCGCATCCCTGGTCACTGCTGGCGGCTGAGAGTGACGCGCGCGCGCGCATATACAGATATGAATGCATGTGAGCGTTGGCAAGAATATATGTGCGTGTATTATCATTATATAATGTACTTATATAAACATTGGCATAGATATACATATATATGCATACATACATACGCACATACTTACATATATACATACGTATATACACACACATATATATACGCACATACACACACACACACACACATATATATATATATATATATATATATATATACGCACATGCATACATATATACATACGCGCATACGTGCACGCACGCACACACACACACACACACATACATTCTATATAAATTTGCTAGAACCATGCCTGTGGTATATTGCAAATTCGTACAAAGGCAAAATGCATTTTAAATTAATCAACAAATAACTTTTGGAAACTTGGAAAATTGAATACAAGTTGCCCCCGCGTATGTTTCAGAATAGAATAAAAAAAAATTGGCAATAAAAAGTGAGAAGCAGGAGAGGGAGAGGGAGAGCGAGAGCGAGAGCAAGAGGGAGAAGGAGAAGGAGAAAGAGGAGAAGGAGAAGGAGAAGGAGGAGAAGGAGGAGAAGAGAGAAGAGAGAGTGAGAGAGAGAGAGAGAGAGAGAGAGAGAGAGAGAGAGAGAGAGAGAGAGAGAGAGAGAGAGAGAGAGAGAGAGAGAGAGAGAGAGAGAGAGAGAGAGAGAGAGAGAAAGATAGATATGGTAAGAAACAAACAAACAAAAAAAATAACACAAAAAACTAACTAACGACAGAAAGGAAACGTGATAATCCAAGATAATTTCCCATCGATTAATAATTCAGGAAGAATTTAGAACTCCAACACCGCCCACCGGCCTCCTAACAACGTCAAAAGGTGATGAACAGCCAATTAGCT
>NC_061826.1:12622274-12632274 GCF_019202785.1 Penaeus chinensis | reverse complement strand
CTATTCCCCTTTCCTCTCAATTCCCCTCTCCCATTTTTTTTTTCTTACTTAACCCTAATTCTTCAGTTCTCAACTTCGCCGCCTCTTACCTAACTCTTAATGATTTTCCTCTCCGTCTCGTCTCCTTTTCGCAAATTTCTCTCCCATGATGCAACGCAAATCGATTTATGAATTCAGTAAGGGCGGAATTTAATGAACACAAACAAAAAACTTTCTCTAATTATATTCCTCCAAAACAAACAGGATAAAATTACGAGGAAGTAAGACGTTTTAACATAAAAGAAGAAGAGAGAAGAAGAGTTAGGAAGAAAAGGAGGACGCGATAAAGCAGGAAGAGAACAAGAGAGAAGAAAAGTTAGGAGGAAAGTAAGGACGCGATAAAGCAGGAAGAGAAGAAGGGAAAGAAAAGAAAGGAGGAAAAGGAGGACGCGATAAAGCAGGAAGAGAAGAAAGAGAGAAGGAAAGATAGGAGGAAAGGGAGGACGAGATAAAGCAGGAAGAGAAGAAGAGAGAAGAAAAGAAAGGAGGAAAGGAGGAAAGGAAGGACCCGATAAAGCAAGAAAAGAAGATAGAAAACAAAAAAAAGGAGGAAAGGAGGAATGGAAAGACTCGATTAAAGCAAGAATGAAAAGAAAAAGCGTTTTTCCCTTTTCCGACGCGAGAACGTTTCCCTATACAAACAAAAACAAAAAACAAAAAAACAAAAACAAAACACGTAATTAAAACAAGAAAAACCCATTACACCGAAATAATCCCAAAATCCCCCCCCCCCCCCCCCCCCCCCCCCCCCCCCCCCCCCCCCCCCCCCCCCCCCCCCCCCCCCCCCCGCCATCTAAACAGAGGGACCCCGAGCCCAAACATTTTTCCCCGCTTGACCTCCTCGCGGGAAATGCAAGAGCCGCGGCCAGATAAAAGGAAGAAGAGGCAGCGGAAGAAGGCAATAGAAAAGGAAGGAAGAGAGAAAGGAAGAAGATAAATAAATATAGAAAGAATGAAAGAAAGAAAATGAATAAACATAGAAAGAGTGAAAGAAAGAAAATGAATAAACATAGAAAGAGTGAAAGAAAGAAAATGAATAAACATAGAAAGAAAGAAAGAAAGAAGGAAGAAGAGGCAACGTAAGAAGACAATAGAAAAGGAGGTAAGAGAGAAAGAAAGAGATAAGAAAGAATGAATGAAAGAGATAAAAAAGAATGAAAGAAAGAGATAAGAAGGAATGAAATAAAGATATAAAAAAGAAAGAAAATGAATAATTAAAGATAGAATGAAAGATAAAAGGAAGAAGAGGCAACGGAAGAAGACAATAGAAAAGGAAGGAAGAGAGAAAGAAAGAGATAAGAAAGAAAGAAAGAGATAAAGAAAGAAAATATATAAATATAGAAAGAAAAAAATGAAAGATAAAAGGAAGAAGATGCACGGAAGAAGACAATAGAAAAGGAAGGAAGAGAGAAAGAAAGAGATAAGAAAGAAAGAAAATTAATAAATATAGAAAGAATGAAAGAAAGAAGGAAAAAGAGAAGGAAAAGAGAATGAACATTAAGAAAAACATCATCATCATCAGTACTAATTAGTAAGATAATTTGTCTTAAATAAACGGTTTTCCAAAATCATTTCTCTCCATTTATTGTAATTATTTTGTCTATTACTTCAAATCGACCTTTACCATCTTAATTACATCCCCTTTATTACGCTCATTATCATTTTCGTTATCACTGTCACACCATCATCATCTTCATCACCACCATCCCCAATTAGTACGCTCATTATCATCATCACTATCACTATCACACCTTTATCAATATCTCGTCTCACATCCCCAATTATTCGTCTTATCATATCACTATATATACACCAATCATCACCACCATCCCCAATTATTACGCTCATCATCATCATCACTATCACTATCACACCCTCATATTTTTCTCGTCATCATTCCAATTATTACGCTATCCCTTTCATCACTATCACTATCCACCTCATCATCACCCCCATCCCCATTTACGTCATCATTTTTATCAAATATCACTATCCACCATATCATTATCAAATCATCACCTCCCAAATTTTTAGCTCATCATATCCCCACTATACTATCACACCTATCACACCCCCCATTCCCAATTATTACGCTCATCATCATCACTTCACTTCACCATATCATCTCACATCCCTCTCACAAATACCAAACTACAAACACTCAAACTTCATTTTTTAAAACCCCGGAGGGCGGCGGAACAGACCAGGGCGTCGATTAATCTCTCGTCTGTGCAAATATCGTCTTCCCGGAGGAGTTGATTCTCATGAAGGGTCTGCGATTCGCTGAATGGTGATCATCGTTGGCAAATACACGAGAGAGAGAGAAGAGAGGAGAGAGAGGAGAGAGAGAGAGAGAGAGAGAGGAAAGGGAGAGTGAGATTTGGGGGGAGAGAGAGAGAGAGGGGGAGAGAGAGAGAGGGAGAGGGGGAGACGTGAAAAGAAGAGGAAGAGAGAGAGAGAGAGAGAGGAAGAGAGTAGAGAGAGAGAGAGGGAGAGGAGAAGAGAGAGGGGGGGTAATTATAAACCTTTATGTTGAGAAATTCGTTTTGCGTGGGTCCTAGCTTGGGTTTTGGTAGGTGTGTGTTAGGGAAGAGAGAAAAAGAGGAGAAAAAGTAAGGGAAAAAAGGGAAAGAGGAGAGAGAGGGAGAAAGAAAGAAAGAAAGAAAGAAAGAAAGAGAAAGAGGGGGGAGAGGAAGTGGGGAAGAGAGAAAAAGAAAGGGAAAGAGAAAGAGAAGAGAGAGATAGAGGAAAAAGAGGTAGAGAGTAGAGAGGTTTGAGAGGGAGAGAGGAAGGGGGTAGAGAGTTTGAGAGTAGGGGAGGTAGAGAGGTTTTGAGAGGGGGAGAGAGAGAAGGAGTGAGAGGAGAGAGAGGAGGAGAGAGAGAGGGGAGAGAGGAGAGAGGAGAGGGTGTGTGGTTGGTGTCTGGGTGTGTTTATCTGTTCCTTCTATTTTCTGTCTATTACTTTTCACTTTCCCCTGCCTTTTTATCTCTGTTGTTTTCTCTCTTTCTTTATGTATGTCTATTTACCTTTACTCCCTCTCTCTTTTAGATTAAAACAATTTTTGCATCCTCTCTCTCTCCTTCTTCTCTTTCTCTCTCTCTTCTCTCTCTTTCTCTCTCTCTTCTCTTCTCTCTCTCCTCTCTCTCTCTCTCTACCCCTCTCTTTTCCCCTCCTCTCTCTTCTCTCTCTCTCTTCTTCTCTCCTCTCTCTCTCTCTCTCTCTCTACTCTTTTCTCTCTCTTCTCTCTCTCTCTCCTCTCTACCTCTCTACCTCTCTACCTCTCTACCTCTCTACCTCTACCTCTTACCTCTCTACCTCTTACCTCTTACCTCTTACCTCTTACCTCTCTTTCTCTCTTTCTCTCTTTCTCTCTTTCTCTCTTTCTCTCTCTTTCTCTCTCTCTCTCTTCTCTCTCTTCTCTCTCTCTCTCTCTCTCTCTCTCTCTCTCTCTCTCTCTCTCTCTCTCGCTCTCGCTCTCGCTCTCGCTCTCGCTCTCTCTCTCTCTCGCTCTCTCTCGCTCTCTCTCGCTCTCTCTCGCTCTCTCTCGCTCTCTCTCGCTCTCTCTCGCTCTCTCTCTCTCTCTCTCTCTCTCTCTCTCTCTCTCTCTCTCTCTCTCTCTCTCTCTCTCTCTCTCTCTCTCTTCGTCTATCTTTTCCATTCCTTCTGCCGCCTTTCCCGATCCATTCGTCTCACCCTCTCCACAGTGATTCTCCCTTCGTCTATCTCCCCTTCCCGTAATTCCATCCCTTTCGCGCTGTTCGCTTCATCCCCAAATCTATTTCTTTTCTGTTTATTTATCAGGTCTTTCAAATACCCTTCCCTCCCCCCCCCCCCCCCCCCCCCATTCCTTTTTTTTTTCTTTCTCTTTTTTTTTTCTTACTTACCTTCGCCCTTCTATTTTTTTTTTCCTTCAGTCAATCTTTCTCCTCTGTTCGTTTTTTTTTTTCAATAGCCTTTTCTTGTCCTGTTAACCTAGTTTCAGATGTTGATTCTTGGTAAGCAGCTTAGTTTTTATTCCCTGAAACTCTCTAAATACCTGATAAGAGATCATGATAACGCCTACAGTGATAACAAAAAACAAAAACAAAAACAAAAAACAGTAATACTATCAACCACGATCGCGCTCATAATGAAAAGAAAAACAATACTATCCAACAGCAATTATTATAAAACAACAACAATAAAACAAAAAATCCTTGTTAACAAAAGCAATAATAAACTCTCACTCTCTCCCTCTCTCTCCCTTCCTCTCCAACTCCCTCTCTCTCTCTTTCTCCCCTCCCTCCCTCCCTCCCTCTCCCTTCTCCCCTCTCCCTTCTCCCCTCCCTCCCACTCTCCCCTCACTCCCTCCCTCCCAACCTCCCTCCCTCTCTCCCCTCACTCCCCCTCTCCCCTCTCTATCTCCCCCTCCCTCTCTCTCACTGCAAAAACGTCGTGACAAAAATTTTGCTTTTAACTTCAGCCTCGGGCGCGGTGCTCGGCTTTTGATCTTGGGAGAAGTCATCATTCCGACATAATACAAGCCCACACTGACGAACATTTAGAGCAAAAAAAGGGAGTGAATGCAGAGGGAGAGGGAGAGAGGGCGAGGATGAGGAAGAGTGTGAGAGGATGAGAAAGAGGGAGTGGTAAATGGAGGGAGGGAGGGAGGGAGGGAGGGAGGGAGAGGGAGGGAGAGAGGATGAGGAAGAGGCAGACGAAGGGAGACAGAGAGAGAGAGAGGATGAGGGAGAGGAAGAGGGAGAGTAGATGAGGAAGAGGGAATGTAAGAGGTAGGGAGGGGGTAAGGAGAGAAGGGAAGGGGTAAGGGAAAGAAGGATGGGAGGAAGGGCAAAGGAGGGAGGGAGATGGGGAGGAGGGGAAGAGGAAAGAGAAGAGCGAAACCTCGTAAAATAATGTGGAAAAAAACGCCCTAATGAAGAACATCCCGAAAAAGCATAGAAAAAATACACAGAAATAGGTACACACATGGAGCAAGAAAAATACACACACGTACACACCATTGACGTAACATGGTCAGAACGGATAGAAAGATAGAGAGCGATAGCGAGAGGAGAGAAGAGATGAGAGGATATGAGAGGAGAGGAAAAGAGAGAGAGAGAGAGAGAGAGAGAGAGAGAGAGAGAGAGAGAGAGAGAGAGAGAGAGAGAGAGATGGAGGGAGGGAAGAGAGAGAGAGAGAGAGAGAGAGAGAGAGAGAGAGAGAGAGAGAGAGAGAGAGAGAGAGAGAGAGAGAGAGAGAGAGAGAGAGAGAGAGATAGAGAGAGAGAGAGAGAGAGAGAGAGAGAGAGAGAGAGAGAGAGAAAGAGAGAGAGAGAGAGAGACAGAGAGAGAGAGAGATGCCATGAAAATGTAAACATTCTATTCATCAGGTCTAAGTGGCACACTATGGACAGGCCGGTGCCAAAGGGAGAGAACCAGAGGTGTTGGGTGTCAGGTCGGAAATGGATTGGAACGAGAGAGAGAGAGAGAGAGAGAGAGAGAGAGAGAGAGAGAGAGAGAGAGAGAGAGAGAGAGAGAGAGAGAGAGAGAGAGAGAGAGAGAGAGAGCAAGAGGAGAGACGGAGCGAGAAGAGAGAGAAGAGAGAAAGCGAGAGAAGGGAGGGAGAGGGAGAGGGAGAAACATCCTGGAGAAAGAGGGAGGGGGGGAAAGGGAGAAGAGAGATCGCCGTGACATGAAGGTTCGTGCTAAGAGACATCCATACCGTGAATTGCGAAAGAGGGAGAGCGATGTTGGAAAAAGGATGCGCGTTGCCTGGAAGAACGAGGGCGATAGAAAGAATGCGAATGAGAGAGAGAAAGAGAGAAAGAATGGGGGGGGGGGGGAGAGAGAGAGAGAGAGAGAGAGAGAGAGAGAGATGAGAGAGAAGAGAGAGAGAGAGAGAGAGAGAGGAGAGAGAGAGAGAGAAGGGGAGGGAGGGAGGAAGGGAGGGAGGGAGGGAGGGAGGGAGGGAGGGAGGGAGGGAGGGAGGGAGGGAGGGAGGGAGGGAGGGAGGAAGGGAGGGAGGAAGGGAGGGAGGGAGGGAGGGAGGGAGGGAGAGAGAGAGAGAGAGAGAGAGAGAGAGAGAGAGAGAGCAGAGAGAGAGAAAATGAATTTTTTAATGGGAGGAACCAGTAACAGTTTTGTTACCATGAAAAAAAAAAAAAAAAAAAAATCAGTGCGGACATAAATCTAACGAAAGATATTTTCAACTTATAAATATACGTCTAAAATGCTTCTCTAAAGAAAGGCTATGATAATTTTATGTTCTTATCATTATATATCTCACACATATATCACTCGTATACTCCTAAAACACTACTGTTACTGCTGATACTACTATTACTACTACCACTAATAATAATAATAATAATAATAATAATGATAATAATGATAATAAATAATTATAATAATAATAATAATAATGACAACTTTAAAAATAATGATGATGATAATAATGATAATGATAATGATAATAATAATAATAATAATAATAATGATAGTAATAATGGTAATTAATGATAACAATAATGAAAATTATAATGATAATAATAATAACAGTACGTAGTAAAGATGAATACCAATAACAATTATTCTCCCTCTGAAAACGACACAATCCTACAATCAGCCTCACACAATCGTTCGTTTGATTATCGTGGATTCAGGCAAGGGTGGAATCCAGTGCTGTTTAGTGGAGGGATAAAAACGAACGTGACAAATATGATTTAATTCTTATCGGATGTTCCTCGTGTTTACTAGAGTGGTGATGGAGTGGTGATGAAATGGTGGTGGTGGTGATAAAGGGGTAATATGATGGTAATGATTATGGTAGTTATGACAGTGACGGGAGTGATGGTGATAGTGATGGTGATAGTGATAGTGATAAAGATGAAGATGAAAACGAAGACGATGAGCATAGGAATAACAACAACAAAATAAAAAAAAATATAAAGGCGATAATGATGTAAATGATAACAATAACGATACAGAATAATAATATGATGATATGACCGCCATGAACTCCCCGACCTCTTCCTACCCCCGCCCCCCCCCGTGTCACATTTTCTAGGAAGAGAGACATACCCGCATGTGTGAGGAGGGAGGGAGGGAGGAGGGGTGGAAGAGGAGGAGGAGGAGGAGGAGGAGGAGGAGGAGGAGGAGGAGGAGGAGGAGGAGTAGGGAGGAGGAGGAGGGAGGAGGAGGGAGGAGGAGGGAGGAGGAGGAGATGGTGGGGATGGTGGGGGAGGTGGTGAGGGGCGAATGTTGGAGAGGGAGGAGGAGGAGGAGGAGGAGGAGGAGGAGGAGGAGGAGGAGGAGGAGGAGGAGAGGGAGGAGAAGGAGGAGGAGGAGGAGGAGGAGGAGGAGGAGGAGGAGGAGAGGGAGGAGAAGGAGGAGGAGGAGGGAGGAGGAGGAGTAGGGAGGAGGAGTAGGGAGGAGGGAGGAGGAGGAGTAGGGAGGAGTAGGGAGGAGGAGTAGGGAGGAGGAGGAGGAGGAGTAGGGAGGAGGAGGAGGAGGAGGAGGAGGATGAGGAGGATGAGGACGAGGAGGGAGGAGGAGGAGGAGGAGGAGGAGGGAGGAGGGAGGAGGGAGGAGGGAGGAGGAAAAGGAGGAGAAGGAGGAGGAGGAGAAGGAGGAGGAGGGAGGAGGGAGGAGGGAGGAGGAAAAGGAGGAGAAGGAGGAGGAGGAAAAGGAGGAGGAGGAGAAGGAGGAGTAGAGGGAGGAACAGAGTGGTGGGGAAGGAGTTACTAAAGGAGGCTGAGAGGAAATAGACAAGAACGAATCATGGAAGAAAGCAGAAGAAGAAAAGGGGAAGAAAGAGGACGGGGAGATAATAATGGTGATGGAAGGGAAGGGTTTAATTGTTTCTTCTCGAGATGGAATCCCGGCTCACACGCACAAGCAGGGCCGATGGCGTGCGGAGAAGAGGAGAGGAAGAAGAGGAAGAAGAGGAGAAAAAGGAGAGGAAGAAGAGGAGAAAAAGGAGAGGAAGAAGAGGAGAAAAAGGAGAGGAAGAAGAGGAGAAAAAGGAGAGGAAGAAGAGGAGAAAAAGGAGAGGAAGAAGAGGAGAAAAAGGAGAGGAAGAAGAGGAGAAAAAGGAGAGGAAGAAGAGGAGAAAAAGGAGAGGAAGAAGAGGAGAAAAGGAGAAGAAGAGGAGGAGAAAAGGAGAGGAAGAGGAGGGAGGAGAGGAAGAAGAGGAGGGAGGAGAGGAGAGGAAGAAGAGGGAGAAAAGGAGAGAAAGAGGAGGGAGAAGACGAAGAAGCGGGAGGACAGGAGGAAGAGGAGGGATAGGAGAAAAAAAGAGGCAGAATGGAGAGAAGAAAGGGAGGCAAAGAGAGGAAGAAAGGAAGGCGAAGAGAGGAAGAAAGGGAGACGAAGAGAGGAAGAAGAGAAGAAGAAAGGAGAAGGAGAAGAGGAGGCGCTTGAGGATGGCAGAGAAGATGGGAAGAAAAGGGAGGCGAGGACAGGAAGAAAGCAAGTCGAAGAACGGTGGGGAAAAGGGAAGGGAGGAAGAGGAATAATAATACAAAGCAAAACGAAAAACAAACAAACAAATGTCTCTCTTCCTTAATCTTCTCTCTCTCTCTCTCTCTCTCTCTCTCTCTCTCTCTCTCTCTCTCTCTCTCTCTCTCTCTCTCTCTCTCTCTCTCTCTCTCTCTCTCTCCCTCTCCCCCTCCGTTTCTCTCTCTCTCTATCTATTTACATATAATGAATACATAAAGAAAATTCCCATGACAAGACAAGAGCATCAACACATCATATCTACATAATCAACGACAATTCACAAGAAATTTACATACTCAAACCCTTAATGAACATCTCGATTAATTCAATTCACAAGTCATATGGAGATTAGTCGGGTTCAGGAATAGGCCTACTTAGCAGCCTATGGTGAACTTTTTTCTGTTATCATTACTTATCGATTCAACTTGAAGTGCTCAAATGTTGCGTCGTTCAGATTAGTCGAACTAATTAGCATACGAAGGGTATTCGTATCTGCCTCTGATCCTTTTTTCCCCCTTCGCATTTCCTCCTTCGAAATATAATGCCCCCCCCCCCCCCCTAAAAAGAAGAGGAAGAGGAAGAAGGAGAAGAAGGAGAAGAAGAAGAAGAAGAAATAGAAGAAACTCCGTCTGAATCCACAGCGGACGATGAAAAAAAAAAAAAAAAAAAAGATGAAGAAAAAAAAACTCGTCCGGAAGCTTTGCCGCCGACTTCAACTTAATGAACTCGTCCGAAACTCCGAGCCGTAAATTACGAGCGACTGTCCTCGTCCGAAAGCCCTGTCGCATTAACGTCGACAGGTGCATCCCCTCTTCGCTCAATAGCTGTCACTGAACCGCTCACGAGTTTTTCGAACTTTCGTGTGCGACTCATTTGCATAACATTAGCTAAGGTAAAGCAGTCAGGCTTCGGTAAAAGAATGTGTCTAACGCGTGATAACTTTTCGAACACACGCAGACGGGGAGATACAGACAAACAAACAGACAGACAGACACACACAGATACAGACACACACACACATATACATACTAATACACACACACACCACACGAAATCCTTTTAACTCACCTATGCAATATCACCTGTACGAAATGCAAAAGCATACACGCTTCCTTTCTACCGACATATCCTCTTCCTTTCGGTCTCCGAAGTCCCTGTCCCTCTTTCTATTTCTTTCTTTCTTTCTTTCTTTCTTTATCTTTCTCTCCCTTTCCCCCCCCCTGTCCCTCTCCCTTGTCCCCCCTTCTCTCTCTCCCTCTCCCTCCCCCCCTCTCTCTCTCTCCTTCTTCCTCCCCCCCCCTCTCTCTCTCTCTCTCCCTTCCCCCCCTTTCCCTCTCTCTCCCTTTCCCTCCCTCTCTTTCCCCCCACCTCCCCCTCTCAAACCCTCACTCTCCCCCAACCCCCACCCCCTACCCCTTACCCCCGTGTCCTACCGCCTTGACTCCCCCCCCTCCACCCCCCCCCCATCCCCCATTGACAT
>NC_061826.1:12607274-12617274 GCF_019202785.1 Penaeus chinensis | reverse complement strand
AAGGAAAGGGAGGGATAGGGAGAGGGAGAAGGAGAGGGAGAGGGAGGCTGAGCGAGGGGAGAGAGAGAGAGAGAGGAGAGAGAGAGAGAGAGAGAGAGAGAGAGAGAGAGAGAGAGAGAGAGAGAGAGAGAGAGAGAGAGAGAGAGAGAGAGAAAGAGAGAGAGAAAGAGAGAGAGGGAGAGGGAGGCTGAGCGAGGAGAGAGAGAGAGAGAGAGAGAGAGAGAGAGAGAGAGAGAGAGAGAGAGAGAGAGAGAGAGAGAGAGAGAAAGAGAGAGAAAGAGAAAGATGGACGACCAAAGAGAAAAACCGAGAGAGCCAAACAAACAAACAAAAACAAAGAGCAAGCCAGTAAAAGAAAAAAACAAACAAAAAACAAACAGACACAACTCCCCCCCCCATACAACCCCCCCCCATACCCCCCCCCCCCCCCACCCAACATCAGTGCCCCCAGAGAGGCACCCATTCCCAGTCGCACGTGAGAGCTGCTCAGGTCCTCTCAAAGGGAAAAGCCGGGATCGAGCAAGAACACGGAATTAGCCGAGTCTCATTACGCGGTCTGTCGGAGAAGCCCTTGCCCGAAGGAGAGGATAAAGCCTCCTGCATAGTTGGGGCAAATAACCATTTTAATGAATCAAAAGGCAAGGGCTATTGCTTACAGGTGCAGTAAATTGTAATTTGTATTAGTGAGCAAATCTATGTATCTAGTACCAAGATCTAAACAAAAGCGTACATAAATCTTGTTTATGTACGTATTTAACCTTGCGAGAGAGAGAGAGAGAGAGAGAGAGAGAGAGAGAGAGAGAGGAGAGAGAGAAGAGAGAGAGAGAGAGAGAGAGAGAGAGAAAAGAGAGAGAGAGAGAAAAGAGAGAGAGAGAGAAAAGAGAGAGAGAGAGAAAGACAGAGAGAGAGAGAAAGAGCGAGGGAGATAAAGAGCGAGGGAGATAAAGAGAGAGAGATAAAGAGAGAGAGAGAGAGAGAGAGAGAGAGAGAGAGAGAGAGAGAGAGAGAGAGAGACTGGGGGAAGAGAGAGAGAGAGAGAGAGAGAGAGAGAGAGAGAGAGAGAGAGAGAGAGAGAGAGAGAGAGAGAGAGAGAGAGAGAGAGAGAGAGAAGAGAGAGAAAGAGAGAGAAAGAGAGAGAAAGAGAAAGAGAGAAAGTGATATAGAAAAGAGAAAAAAAAAGTGAAAGAAAGAGAAACAGAAAGACAGACAGAGAAAAAAATAAAAAAGAAAAAGAAAGAGAAAAAAGACATAAAAACAAAAGAAAAAGAGAAAGAGAAAGAAAATGAATATCACTGGAAGGCAACAAGTGGAAATGAGACACCCAGTAGGCGCGGGGGGGGGGGGGGGGGATGCTGACTCGTTTTTATCTCCCTTTGCAGATGAGTTTAATGATGATGCTGTGCTTAAGCCGAGGATCTGATTGGGATGCTGAGTTTTACTGTCAATTTGCAATCTGCAACGGATGACATTTGAACTTCGATAAGATCAACCCGGATGTGCATGGTTAATAGGTAATAATAGGGAAGGATGAAAATCTATTTGAGTTTCTGCTTGAAGGAGGAAAACAAATTATTAACAAGTGTTTAGTTAATGACATTGCGGGCGGGTCAACGCTCGCTTAAATGGCGGTGCTGTCAATTAAGTTCAAATTTGGTCACCCCTTTCCTCACCGGATTTTATTTAGTGTAATTAAATTCAGGAAGGAAAATTAAAAACCAGGAAGCTTAATATTTTACTTTGAGACAAAAAGGCTGATTAAATAAATAGGATTACTTTTATCTCAAAAAAATCGCTCTCGTGACATGGAAATAAATGTTATCAGGAAAGTAGCACTTTGTATTATAACCATCGCTTTCTTCTCGCAAAGAAATTACGAAGGAAAAAATGTTCCTAACGACAACCAGCATCACATTACCTATTACAAAATTATTGACGTTGAGAAAGAGAAAAAAAAAAAAAAACGAAACAGGCACCTGTGTTGCGCAACTCACCGGCGGAAAACGAGGCAAGACATCGACCTTCTATAGAGTCGAAAATGTACTCGCATAATGGGCAAAGACAACCTCTAAAGACAGAGACACAAGGGACAAAATAGGCCGAGGTTCTCACACCACGCGCGGCACCTGCATCAACAGGAGCGGTTGCCAGTTACCCAAATTTAGGGACCCACATCTGGCTCGAAGGTGTGACAGAGAGAGAGAGAGAGAGCGAATGTTTACAAGTCACATATAACGAAAGAGGACGAGAAAAACGATAATAACTTCAAAAAGGATCGTTAGGAAGACGAAAAAGAACAAGAAGATAATTATACAGGTCTCAAAGAGGATTGTTAAGATGGGAAAATAATAAAAATAATAATAACAACAATAACAATAACAACAACGATAATAATAACAATAAAAAATAATAAATAATTACAATAACAATAATAAAACAACAACAGACCATCAAACAGGATCGTTAAAATTATGCAAAATAATAATAACAACACTAATAATAAAACAGACAGACGGGGACCTCACTTACCCAAACCAACATAGACGGAATAAATCGGATATGAATCATAACTTGACGCCGTGTTTAGCCAAAGTTCCAGAAACTTTGACCTCAAGTTTTCGTTATAAAGGCGAGGCGCTTCCCGATTCTCCCTCCTCAGTCAATCATTCAATTAAGTCAAGTCAGTCAGTAAGTCAAGTCAGTCATTCAGTCAGTAAGTCAAGTCAGTCATTCAGTCAGTAAGTCATTAAGTCATTAAGTCATTAAGTCAAGTCAGCCGTTCAGTCAGTCAGTCAGTCAGCCGTTCAGTCAGTCAGTCAGTCAAGTCAATCAGTCAACCTCATTTTTCTTCAGCCCATGCAGCAGTATTGATCATGGCCGTGATAATGGTAGTAGCGAAAGTTATGGTAGTAGATAGAAAAACAAGATAAACGCAATAGACGAGTCAATAGAGTAATGATAATATTATTTGTAATAATAATGCTCAAAAAGACGATAACGCTAATGACAATAACAATATCAACTACAGTAACGATATGAATAAAAGAAAACAACATAAATACAATAACAATGATAAAACGACCTTACACAAAATCACCCTAGAAAAAAACAAAACAACAAAAAAACAATTATTCCACCCCTATCACAAATACAACAACATCAATACATCAACATTTACGATACGATAATACAACGCAGCGCCATCTACTGCCTCCAATTCCGGCTATCAATAAATGCTAAAAAAAAAAAAAAAAAAAAAAAAAAAAAAAAAAAAAAAAACCTCGTCGATTTCGTTGTAAGTGACTGGATGCCATTCAAATTAATGTTAGGATTTCTGTTTTGTGTGTGTGTGTGTGTGTGTGTGTGTGTGTGTGTGTGTGTGTGTGTGTGTGTAAATAAATAAGATCAAGTCGTTCATCTTGAGCATAACAATCATGTGGCAAATAAAAAATACAGAATAAATAGTGAACAGTTAATAAAAGACTGGACAAACACAAACGAAAATTAAGAGATCACAAACACCTTAAAGAGAACCGATAAATCACGATAAATAACAAAAACAACAACAATGACAATAACAAAAAAAATCAACACATAACCATGAAAATACCCCCCCCCCCCTCTCTCTCTCTCTCTCTCACTCACTCACTCACTCACTCACTCACTCACTCACTCACTCACTCACTCACTCACTCTCTCTCTCTCTCTCTCTCTCTCTCTCTCTCACTCTCTCACTCTCTCACTCTCTCACTCTCTCACTCTCTCTCTCTCTCTCTCTCTCTCTCTCTCTCTCTCTCTCTCTCTCTCTCTCTCTCTCTCTCTCTCTCTCTCTCTCCCTCCCTCTCTCTCCCTCCCTCCCTCTTGTTTTGCCTCCATGCATATGACAGACACAAATTGAGATCAAACACAAAAAGAACATTTTCCTTTTTAATACCAGACTCCCGTAATTAGGCCATCGACAAATCGCTGCTGATCCTATCTCTGGTTATTAGACCTGTCACCGGTGAGCAGTATCGAGCGAAAAAAAAAATAGAGAAAGCGGACGAAATAAAAAGAATAAAGGGAATAAACGGTACGAAGAACAGGTGATACAAGGTAGTGATGACAAGGAATGACTTGCAAATTCTACATCCGGGAATTTCGTGACCTTTATTTCCATCATTTTTTTTGTGAGTGTGTTTATTTGGGTTTTAAATAGTCTACTAATCTCTTCGTCATATTTAAAGACTTATCACTTTAGTGGTTTATGGGCGTTTTTTGACTAATACAGAGAACTTTACTTACGGGCCAAGACTCATGAGGAAGTCATTATTATACTGGACGTTATCGCTTTTATATCCACTTTCTTATCTACATCAATGCTATTATATGTTACTTAACACTTTGATCTCTGTCAGACTTATCTCTATAAATCTGAATTATCTTGTTATTATCTGTATTCGTTTCAGTACCAATTCCATCTCTAAAACAGTTATTCGTCTGACAATTTAAAATATACTTCAAAGTCATCCCAAGGTGCAAGACGGCACGTGCTCGCAATGCCATCCCACTGATCCCACACCGCCAGGCAAACAGAGCGCCGCACAGAGGTCATCCTAGGTCAAAGGACTCATCCCCATGACCCTCTCCGTGCACGCATGTCGCCGTCCCACTCTGCCCTCGAGGTGGATTTCACTCAGACGAACACATTCAACAGGGTCATAACCGAGCAAAGTTCCCCTAATGACCCGCAAGATTCAGAGAGGGTCCTTCAACCTCTCGTGAGGACTGTATCATCCATCTCATCCGTTTGGTTTATAAAACACAGTTAAGAACTTCTCCTCTGCGTCGGCATACGGTGCTGAGTACCATTAACGATGGTAATGAAGTGATCAAAGTAATACGAATATCATTATCGACAAAATGATAACGGTGGCAACAAAACAAAAACAACAACAACAACTACTACTACTATTACTACTACTAAAATGTCAGATATAGAGCAAATTTCCACTCCCATTTCACAGCAGATAAACCAACCTTCCCTGGCGGCAAGGAAACTACGAAGCCCATTTGGAAGATCGATGGAAATTATTAAAGCTCCTTCACCTTACCCTTCCTCCACCTGTGTTATTTCCCAGTACGCGCAGGTGGGAGGAGAGAGAGAGAGAGAGAGATTAGGGTACGAAGTGAGGTTAAGAAAGGTGGAAGGGGTGGAAGGAAGGAGGGATGGAAGGAAGGAGGGATGGAAGGAAGGAGGGATTGAAGGAAGGAAGGAAGGAAGGAAGTAAGGAGGAGTAGATGGGAGGGAGGAAAGGGGTAGAAGGAGGAAGGAGCGAGGAGGGAGGAGTAGGAGGGAGAGGGAGGAGGAAGTAGAAGGGAGAAGGAGGGAAGGAGGAAGAGTAAGAATGAATGAAGAAGGGAGGAAGAGTAAGGGAGATAAAAAACTAAAAAACTAAAAGGAAGGCAGAGAGGCAATAGAGAGAAGGACCAAGGAGGGGGAAAATAGAGAGAGGGAGTCGAGTATTTAGCAATAAACCAAACTTGAGGGGATGACCTCGAGGAAATAAATGTGAACTACAAAATTTTCCAAAACTGTAAAAAATGAAGCAGACGAATTGTAATGAAAACGGAACGAAAAGAAAAAAATCATGAACGATCCCAAACAAATAAAAAGTAAATCAAATTCATTAGTGGATACACACACACACACACACACACAAAATCCTTCCTTCCTTCCTTCCCTCCATCCCTCCCTCTCCTTCTCCCTCTCTCCCTCTTCTTCCCTTCCTCCCTCCCTCCTCCCTATCCCCTCTCCCTCTCCCTCCCTCTCCCTCTCCCTCTCCCTCTCCCTCTCCCTCTCCCTCTCCCTCTCCCTCTCTCTCTCTCTTTCTCTCTCTCTTTCTCTCTCTCTTTCTCTCTCTTTCTCTCTCTCTTTCTCTCTCTCTCTTCCCCCTTTCCCCTCAGCTTATCACCATCACATGGCTCTCTATATCTAAAACCAGGTATTTCCCCTCAAGTACAACTCTGACATCTACCTTCTTCCGTTTTCTTTACTTAATGCAGAGTAAAGTAATTGAAGGGGAAACGAATGTATTTCCGACAGTGGCACTCGGAAATTACATAGATCTCTGTATACCGATAAAGTTGGTATCCGGACGCTAAGCTTTTGTATATCCGAAATAATAACTGGAGAGAGATTGAGACAGGGAGAGAGACTGGAGAGAGAGAGAGCGAGAGAGAGAGAGAGAGAGAGAGAGAGAGAGAGAGAGAGAGAGAGAGAGAGAGAGAGAGAGAGAGAGAGAGAGAGAGAGAGAGAGAGAGATAGAGAGAACATGTCAAGAAAAGGCAACATTTCTGAATTTCTACGAGAAATATGCAATCAGCTGAAATGGCGAGCGACCGCTGCCCATTCTCGAACTCAAGAGAAAATTTTAATGGTGTGTGCGTTGGTGTGTGCGTGTGTGTGTGTGTGTGCCAAACCTGGATCAGTAAATACCTACTCCAAGAAACAGATGAAAAAAATAAGAAAAAAAAAAAAAACGAAAAAAAGAAAAAGAAAAGAATAACAAAAAAAAAAAAAAAAAGAAACAAAATCAAGCGAGGTAAAATAAAACAACAAAGAAATTCAACGAAAGAAAAAAAAAAAGACAAAGGGAAAAAAATTCAAAACCCACAATTCCAGCCCCCCCCCCCCGCATTCCCCCTCCCCCCCTTTCCTTCCTGACCTTACGTCGACCTGCTCCCCGAATGCCCAGCAGAACACTCGTGAGTTATAAACTACCTTATTTGCATTTTTCCTCTTGAGTTTTCTTCCTGCAAGCACAGACCACCTCTCTCTCTTTGATAACCACCTGCAGTTCGGACTCTCACGCGATCGTTCGTTTGCAAAGGTCAAGCTCTCTATTGACCTTTTCTTGAAATATGGTTTATTCGCTTAGCAACAGATGGGTAATGAAACTTTTGTGAAAAGGTAGTGTTTTCGTACACGTTATTTTCTTTCTACATGGTGGGGTGAAAGAAATAAACAAACAAACACACACGCACAGACACGCCTACACCTACACACACACACTGACACGCCTACACCTACACACACACACGCGCGCACACACACACGCGCGCACACACACGCACACACACACACGCGCGCACACACACACACCTACACACACACACACACACCTACACACACACACACACACACACACACACACACACACACACACACACACACACCTACACACACACACCTACACACACACACCTACACACACACACCTACACACACACACACACAACTACACACCCACACCCCAAACCCACACACTCCCACACACATACACATAGTCCCAGCGTCCAACCACTACAATCTATATAATATATATATATATATATATATATATATATATATATATATATATATATATATAAAAGTACAGCCCCAGAGCAACAGCGACTGTCAAAGACTCTGTTTGGAGACGGTCGTACAGTGAGGGGAAAAGACGACCTGTTACAGCCGACGAAGACGAAGGGAAACGGCGGTAGTAGATTTACGAACGACATCATCACCTTTTTCCTCTTTTTCTTTTTCTTCTTTCTAGGCGTTGTCTGTTATTCATGCTTTGCGAAGTATGAGCTGTAAAGCCAGGAGGATAAGAGAGAAAAGGAGTCCTGGAAATGGGCGTTACCATCATTGTTATTCTTATTATTATTATCGTTTTTATCATCATCGTTTTTATCATCTGTGTTACTGCGTCACCGTATGATGATGATGATGATGATGATGATGATGATGATGATGATGATGATGATGATGATGATGATGATGATGATGATGATGATGATGATGGTGATGATGATGATGATGGTGATGATGATGATGATGATGGTGATGATGATGGTGATGATGGTGATGATGGTGATGATGTTGACAATAACAATAATAGTAATATAAAACTCATTATTATTAATTATCATCGGTATTTTCACTCTCGGTACTATTACCACCATTAACATTGCATTTCAACAGAGTCAACGGTTGCAATGACCTATATTTAGAGCATTCTCCTAAACAAATTAAGTAAATAAATAAAACGATTTATAACAAGCACGTGCTTGCGTGTGTCTGCGTACTTGTATGGTTCCAAAAGTTGTTCTTGTAAACTATTATCATAAGAGGTCTAAAACGCAATTTGCGGTTGATGCTCGAACTTTTCTTGTTTCTTTAAAAGCAAACATTTTCTTTGATCCTCGCAAGAAGTATATATATTTTGTAAGTAGGGGTTTTTACAGCTGTATTATGGAAATTATCCCGAAACCTTCAGTTCAATTGAGGATAAAGTTATTTAGACAAGTAAAACAATTAGTATGATCTATAATAATAATAATAATAAAAATAATATAATTATTATTACTATTATTATCATCATCATAATTATTAGGATTATAAACATAATCCTAATTCCAGTAATGGTAATGGTAGCAGTAACATTAACAGCAGTGTTATACGATTATTAATATCAATAGCACCAATATCAACATCACTGTTAATAATAGTAGTAAGAGTGGTAGTGATGATAATTATAATGATGATGATGAAGACGATGATAATAACAGTAACAAGAACAACAACAACAACAACAACAAAGAACAAGAAGAAGAAGAACAACAACAAAACGAATAACAAGAAGTACAACAACAACAAGATAAATCCAATAACCAAAAGGGGAAAAAGACGAAAGAGAGAGAAAAGGGGAGCAAGAGAAAAAAAAAAATGATGCGCTTGCACGTTCCAAACTGGAGCAAAGAACTTCGGTCAAACGAATTACTTTGACAAGGAAAACGAAGTTGAAATAGGACAAAGTAATAAAATTCTCCACGAGAATGCGAAAAGCTGGAATAAGAAAGGAAGGAATGGGAAAAAGAGGAATGAGGAGGAGGAGGAAGAGAAGAAAAGTGGGGCAAGGGAGGAGGAGGAGGAGGAGGAGGAGGAGATAAGTGGGGCAAGGGGGAGGGGGAGGGGGAGGAGGGGAGGAGGAGGGGAGGAGAAGGAAAAGGAGGAGGAGGAGGAAGAGGATGAGGAAAAGGATGAGGAGGAGGAAAAGGATGAGGAGGAGGAAGAGGGGGGGGGGAGGAGGAGGAGGAGAATAAAAGTGGGGTAAGGGAGGAGAATGAGAAGGACGTAGAGGAATGGGGAGAATATAAGTGGGACAAGGGAGAAGAAAGATGGGGGGGGGGGGGAGAAGAGGAGGAGGAGGAGGAGAGACGAAAAAAAAAAGAACAGGTATAAGATGAAAGGAAAAGGGGAAGGAATGAGAAGCAAAGATAATGCAATAAAAAAGGAAAATCACTCAAGTATACACACATGAGCAAAATTAATAGCAAAAAATTATAATAAAAAAATACCAATAACATTAAAATCATAGGTTTTATCATCACTACCATAATTTTTTTTTTACATTTTTAATAATCATCAATATCATTATCATCATTATATATATGGTTTGCACTAAAACGAGAGATTGAAACGAAAATAAAAAAATAAAAAAATCGCTTGCAACAGACCCATAGCAATATTGAATAAACAGTTAATGGAAAAACGCTGTACCTTTAACAAAGCGAAAAGAAAAAGTTTATTTATTTCATTTTTTATCGTCTCCGCCTCCTCTCTTTCATTTCCTCTTCAGTTTCTGCTTTTGATGATCTTTCCAAACTATTTTTTTGTATTTTGATTTTTTTTCCTTTCCACCTCGATCTCATCCTTACGTACGGGCGTCAAAAAGATAAAAGTAGGAGATAAGAAAGAGACGAAAGAAGAGGAAAGACAGGAGAAAAAAAATGAATGAAAATAATAGAGAAGAATCGATAATGAAAGCCATTTGCAACAATAACACGAAGCAGTTGCAATGACCGAGCAGCTTAACACTTAATGGAAAACGCATCCTTTAAGAGGAGTATATTACAAAGCACATATTTCATTTTCTTGTTTTTTCGTTCTGTGTAAATCAATAAATAGGCAATA
>NC_061826.1:12587274-12592274 GCF_019202785.1 Penaeus chinensis | reverse complement strand
GGAGGAGGAGGAGGAGGAGGAGGAGGAGGAGGAGGAGGAGGAGGAGGAGGAGGAGGAGGTGAAGGAGGAGGAGATGGAGAAGGGTGAGAAAGGGATGATGATGATGAGGAGGAGGAGGGAAAAGGGGAGGGGGAGAGGGAGGAGGAGGAGGGGGAAGAGGAGGAGGAGGAGGAGGGGGAAGAGGAGGGGGAAGAGGAGGAGGAGGAGGAGGAGGAGGAGGAGGAGGAGGAGGAGGAGGAGGAGGAGGAGGAGGGTCAGAAGGGGATGAGGGAGGATGAAGAGGAGGATGAAGAGAAGGGGAGGAATAGGAGGAGAAGGAGGAGGAGGAAGAGAAGGGGAGGAAGAGAAGGGGAGGAAGAGGAGGAGAAGGAGGGGGAGAGGGGAGCCTGTGCTAATAGAGATTGAAACAACGCAAATAATTGAGTGCCAGTAATCCATCTCTTCGCAAATCATAGTATTAACATACAGTTTTTAAAAATAATTCTCACCAAAATATTTGTTCAGTCAATCTTTCTGTCTGTGTTCGTCTATCTGTCTATCTCTCAGTTTTTATCTCTTCATCCATCTTTTTTCTCCTCTTTGCCTTGTCATAATCTACCTAATTCCTCATTTTCCCCGAGACAGGAAGGGAGGGAGGGAAGAGGAGGAGGGGAGGGAGAGGGAGGGAGAGGGAGAGGGAGGGAGAGGGAGGGAGAGGGAGAGAGAGGGAGGGAGAGGGAGGGAGAGGGAGGGAGAGGGAGAGAGAGGGAGGGAGGGAGAAGGAGGGAGGGGGAGAGATAGAGAGAGAGAGAGAGAGAGAGAGAGAGAGAGAGAGAGAGAGAGAGAGAGAGAGAGAGAGAGAGAGAGAGAGAGAGAGGGAGAGAGAGAGAGAGAGAGAGGGAGAGAGAGAGAGAGAGAGGGAAAGAGAGAGAGAGAGAGAGAGAGAGAGAGAGAGAGAGAGAGAGAGAGAGAGAGAGAGAGAGAGAGAGAGAGAGAGAGCGAGAGAGAGCGATAGAGAGCGAGAGAGAGAAAGAGAGAAAGAGAGAAAGAGAGAAAGAGAGAAAGAGAGAAAGAGAGAAAGAGAGAGAAAGAGAGACTGAGAGAGAAAGAGAGAGAAAGAGAGACTGAGAGAGAAAGAGAGAGAAAGAGAGACTGAGAGAGAGAGATCCCAATCACATTATAAAGAAACACAGAAATGCTTTTCGCCGAAAGAAATAATGCCAAAGATTCATCTTTTCAACTTTCAAACTTTCTCCCACACACAAATTTATAATTTGTCTGTATATATTAATTTATCCACTGTTTTATTCCTGTACCTTCAAAAATCTAAAACTATCAATGCATACTCACTTATTCACAAATATATATACATAAAATTACATATACAAGGAAAAAAGAGAACCTTGCATATATTTAAAACATCGAAATTAAATTATTTTTTGTATGACAGATCTTTCATTGTGCGAGGATTTATAAATAGCAAAGAAATTTGATATGAGAAAATTAATATGCTACAAAAATAAATGTGAAAAAAAATATACAATGAAAAAAAACACAAAAAAACAAACAAAAATATAATAGTTTAATGAAATTATGAGAATTGAATAAACAAAAAATAGAAATATATTGTCAGAAATATTTAACATATATCATAAAACATATACTACAACACAATAAAAACAAAATCCAACCAAAATATCACAACGAAAAATTATCATATATTTATATAAACAATATATTATTTAAACATTAAATTCTACATTTCCTTCGTTTCTCGTCTTCCCATTCCCTCGTTTCTCCCCTCGTTTCCTTGGCTCGCTCTCGTCATATTTATCTGCTTTATCGTCTGTCCTATTCTCTCGCATTCCATGTTCCTTCATATTCCTTCCCTTTGCCCAATTACTTACGGTCTTGAAGTTCAGCAATTAGGAAAAGCTGTAACTCGTATATTCTCCACTTCTCTTTCTCTGTCTTTTCTCTCTCTTTTCTTCTGTCTCATTCTTCTGTGCGGTCTGTGTTTTACCTTTCTCTCTCTCCCCTCTCTGTCTCTCTCTCTTCCTCTCTGTCTCTCTCCCTGCCTCTCTGTCTCTCTCCCTGCCTCTCTGTCTCTCTCCCAGCCTCTCTGTCTCTCTCCCTGCCTCTCTGTCTCTCTCCCTACCTCTCTCTCTCCCTCTTCATCATCTCTTTATGTTCTTTATAACCACCTCCCCTCTTCGCCAAATTCCAGACTGGCCTTCGTGTGATAGTCTCGAGTGAATGTAATGGATAAGTTAGCTTCACTTATGGGAGATTAAACACGTCTATATCTTCATACGGATATGAAGGGTGAAGCGAGACGTAATGATAGAAAAATAATAAGTTAAGAGAGATGGTGTGTGGAAGACGAGAGAGAGGTGAGAGGAGAGAGGGAGGGGGAGGTAGGGGAAGAGGTAGAGGTAGAGGTAGAGGTAGGGAGGGAGGAAGGGATGGAAAGAAGGAGAAGGAGAAGGAGAAGGAGAAGGAGAAGGAGAGGGAGAGGGATAGAGAGGAAGAGATAGGAAGAGAGAGAGAGAGAGAGGAAGAGAGAGGAAGAGAGAGGGAGAGAGAGGGAGAGAACGAGAGAGAGAGAGAGAGAGAGAGAGAGAGAGAGAGAGAGAGAGAGAGAGAGAGAGAGAGAGAGAGAGAGAGAGAGAGAGAGAGAGAGAGAGAGAGACAGAAACAGAGACAGAGAGAAAGAGAGAGAGAAAGAGAGAGAGAAAGAAGAGAGAGAAGAGAGAGAGAGAGAAAGAGAGAGAGAGAGAAAGAGAGAGAGAAAGAGAGAGAGAAGAGAGAGAGAGAGAAAGAGAGAGAGAGAGAGAGAGAGAGAGAAGAGAGAGAGAGAGAGAGAGAGAGAGAGAGAGAGAGAGAGAGAGAGAGAGAGAGAGAGAGAGAGAGAGAGAGAGAGAGAAAGAGAGAAAGAGAGCAAGAGACCAACAGCGGAGGCGGAGTACACCCGAAGAATGGAAGCCACGCTCAGCTTCCTCCATTATGGAAGCCTCAGCCACCGCCAGTCCGCGCACCCGCTCTTCCCTCTGTCTGTTTCTTTCTTTCTTTCTTTCTTTCTTTCTTTCTTTCTTTCTTTCTTTCTTTCTTTCTTTCTTTCTTTCTTTCTTTCTTTCTTTCTTTCTTTCTTTCCTCTCTCTCTTACTCTCTCTTTCTCCCCCTCCCCTCTCCCTCTCTCTTTCTCCCCCCTTTTTACCTCTCTCTCTCTCTCTCTTCCTTCCTCCCTCTCTCCCACATCCCTCCCTCCCTTGCCCACTCCTCCCTCCCTTTACCTCTCCCCCTCCCCGTTTCCCAATCCTTTCTCCCCCCCCCCTCTCTCCCTCTCTCCCTCTATCCCTCCCTCCCTCCCCATACCCTGACGCTTACCTAGGCTTATCGGCGGCACTTGGGCATTCAACACGTATGGAGTAAGCGGCCATGTCATTTCCCTGCCGCTGACATGTTCCCTTATGGGTTGCCTGTCGCGTGTCCAGCCATTACTCTGGGCTGGAAAATCTTCCCTAGAGTGTACTTGTGAGAGGGTCGAGGGGATGTGGGTGAGGGAGAGGGAGGGGAGGGGAGGGAGGGGGAGGGGTAAAGATGAGGGAGAGGGAGAGGGAGAGGGAGAGGGAGAGGGAGGGGAGGGAGGGGTAAGGGAGAGGGAGGGGAGGCAGGGGTAAGAGAGAGGGAGGGGAGGGGAGGAAGGGGTAAGGATGAGGGAGGGGAAGGGAGGGGAGGGGAGGGGAGGGGAGGAAGGGGTAAAGGAGAGGGAGAGGGAGAGGGAGGGGAGGGGAGGAAGGGGTAAAGGAGAGGGAGAGGGAGAGGGGGAGGGAGAGGGAGAGGGAGAGGGAGAGGGAGGGGAGGAAGAGGTAAGGGGGTGGGATAAGGGAGGATGAGGGAGAGGAAGGGGAGGGAAGGAAGAGGTAAGGGTGAGGGAGGATGGGAGAGGGATAGGGATAGAGGGAGACAAGAAGCAAAAGAAGAAAAAAGGAGAATAAGAGAGGGTGAGAGAGCCTGGGGGGATAGGGAAAGAGGAGAAAAGTGGAAGAAACAAAACGAGATACGCATAAAAAGAAAATAAATGGTGGTAAGAGGAAAGGAACGGAGGAAATATTTTAAAAAATACAGTAATAGGTACACGATAACAAACCAAAGAGTAAACGGCAGAAATTATCATATAAGTGACAGTATCTTTACCGCAAGCTTTGAACTTGAAAGATACCGCTTATCGGCCATAACTTTCAACGTTCAGATAATGTAAGATAAAACACACACAGACACAGACAGTGACACAGAGACACAGACAGAGACACACACACAAATAACTTACCTTATGAGACAACACCAAACAAACATGCACGTGTGTTTAGGACATATAAACAACATCTGTGATCGACATCTAACGCGCTATGCAAAAGTACTGTCCGTGCCTCGATTCATATTACTCTAAAATACTCGCCACTGCATTTATATATACGTATGTATATATATGTATGTATGTATGTATATACATATATATATCTATATCTATCTATCTATCTATCTATCTATCTATCTATCTATCTATCTATATATATATAAAATCATGACCTATTTTTAGCCTCTATTCATTCAGGTTCAAAGCCCTTCCCTTGCGCCGCCCACAAGGAACTTCCCAAAGCGAAATCACCTCAATTAAGAAAAAAAAAAAAAAAAAAATCGCTTTCCCTTTCGCCGTCAAAACATATCGTCGCCGCCACCGGGAACGTCAACAGAAAACGGGTGTAATGGGAGACTCGGGAAAACCTTTTCGGATAATTAAAGGGGGAGGTAATTACGCATTTGATGGATGCCATTGCTCGGGATTCGCTGCTGTAAGATGGATAATTAGAGAGGTCTTTGAATGATTTCTTCTTCTCCTTTTTTTTTTCCCCCTTATCATTTTGGCTTCCATGATGCTGCGGAAGAGCGTTTGTTTCGAAACCGGATCGAAACCCAAACGAAGCAGTTGAATCGGGTTCGTTAAAGCACTGGATTCCGAG
>NC_061826.1:12579774-12582274 GCF_019202785.1 Penaeus chinensis | reverse complement strand
TCTATGGTGCGGCGCCCTCGATTTTTATTTTAATACCACGTGCGCTGGAGATGGTGCGGTTTGCATCGATGTTCTTGTCTATTTACGTGTGGGAATTTCCTGTCTTGTTTTGGGGAGGACGTTATTTCTCTTCTGATGGTGACCTGGAGATTCTGTCTTGAATAGATGGTTGTAGGTTGGGCAAAAGATGCAATCAGCTTATTGAGTCAAATTCTTTGTTAATATCAATCACTTTAATAAAACATATACATGCCAAGAGGAGGAAATCCATTATCAATACCACAATCATTTAAATAAAATATATACGATGCCAAACCGAGTACACTGTACTTTAAATAAGGTTTTCTAAAGTTTACCGTGAGTTTCCAATTTTCACTTCCATGAAACCTCCATTTTCTATGGTTCCTTTAGACAAGTTTTCTAAAGTCTATCGTGATTTTCCCATTTTCTCTTCCAGGAAACCACCATTTTCTATGATTCCACCGACCACGTGCAGATAAATTCAATTCAATATTTCCCTTCTCATCAATTTCCTTCAGGTGCCGTCGACCTTTCCACGAACGAACCTTTTTATCAATTACCTTCACGAATTGATGAGGATTCATTTCATTTTCCACTTTTGAAAAACGAAAAAGAAAAAAACGCGTCTCGATATTCCTTTTTTTTTTTTTTTAGTTCAAATTCAGTGAATTGAATATTGCTCCAAGATTGAACTTCTGGTAAAAACACAACACCAACTTGCACCAACAGACTCGAAATGAAAACAGAGAGAAAACAAATCACACAGAACTTTTCTTAAATCTACTTACCAACTTCGCGCTGTCCTCCTCCGCCTCCTTCCCCCGCCTCACTTCCAACCTTCATTTTATACATCATTTATCATACATAACCTTACCTGTTCTTTTTCCTCTTGGGTTTTCGGCTGGAGGGTGAGACTGAGGTAGATCACTCCCATGTACTTGCTCTTCCCCGGTTCCTGGAGCGTCAGTGTGATTTCCTGAGTTCTGGGAAGGTGGACGAGGAAAAGAAAAAGACGTTTGGAATTTACGGTCATTTTGGGATCAAAGTTAAAGAAATAAAAGAAAAGAGAAAGAGATATTTGGAATTTATTGGCAGTGTTTAATTGCATCAAAGTTATCAATTCCTTATCACTCATCATCTTGTCTCTTTACATGTCAATCTATCTATTACTTCGTGTAACTAGCAATGCATTCTTTTACTGATCTATCTATCAGATTCGGCTCTCTAGCAATCTCTTCATTAATCGTTTATGCACCTAATACCTCTATCTATTCTCATAAAAGCTTATCACAATTAACTCTACGAGATCTTACGACGGAAAGTTTGTGAGATTAAGATTAAAAGCAAGATTTAAGAGGCAATCTTCAGCAGTTTTTCCTTCGTTCAGCTAAGAGAATGCAATAAAATGTATGATATTGCAATTTTCGAGGAAAGGAGAAAAAAAAGGGGGAAAGAGGGACTTAATAATCTCTCTCACTCACTCACTCACTCACACTCACACTCACACTCACACTCACACTAACACTCACACTCACACTCACACTCACACTCACACTCACACTCACACTCACACTCACACTCACACTCACACTCACACTCACACTCACACTCACACTCACACTCACACACACACACACACACACACACACACACACACACACACACACACACTCACACTCACACTCACACTCACACTCACACTCACACACACACACACACACACACACACACACACACACACACACACACTACCCCCCCAACATCCAAACGATCATGACACACCCCAAACAAGGCAATTAGGTAATTCAACCACCCAAAAAAAGCCTACAAACAAACAAAGCGACAAACACACTCACTTGTCAAGCTCTAAGGTGGTAAGGTCGATGACGGCGAGTCCCATGAAGTCATCCTGAAGTCCCCAATCGTAATCAAATACCTTGGAGAAAGACAAATGAACATCAACACACTGAAATGACGTCGTTTGGCTGATAATTAGATAGAGGAAGTTAGATTATTAGTAGTAGCGATGGAAGTTTTAAATTTCTGATAAGAGGAGGATAGGAAGATACGGCTGTATAATTGAATACAACAAGAATAAGGATAGGAAGATGAGAACATAATAAAATAAAATATGTATAGATAAATAAAACAAAGTTTTGTTGATTCAGATTTATGGACGTTTGTAAATATTCTTCTTCAATAGATTTGACAGATAAAAAAAAAAAAAATGTTTATCTGTAATAAGAAATCTATTAAAATACTGAGGGTATGAAGTTTTTGTTTTTCGTTGAGGAAGTTTTCTAAATATTTTACCTGTTTTTTTTTCTCTCTCTCTTTCCCCATTTCCTTTTTTAACATTCCCTCCTCTCTCTCCTTCCCTTTTTTTTTTTATTCTCTTTCTTCCCTTCCTCTTTTTTTTCCCTTTTTTTCCCCTCCCTCTCTAATAATAACCCAACCCCTTATTCTCTCTTATTTCTTT
>NC_061826.1:12557274-12559774 GCF_019202785.1 Penaeus chinensis | reverse complement strand
CTAGTCCCCCTCCCCCCCTTTGTTATAGGCCATATATACCCCACTAATACTAGCATTTACCGAAACAGGAAAATAGGAGAGGGGGAAAAATACCTCAGGAATAAATAAAAAGAAGAAAAGACAAAAAGCAAGAAAGAAAGAAAGAAAGAAAGAAGGAAAGACAGAAAATAAGAAAGAAGGAATGCGAGAAAGTAAGTAAGAACGAAGAAAAAGGAAGAAGGAAAGAGAGAAGGTAAGAAAGAAAGACAAAGAGAAAGTAAATAAGAAAGTGAGAAGGAAAGAGAGAAAGTAAGAAAGAAGGAAAGAAAGGAGAGAGAGAGAGAAAGAAAGAAAGAAAGAAAGAAAGAGAGAAAGAAAGAGAGAGAGAGAAAGAAAGAAAGAAAGAAAGAGAGAAAGAAAGAAAGGAGAGAGAAAGTAAGTTAGAAGAAAGACAGTAAGGAGAGAGAAAGAAAGAAAGCAGGAAAAAGAAAAAGTAAGTAAGTAAGAAAGGAGAGAGAAAATACGTAAGTAAGAAACAAAGAATGAAAGAAAGAAAGGAAAAACAATAAATAAAGAAAGAAAGAGTAAGAAACAAAAAAAAAAAAAAAAAAAAGAAAAAGAAAGAAAGTAGGAAAGCGAATGAAAGTAAATAAGTACGAAAGAATAAACTTGGCTCTTCCCGACGCCGTGAGAGGGGGCAGAACAGGACCGAGCGAATCCCGAAATAGAACTCCGGAGGGAGAGCTTAGGGGAGCCACGAGGGAAAAGAAGAAGAAATTGTAGTAATTGAAGAAGAAAATAATAAAAAAAAATAATAATAATGATAATAATAATAAGTACTAGTAATAGTATAATAATAATAATAATAATAATAATAATAATAATAATAATAATTATAACAATAATAATAATAATAATAATAATAATAATAACAATAATAATAATATATAGTAGTAGTAGTAGAAGAAGAAAAATAAGAGGAAAAATAAGAAGTAAAAGAAAAGTGAGATGTAGAAGCAGAAGAAGAAGTAGAAGAAGGGGTAGTAGTAGTCGCTATTGAAGAAGAATTAAAAAAGGAAAGCGAATGATAAACAAAGACTCGTTTGAAAGGAAGGAAGGGAAGGAAGCAAGATGAAAACGGACAACGAAAGAACGAGAAACGAACGAGGGAAGAGGGAACACACACACACACACACACACACACACACACACACACACACACACACACACACACACACACACACACACACACACACACACACACACACATACACAAATAAAATAATAAATCAAAATATTAGAAATAAAAAGAGTTTGGAAAAAAAAACCCTTGGAAATGGGAGAGAAAAAAGAGAAAGAGACACACATCAAACACCAAACAGAGACGGAAAGAGAAGAAGAAAGAAGGAGAGAGAAGGAGGAAGAGAGAAAACAGAAAAGAAAAAAACGAAAAGGGAGAAGAGGAAAGGAGGAGGAAAAGTGGAGAGAAAGAGAAAGAGAAAGAGAACGAGGAAGAGGAAAAGGAAGATGAAGGAAGGCAAGGTCAACACACGAACCTCAGGAAAACACGAGAATAACCATCTCAAGGACAAGATCTCAAGGACAAGATCCCGAAGACAAGATCTCGAGGACAAGATCTCGAGGACAAGATCTCGAGGACAAGATCTCAAGGACAAGATCCCGAAGACAAGATCTCGAGGACAAGACTCACCCGGATGCGAGTTGCTCCTCACGCCGTCCAGGAGGATGTCCTTCCTTCTCGAAAGCTTGCCATCCTTGCTCCTCGTGCGGTGGAACTTTGTCTGGAAAGGTCAAGGAAAAGGGAAATCAGGTCATATCAGGTCACTCACTATCCAAATGCTTGTTAATAAGAGTTTTAAAGTTTTATATTACTTATTTTTTATTTTTTATTTAATTATTATTATTTTTTTTAGGGGGGTGAGGAGTGATTCTTTGAAAAGGATCTTCTTCCCCCTTTTTTGATGACGTACTGAAGCTTAAATAAAAAGAAATGAAAGACAACTAATCACAATTCAAATTGTCTTAAAATCTCTTATAATCTCAAAGTATAATAATAATAATAATAATAATAATATTGATAATAATAATAATAAATTTCTGACATATATGCCGTAATGAGATTCAGTTCACTTATAATATGCTCTTAGAAATAAAATGACAAAACACAATTAAATGTTCTCTGATATGGAATATGTACATGAATCAAAACCACGAGATAAAAAAAATAGAGTTTATTATAAAACACAGAATTTGTTTAATCATAAGAAGCTTTCAACAGAAATATGCTTTTAACTAAAGAAAGAAGCACAGTATACAACCTATGCGAACGACGACTAGAGAAAAATGGATAACCAGTGGGAGAAAGACGTAGAAGAAGAAGAAGACGAAGTAGAAGATAATAAACCTGTGTGAACAACAAATCCACAAAAAAAAAAACAAAAAAAAAAACACAATATGGCAACAACAGTACTTCACTTTTTTATGTACAAAAGACAATTTA
>NC_061826.1:12552274-12554774 GCF_019202785.1 Penaeus chinensis | reverse complement strand
AATATTAAGTTTTTTTTTTCACTTTTTTTATATGATCAATTGATAAGAATAAAGGTTTTCAACTTAAGACCAAATTTGCATATGGAGTGTTTTGCTCTTATCAAACCCAATAGTAATAATAAAAAAAAAAAAAACACATTTGCCACAACCATCAAGCAAATAAAACTTCGACACAATTCCACAAGTTCTTTCCAACTTTGACGGAGCCCAGAACTCAATGCACAATTGTTCAAAGTTCATCGGTTATTCACGTCTCTCTATCAGTTCTCGTCGACTATTGAGACTTGGTACGAGTTTCACATCGAAAGGGTTGGAATGACTCGGCTTCTCTCCCAGTTTGATTGGTTGGTTCAGTTAACATATATATATATATATATATATATATATATATATATATATATATATTTTTTTTTTTTTTTTTTTTTTTTTTGGGGGGGGGGGCGGTTAGTCTGTATCACAAATACACAAATACATGTACATACATATATATAAATACATATATGCACACATACATACACTCACATATACACCCCCCTATTCCATACACAAAAAACATTCCGTATACACACACACACAACCATACGCACACAGAACCTCAAAGACACACACACACACACACACACACACACACACACACACACACACACACATATAAATAACCTTCTTTTCTTTTTTTTTTTTAATTTCTTCTCTTTTCACCGAAAGTAATCAGGCAAGAATGAAAAAAAAAAAAAAAAAAAAAAAAATTGTGCGCTGTCGAAAATAAGAAAATATGCACTGTAGATGAAGTTGATGATGATGATGATGATGAAGAAGAAGAAGAAGAAGAAGAAGAAGAAGAAGAAGAAGAAGAAGAAGAAGAAGAAGAAGAGGAAGAGGAAGAGGAAGAGGAAGAAGAAGAAGAAAAAGAAGAAGAAAAAGAAAAAGAAGAAGAAGAAGACGACGGAGAAGAAGACGAAGAAGAAGACGGAGAAGCAGATGAAGAAGATGAAGAAGATGAAGAAGAAGAAGAAGACGACGAAGGAGAAGACGAAGACGAAGGAGAAGACGGAGAAGCAGATGAAGAAGATGAAGAAGATGAAGAAGATGAAGAAGAAGAAGAAGACGACGAAGGAGAAGACGAAGACGAAGGAGAAGACGAAGACGAAAAAGAAGAAGACGAAGAAGACGGAGAAGCAGATGAAGATGAAGAAGAAGAAGAAGACGACGACGGAGAAGACGAAGACGAAGAAGAAAACGAAGAAGAAGAAGACGAAGACGAAAACGAAGAAGACGAAGAAGAAGACGGAGAAGCAGATGAAGAAGATGAAGAAGAAGACGAAGACGAAGACGAAGAAGAAGACGAAAAACAAGAAGAAGAAGAAAGCTGGATAACATAGAACCCTAGTGACCGATAAACTAAAAATAAATAAATAAATAAATAAAGTGAATAACAAATCACGTTGAATAATAACGCAGAACCATGAATAAGGAACAACAAAGAAATCAACAAAAACAATAAAAAAAAAAAATAAAAATCAACGAGAAAATAACAAATCACAAGACAGATAATCTAAAAGTAACTAAATAACGCAAAAACAAGGAACCAGAGAGCAACTAGAGACCGCAGAACTAATAGAGAAAACAAAAACAAAGAATAACAAAGTTTATGATGAAGAGCAACATAATTTGTAAAGAGAAAACGAGGCAAAACTTCACCGGCGTAACGAGACGAGATAACGTCAACGAAAAGATTATAAATATATATATATACATATATACATATATATATTATATATATATCATATATATATATTATATATATATATATATTATATATATATATAAATATAAACACACACACACACACACACACACACACACACACACACACGAATATAAATATATATATATATATATATATATATATATATATATATATATATAAACAAATAAATACAGCGACATGGGATAAATGACGCAGAAAACACATAGACAAATAAATGACTGAGTTATAAATAATAATACATACGTGCAGAGAGAGGAAGAGAGAGAGAGATAGAGAGAGAGAGAGGATGAGAGGAGAGAAGGAGGAGAGAAAAGAGAGAGACGAGATGGAGAGAGAGAGAGAAAGTGAGAGGGGAGATAGGAGAGAAAGAGAGAGAGAAGAAGAGAGGAGATGAGAGAGAGGAGAAGATGAGAGAGAGAAGAGAGAGGAGAGGGGAGAGAGGGGAGGAAGAGAGAGAGAGAGAGAGAGAGAGATGAGGAGAGGAAGAGAGAAGAGAAGAGAGAGTAGAAGAGAGACAGAGAGGAGGAAAAGAGAGAGGGGAGAGAGAGAGGGACGAGAGAGAGAGAACGAGAGGAGAGAGAGAGAGGAAGAGAGAGAGAAGAGAGGAGAAGAGAGAGAGAGGTGGAGAGGAGATTTATGGAGAGAGGAGAGGAGAGGAGAGGAGAGAGGAAAAGAGAGAAGGGAGAGAGAGGAGAGAGAGGGGAGAGATGAGGGAGAGAGGAGTGAGAGGGA
>NC_061826.1:12542006-12552174 GCF_019202785.1 Penaeus chinensis | reverse complement strand
TCTTTCTCTTTCTCTTCTCTATCTCTCTCTCTCTCTCTTTCTCTCTCCTCATCCTCTCTCTCCTCTCTTTTCTCCTCTCTCTCTCCTCCTTTCTCTCTCCTTCTCTCTCTCTCTCTTTCTTTCTCTTCTTCTCTCTCTCTCCTTCTCCTCTCTCTCTTCCCTTTTCTCTCTCCTCCTCTCTCTCTCTTTCTCTCTCTCTCTCTCTCTCTCTCTCTCTCCTCATCTCTCTCTCCCCTCTCCTCTCTCTCTCTCTCTCTTTTCTCTCTTTCTCTTCTCTCCTCTCTTCTCTTTCCTCTCTCTCTTTCTTCTCTCTCTCTCTCTCTCTCTCTCCTCTCTCTCTCTCTCTCTCTCTCTCCTTCTCTCTCTCTCTCTCTTTCTCTCTCTTTCCTCTTCGTCTCATCTCTCTTTCTCTCTCTCTCTCTCTCTCTCACTCTCTCTCTCTCTCTCTCTTTCTTTCTTCTCTCTTCTCCTCTCTCTTCTTTTCTTTCCTTCCTCATCCTTTCTTTCTTTCCCTCCCTCCATCCTTTCTTTCCCACCCTCCTTCCCTCCCTCCCTCCCTCCCCTACCCTCCCTTCCCCTCCCTCCCTCCCCTACCCTCCCTCCCCTCCCCCTTCCACCCTCCTCCCCTCTCCTTCCCCCCCCCCCCTCCCCTCCGTGTACAGGACCCGGAAGGAAGGCAATTAAAAGTCTCCACAGAGGCCACGCCCCCTCCCCCTTCCTCATCCCTTCCCCCTCCCCCTTTCTCCTTCCCTCTTCCCCTCTCCCTTACTCCTTCCCTCTTCCTCCTTCCCTTCCTCCATCCCTCTTTCCCCTTCCTCCCTCTTCCTTCCCCTCCCCTTCCACCCTCCCCCCCCTCCTCCCCCTCCTCCCTCCCCCCCTCCCCCTCCCCTTCCCCCCCCCCCTTCCAGTACAGGACCCGGAAGGAAGGCAATTAAAAGTTCCTGAACTCTCGGCCTCGGGTACGGGCGGCGTCGACAGGTTGAGTGCAAATTTCTGTATTCCGGGTCTTCAAAATCATGGTAGAAAGATGTGGGGGGGAGGGGGGTCGCGTTGCAGGGCTCGTTTGCTGTTCTCCAGTGTGCAACGGGATTGTTGCAACGCTGGATACATTTCTGTCATGCGGGTATCTTGTCTTTCTTCCTTCTTGCTTCCCTTTCTAGTGTTTATTTTCTTCTTCTTCCTCTTCTTCTTCTACTTCCTTCCCTTCTCGTTTTATCTCCCCATCCCCATCCTTTTCCATCCCGTCTCATCTCCTCCCTTCATCCTCCCCCCTCCTCTCCCCCTCCCCCTCCCCCTCCCTCCCCTAACCCCTCTCTCCCATCCCTTCCCCCTCCTTCCTCCTTCTCCCTTCTCCTCTTCCTCCCCCTCCCCCCCCCTCCCCCCCCTTCCTCCCTGTCTCATCCCATTCCCCCCTCCTCCCTCCTTTCCATCCCATCCCCATCCTCCCCTGCCCCCTCCCCCTCCCCCTCCCCCTCCTCCTTGCCCCCCTTCCTCCCTTTCCCTCCCCCTCCTTCCCCTCCCCTTCCTCTCCCCCCTCCTCCCCTCCTCCCCTCCTCCCCTCCTCCCCACCTCCCCACCTCCCCCCACCCACTCTACAAAAGACTATTCTTCGCTTCGCCTGTATTATGTATCACACGCACTTGACTTAGGCGCCGCTAGTGAAAACCACCGAGTTGCCATTCCAACTTCTTCCCTTTGTTCGGTCTCTTGACAAGGGGGGAGGGGAGGGGAGAGGGGGGGAGGGCGGAGGTGTAGTAAGCCATAGAAGGAGAGTGGGGAGATTAGGGGGGGTAGGGAAGGAGGGGTGGCTAAGGAGAAAGGGGAAGGGGGAAAGAAAGAAAGAAAGCGAGGGGGAGTGGGTGGGTGAATGAAGAAGCGAGAGGGAAGGGGGGGTGAGGAAGCGAGGGGGAGGGGGGGATTGAGGAAGTGAGGGGGAGGGAGGGAACCGAGGAAGTGAGGGGGAGGGGGAGAATGAGGAAGCGAGTGGGAGTGAGGGTCCGAGGAAGCGAGGGGGAGGGGGGGAACCGAGGGGGAGGGAGAGAATAGGAGATGAAGGATGAAATAATCGTATGTCATGGAAAGAAGTGAGGAATGGGGGGGGGGGGAAGGGAAAGGGGAGAGAGATTAAAAAGGGGAAACCAAGACACCTAGAGAAGGTAAGAGAAAGGTTAGGGAGGTGTGATGAAAAGGGAAGAAGAGAGAGAGAGACAAAGACTAAGACAAGAACCCGGTCAATATTCATGGTGAAAAGTAGAAAAAAAAAAAATAGTTTACGAATTTCAGTATGAAGAAAAAATAGAGGAAATAGGTAGGAGAAGGACACGATACACCAGGTGGCAAGTGGCAGGTGGCAAGTGGCAAGTGGCAAGTGGGGCCTCAGGGGGGTATGAAATAGAGTAGCTTCCTGGCGTCTGGGCGTGGGCGGGAATATCCCCTTTAACTCCGGCTGAACCAGACTGCCGGGTTGGGTAAAGGGCGGAGGGTGACGGGGGGGAGGTGCGGGCGGGGGAAAGGGGTGGAAAGGGAGAAGGGGGAGGATAGGCGATGGGGAGAAGGGGGAGGAGATGATAGGGGAAGGGGAAGAAGGGAGAGGAGATGATAGGGGAAGGGGAAGAAGGGAGAGGAGATGATAGGGGAAGGGGAAAGAAGGGAGAGGAGATGGTAGGGGAAGGGGAAAGAAGGGAGAGGAGATGGTAGGGGAAGGGGAAGAAGGGAGAGGAGAGAAGAAAGGGAAGAAGAGGGAAGAGAAGGGAAAGGGAAAGGGAAAGAAGGGGAGGGGAGGAGAAAGGGGAGAAGAGAGAAGAGAGGGGAAGGGGAGATGGGAGAGGGAGAAGGGCGAAGAGGAGAGAAGATTCTGGCAGGGAAGGAGGTATGAAAATAAAGGGGGAGAGAAATCGAGAGAAAGAGGTAAGTGAAAATGGAGGAAGACGGACGAGGATAGGAAGAGAAGGGGAGAAGAGGGAATAAGAAAGGGAAGAAGAAAGTGAATAAGAAGAGACGGGGAGAAGAGGAGAAGAGGAGAGGAGTGTATGTTAAAAGAACTTCTGGAATTTAGCTAGACGAAGGGTGCTGATTGTTAGCGGAATTGTAGTTGGGAGAGTAATATAACTGTACTTAAGCCGCACCAAAGGAGAAAGCGAATGGAGTGTACTACGGGTGGAGGCAACACTTGGATATTTACGAGATGAAAGGGGAGAGATGAGGGGGAAATGTCACTGTGCATAATAGGGCGACGGAATTTAAGGGACGAAAGAGATGGAGGCAGAGAATAGGATTTCTCTTTTTTGTTTTCTTTCGTTTTATTTCTCTCTCCCTCGATCTCTCGCTCCGTCCTTAATTCCCCTCCCTCCCTCCCCCTCCCTCCCTCCCTCCCTCCCTCCCTCCCTCTCTCCTTCTTTCCTTCAACCCCACCCCTCCCTCTAACATACAATCAATATATATATATATATATATATATATATATATATATATATATATATATTTATTTATATTTATTATATAAAGAGAGAGAGAGAGAGAGAGAGAGAGAGAGAGAGAGAGAGAGAGAGAGAGAGAGAGAGAGAGAGAGAGAGAGAGAGAGAGAGAGAGAGAGAGAGAAAGAAAGAGAAAGAGAGAACGAAAACGAAAACGAAAACGAGATCAAAATAGAGAATGAAAGAGCGAAAGACAGGAGTCGAGAGAGAGGGACGATGAGAAAAAAAAACAAAAAAAAACATTGAGTCTTCGCGGCGCAAAATTCCTGCTAAATTTATCGCCGTTTCCTTGCCGTGAGTATCTCGCTCGCTTCAGGAATGCCATTGTGAACAAGTTACGAACAAAAGATGATGACGATGGCGTGTTTCAGGAAGAGAACGCCGTTTACTTATTACTTTCGTACAGTTTTCATGTTGAAGTATTGTTTACATTTCTTTTTGTAATACGGCTTTTCGTTTTGTTTTTTTTTACTTGGTGAAAAATAGTTTTTTGGGGGAAGTTTGAATTTTGTTTCATCTTCTTTTCATTCTAGCGACGATATTTACACAGTTTAGGTGGAGAAAATTATTAATAAAAAAAAAGTCTGGTTGTTTTCTTTGCTGTTTACAAAAACAAAACAAAAGCATGCAGTAGGTCTTTGTGTTTGTTGGATAGTTTCTTGTTTTTTTAATTGTTTGTTTTAATTGTTCTCATTTATGTAATCGTCTGAAGGATCTGTTATTCCTCATTTTTCTTACGCTTGTTCTTATTTTAAATTATTATTTCTAGTACTGCATTATTGTAGTTATTATATTTTTGTTGTTGTTATTATTATTATTTATATTATTTTTATTATTATGATCACTATCATTATCATTATTATTACTCTTATTATTATTAGGAGTAGTAGTAGTAGTAGTAGTACTGCTACTATTTTGTTATCATTTATAACTATTTTATTGTTTTAATGTTGTTATGGTTATTATTTTTTATTTCATTAAAATTATGGCTGTATCATCACCATCATCATCATTATCATTAATCATCATCACTCCCCCTTTTCTGCTTCTCATTTTCTTATTCTTATCTTTATCCTCCTCCTCCTCCTCCTCCTCCTCCTCCTTCTCCTCCTCCTCCTCTTCTGTCTCCTTCATCATCATCGTAATTGCATACCAAAATTTTAACTAATAATTTAGTAGTAAACTTTGAATCATATTTCACAAGTAATTAGATATTAAATCATAATTTATAAGCAATAAAGCTTGATACCATGAATTACAAAGAGCAAAATGTTAATGACAAATACAAAAAAACAAACCAAAACAAAAAAAAACAAAAACAAGAAATTGATATATATATACATTTTTAATTCGGGTTATATAAAAAAAAGAGATAAGAGATACAAGAAATAGATGTTTTTTTAAATCCAGGTTATATATAAAAAATAATTTGGGATACAAGTAATTGAGGTTTGAAATCCAAGTTATGTGAAAAAGAATACAGGAAATCGATGTTTCTAAAATCCAGGTTGTATAAAAAAGAATATAAGAAATACAAGAAGTTAATGTTTTTTAAATCCAGGTTATATAAAAAAATATATAAGATCCAATAAATTGATGTTTGTAAATCCAGATTGTATAAAAAAGAATATCAGAAATACAAGAAGTTGATGTTTTTAAATCAAGGTTGTATAAAAAAAAAAAAAAACAAGAGATGGATGATTCGTTCCTCTTGGTAATCTTTTACGACTTCCGGAAATAGTTACGACGGAATCAAGACCAGAGATAAGAAAACAAGATATTTTTACTTCATTCTTGCGTTGTCTTTTGTTTTATTTGTGATTAATGCTTTTATTTTCGACTTTTTTCTCTCTCTCGAGAATTGTACACTGATAAGCATTTTTTTTATAGCTTGGGGAGTTATGTAACTTATCTCTCTCTCTCTCTGTGTCTCTCTCTCTCTCTCTCTCTCTCTCTCTCTCTCTCTCTCTCTCTCTCTCTCTCTCTCTCTCTCTCTCTCTCTCTCTCTCTCTCTCTTTCTCTTTCTCTCCCCCCTCTCTGTCTCTCCATCCATCTCTCTATCTCCATCGCTATCACTTTCTCTCTCTATCCCCCTCCCTCCCTTCTCCCTTTTCCCCTTCCATCCCCTCCTTCGTTCCTCCCCTTCATCTCATCCGCTTTTCCTCCCCTTCCTCCTCTCCTTCGTTCCTCCCCTTTCTCTTCTCTCCTCCTCCTCTCCTCCTCTCCTCCTCCTCTCCTCCTCCTCTCCTCCTCCTCTTCCTCTCCTCCTCCTCTTCCTCCTCTTCCTCCCCTCCTCTCCTCCTCCTCTTCCTCCCCTCCTCCTCTCCTCCTCCTCGTCTCCTCCTCCTCTCCTCCTCCTCGTCTCCTCCTCCTCCTCTCCTCCTCCTCCTCTCCTCTTCTTCCCCTTCTCTCCTCCTCCTCCCCTCCTCTCCTCCCCTCCTCTCCTCCCCTCCTCTCCTCCTCCCCTCCTCTCCTCCTCCCCTTCTCTCCTCCCCTTCTCTCCTCCTCCTCTCCTCTCCTCCCCTCCTCTCCTCCCCTCATCCTCTTTCTCCCCTTTTCCTCCTTTTGCGGTCAGGAAACCTCTCGTGGCTTCCGCCGGTTACTCCCCGAGGGGTTAAACGGACACTTCCAGGCGTCGTAAACCCAAGGGGAGCGCGTGGGGAGGGGGGGGGGTGATCCTCGAGTGAAGGGACTCCTGTCAAGACTTTTTTTTTAGTCGTAGGTGTCATGGAATACTCGTAGGATGCTGGGATTTTTTTTTTTTTTTTATTGAATCGCTTTTTGAGTATTATTGTTATAATTGTCATTATTATTATTATTGTTGTTGTTGATGTTGTTATTATTATTGTTGTTATTATTTTAGTATTGTAATTATTATCATTATTATTATTGTTGTTATTATCATTATTATTATTATTATCATTATTATTATTATTATTATTATTATTATTATTATTATTATTATTATTATTATCAATATCATCATTATTATTATTGTTATTATTATTATTATTATTAGTGTGTTCTTCGTTATGTTTTTACTCTTTTCCATTTTCTTCTCAATGTCTTCTTTTTTTACTTCTCTATTTTCTTCTGTAAGTTGTTTTCTTTTCTTACTTTTCGTGATTTTTTTCTTGTTTTGTCTCGTGTTTTATGTTATACCCAATAGATGCTGAAAAATTAATCATTCTGGGTTATCGGTATTATCATTATCTTCCTCTGTTCTGCTGTTACTTCTTTCCTATTCTTTTTCTTTTTTTCTGTATTTTATTTTTTTATTCTTCTCTCCTACTCTTTTTCCTCTTCGTTGTCTTTTTTTTTCTTTTTTTCTTGTTTGGTTTCGTGTCTTTCGTGTTCTCTTTGTAATCTTTATAGCTCTTAATTGCGTGCTTTTTCTTCCTATAAGTCCTTAATTGTATGTAAAAATGATACATTCAAATTTAGACAGACAGACAATTAACTAGATCGATAGATAGTTAGATCGATAGATACATAGATCGATAGATACATAGATCGATAGATACATAGATCGATAGATACATAGATCGATAGATACATAGATCGATAGATACATAGATCGATAGATACATAGATCGATAGATGCATAGATCGATAGATAGATAGAGATAAATAGATAGATAGATAGATAGATAGATAGATATGCAAAGATAGGTCCATGGGTGAATAGGGCAAAGGAGACAAAGAAATCAGACAATTAACACAGATAACGCTGTAGAATATCACTAATGAAGTAACATCTACAAGGTGATAAAGAGACATTGGCAGGAGTGAGTTTGCGTTGACAAAATGTGATGACATGACAATGATAAGGAGATAAAATAACATTGGTGCACTGACACTGGCAAGGAGGTAAAGAGCACTGATTACCTGATAAGAAAATAAAATGCCATTTTTAAAAAAAAAACTTTGATGAGGGAAAAGATAACATTGATAATTCAACATTAATAAGGATAACAAAATGTCATAGATAAATTAATAAACGGAGCATATAATATTCTTCCTTCCTTTCACTAGGATAATGGAAGTACAAGCAACAGTTAACGAAAGAGGTTAAGGGTGACGAAATCCCGCTAACAAAGGGAGAATTAGAGAGACGAGGGGACGCTGCTCTATAGGATCGGCGAGTTGAGGGGAAAGCAGCTTGGAGGAAAGGACTTGATATGTGCAAAGAGGGGAAAGGGAAGCTTGCTGAAGATGTAGGAGAGGAAGGGAATTGAAAAATGGAAATGGGTTTAAGAGGGTTGAGTGATCGAGGGTTCGTGAGGAGAGAGGGGCGTGGTTTGAGGAGAGATGAGGAGACGAAGAGTGTGTGATGTTGAGGTAGAAGGAGAGATGAGGAGACGACTGCTATATGAGGAGACGAGTGGCATGTGATGTTGAGGTGAAAGATGAGGGGAGATGAGGAGACGAGTGGCATGTGATGTTGAGGTAGAAGGAGAGATGAGGAGACGGGCAGTGTGTGATGTTGAGGTCGGAGATGAGGGGAGATGAGGAGACGAGTGGCATGTGATGTTGAGGTGAGAGATGAGGAGACGAGTGGCATGTGATGTTGAGGTGAGAGATGAGGAGACGAGTGGCATGTGATGTTGAGGTAGAAGGAGAGATGAGGAGACGACTGCTATATGAGGAGACGAGGGGCATGTGATGTTAAGCTTGGAGGAGAGATGAGGGGATGAGCAGTATGTGATGTTGAGACATGAGGAGAGATGGGCGTGGTATACCCTGAGGTATGAGGAAAGACGAGTGGCATGTGACGTAAAGGTACGAGGAGAGATGAGGGTGGTACGATGTTCGGTTATAAGGAGATATATTTCTAGTCGGAGGACGGGAAGACGTGAAGAAGATTGTTGCTAAAAGCCAAGAATGGAAGTTCTTATGAAAAAAAAGATAGCTAATGATGGTATTATAATAATGAAAAAGATATTTCTGGAATTAAATAACGATGATGATGATAACACACAAAAAAATATTAGAAACACACTGTGATAGCTAACAAACGAAAGAAAACGACATAAAATCTAACAAACAAAGAAGAAAAATATGAATATGCCAGGAAAAAGAAAAGCCAAACTTGCATATAACAGGATGCTGACAGGATGCTGACAGGATTCTTCAAAGCAAAGAGGAAGCGACCCCTGAGGATATCTAGGAAACCATTAGCCATCGGTGGGTAAACACAAGGGTAAGGGGTGCTTAAGAAGACCGAGGGCTCTCCGCGACGTCCGCAAAGGGGTGAGGGGAAAGGGTTCTCCAAAAAAGGGGAGGGGTGAGGGGAAAGGGTTCTAAAAAAAAGGGGGGTGAGGGGAAAGGGTTCTCAAAAAGGAGGGGAGCGGTGAGGGGGAAGGGTTCTCAAAAAAAGGGGGTGAGGGGAAAGGGTTCTCTAAAAAGGGGGGTGAGGGGAAAGGGTTCTCAAAAAATGGGGGTGAGGGGAAAGGGTTCTCAAAAAATGGGGGTGAGGGGAAAGGGTTCTCAAAAAAGGGGGGTGAGGGGAAAGGGTTCTCTAAAAAGGGGGGTGAGGGGAAAGGGTTCTCAAAAAAGGGGGGTGAGGGGAAAGGGTTCTCAAAAAAGGGGGGTGAGGGGAAAGGGTTCTCAAAAAAGTGGGGTGAGGGGAAAGGGTTCTCTAAAAAGGGGGGTGAGGGGAAAGGGTTCTCAAAAAATGGGGGTGAGGGGAAAGGGTTCTCAAAAAATGGGGGTGAGGGGAAAGGGTTCTCAAAAAAGGGGGGTGAGGGGAAAGGGTTCTCTAAAAAGGGGGGTGAGGGGAAAGGGTTCTCTAAAAAGGGGGGTGAGGGGAAAGGGTTCTCAAAAAAGGGGGGGTGAGGGGAAAGGGTTCTCAAAAAAGGGGGGTGAGGGGAAAGGGTTCTCTAAAAAGGGGGGTGAGGGGAAAGGGTTCTCTAAAAAGGGGGGTGAGGGGAAAGGGTTCTCTAAAAAGGGGGGTGAGGGGAAAGGGTTCTCTAAAAAGGGGGGGGAGGGGAAAGGGTTCTCAAAAAAGGGGGGGTGAGGGGAAAGGGTTCTCAAAAAAGGGGGGGTGAGGGGAAAGGGTTCTCAAAAAAGGGGGGGTGAGGGGAAAGGGTTCTCAAAAAAAGGGGGGTGAGGGGAAAGGGTTCTCTAAAAAGGGGGGTGAGGGGAAAGGGTTCTCTAAAAATGGGGGTGAGGGGAAAGGGTTCTCAAAAAAGGGGGGGTGAGGGGAAAGGGTTCTCTAAAAAGGGGGGTGAGGGGAAAGGGTTCTCAAAAAAGGGGGGGTGAGGGGAAAGGTTTCTAAAAAAGGGGGGTGAGGGGAAAGGGTTCTCAAAAAAATGGGGGAGGGGTGAGGGGAAAGGGTTCTCAAAAAAAAAGGGGGAGGGGGGAGGGGAAAGGGTTCTCAAAAAAAGGGGGGGGGGTGAGGGGAAAGGGTTCTCAAAAAATGGGGGTGAGGGGAAAGGGTTCTCAAAAAATGGGGGTGAGGGGAAAGGGTTCTCAAAAAAGGGGGGTGAGGGGAAAGGGTTCTCTAAAAAGGGGGGTGAGGGGAAAGGGTTCTCAAAAAAGGGGGGTGAGGGGAAAGGGTTCTCAAAAAAGGGGGGTGAGGGGAAAGGGTTCTCAAAAAAGGGGGGTGAGGGGAAAGGGTTCTCAAAAAAGGGGGGTGAGGGGAAAGGGTTCTCAAAAAAGGGGGGTGAGGGGAAAGGGTTCTCAAAAAAGGG
>NC_061826.1:12537006-12539506 GCF_019202785.1 Penaeus chinensis | reverse complement strand
TTAGAAGAGTAATGTGCAACCAGAGGAAATATTTATCCCAGTAAAGAATTATGTACAGATGAAGAAAAAAAAAAAAAAACAGATTTGAATGAAATTTTGCAACTCGGAAAGAAATTCGTTTGTTTTGCTCACACATTTGTATAAACTAGTGTGTATATTTCGTTTGTTATTACACTGCAAGAAATAAGTGTTAATAATTGTCATTACAGAAGAAAAATTGTGTTCTTTCAAAGAAGAAAAAGATAGATACAAGGAAATCTGCAGATTGAAATGTAATTGCATTTAGTCAAAAAACAATAGTATTTCTGATGAAAACTGTTGAAGCTTCGAAACATATAAGATTATTTTTTATGTGAACCAACATTTGGTCACTTATTGCAAAAGGTGGCTTTGTGTTTTTTTAATTTCCTTTTACGCTTATGGGAAGATTTCTCATTCTTGTTGTAGCTGGGAGGATAGAATATATTCAAAAAATATATATACACCAGCGTCTTACTTTTTGTTTACTTTGGTTAAAAAAATATTAGGAAATGTTCAAAGCTTCGTCAAACATGAGCATAACCATTATATTACCGCTACACCAGCTCTCCTATGTTGTATTACTGTAGGCGTACTGTTATTACAGAGACTAAGTTGGTGTTTTAAGACCAAAACTGTCTTCTATATTTCAGGTTTCGGTTTCTAAATTCAGCAGGGGTCTTTTTCATGTTCATTTTCAATTCAAAATGCGCCTTACACGCTAGCAAATACGGGGGCATTATATTTTAATGGTGTTTATAGGATAATGTTATTTAATGGCATCCCTTCGTTTGAGTCAGTCACTTGGAAAACGATAATTGAAATTCTTCTGAAAGTTAGCACGTCCTTCGGTGCATTTCCACCTTCTTTCTCTCCCTCTCTTTCTTCTTTCATTCTTCTTTCAGTTGTACTTCCTGGAGATTTATTTTCTGGTCTCTGTCTTTCTCTTTCTCTTCTTTTCTCTTCTTTACTCTTCTCTGTTCTTTTTTTCTTCTTTTCTTTTCACTTCTCTTCTTTTCTCTTCTTTTCTCTTCTTATCTCTTCTCTCACTTCTCTTCTCTTCTCTTCTCTTCTCTCTTCTCTGCTCTCTTCTCTGCTCTTCTCTCTTCTCTGCTCTTGTCTTCTCTTCTCTTCTCTTCTCTCTCCCTTCATTTGTCTTTTTCTTCCAATTTGATTTTCCTTTATATACTCAACCTTCTCTACGCCGTTTCTGAAAAGCACCAAGACTCCTTTTTTCTTATAAGGAGTAAAAGTAGAAATATCAGTCCAAGGAAAAGACGAAAAAAAAACAGTTTGAACTCCTTGATAGACGTTGGTTGACGTTTGCAGCATTAGACTGAATTCGACTGACCGTGGTATTGGTTTAGGAAAGAAGGGAGGCTCCTAATGCCTTGGGAAAACAGGGCGAAGGTGTTATGCTACGAAATTCTGTATAAACATGAGTCACGGTCGCATTAGTATCCTTTTATTCTGGACAAGCAGATTGTTATCTATGTGTAGAATGTAGATATTGATGGGGTATAGTAAGACATATATTCATGTAGATATTTTAGATATACTTGTCTTGTTCGATGCAAACATGTTGGTTTGCAAATTGATGCAATATACAAACCGCGGTTCCACTCGCACGCGTGTACGAATTGGCATGGACACGAATGCAAACGAAGTCACGTGTTTACGGGAATGAAATGCAATAGCCACAGTGGTTCATGAGAGAATACCAGAAATACTGTGGCGTTTTTTTTTTTTCCCTCTTCTTCTTCTAATTCTTCTTCATCTTCTAATTCTCCTCCTCCTTCTTCCAATCCTTCTTTATTTTCTTTTTTTTCTTTTTTTTCTTCTCCTCCTCTTCTCCTTCTTCTTCTTCTTCTTCTTCTTCTCTTTCTTCTTCTTCTTCTTCACGAATAGATATACGCATTATTTCTGTTCCACGCCGAAGGTAAAGTAGGTATAGCGTTGTATTCCTTCGCACCAACAGAGAAGCAACATGACCCCCTACCCCCCACCCCACCCACCCACACCCCCACTCTCATCCCCAATCTCGCCCCAAAACCCCCATCCCATCTCCCACACCCCCTATCCCCACCCCCTATCCCCACCCTCTCCCCCACCCCCTATCCCCACCCTCTCCCCCACCCTCTCCCACATCCCCTATCCCCACCCCACCCCCAACCCCACCCCCATCCCGCCGTCTCGTACTCGCCCCCTCAAGGAAAACTCCACCGTGCGTGCTTCTGGGTAAGTAGGCCTATGCCGCATGACTCACTAGCCTCCGAATGAAAGGCATTGCGTTGAACTTCGAATATTACTTTTGAATTTTCTGTCTTTTAGGGTTGAAGGAAAATGAAAGTTGAGGATATTAGGATTTTGCATTTCTCGTCTGTTGTCATTTCTCGGTCGCCGTTCCTCCTATCGCCTTTTTTTTTAAATGAAATTTGCATTTCATTTCGAAATTTACTCGGGAATTTAAGCTGGTGTAGTA
>NC_061826.1:12527006-12529506 GCF_019202785.1 Penaeus chinensis | reverse complement strand
AAATGCATACAAGAAAATGATGAATGCGGAACAGAGAAAAAACGATAAAATAGAAATGACAAGAAATTAAATTGAAAAAAAGAAAAACAAAGGAAGGGGAGTGGCGGGTAAAGTAAAAAAAAATAAATAAAACGAAAAATAATGAAATTTAGAAAGCATAAGAATGAAGAAATCAGATTGATTGATGCAATTGGATTAATTATTGAATAAGATCGAATAATTTTAACGAAGAGGAAGAGGAAGAGCGAAAAGAAGGAATGAGAGGGAGGGGAGAAGGCCGAGAGGGAAAAAAAAAAATGATAATGCTATTAGAGCGATATACCTAAATGAGAAATGGAGGGGGGGAGGGGGGAGGGAGGGGGCGAAGGTAATTGGTCCGACTAACATGGTTATTTATTGCGATCAATATCTAAGCAGCTGTGTAGATAAGAAACATGCATCGGGGCGGGACATTGTGTGTGTTTTTGTCTCTCTTTTTTTTCTCTCTCTCTCACTCTATCTATCTATCTATCTATCCATCTTTATCCCTCTCCCATTCTCTCTCTCTCTGTCTGTCTATCTATCTATCTCTATCCCTCTTCCTTTCTCTCTCTGTCTGTCTGTCTATCTATCTATCTCTATCCCTCTTCCTTTCTCTCTCTGTCGGTCTGTCTATCTATCTATCTTTATCCCTCTCCCAGTCTTTGTCTCTCTCTCTATCTTTCTATTTATCTATCTATTTATTTATTTATCGATATCCCTCTCCCATTCTCTCTCTCTCTCTTCGTTATTTCTATTGTCTTCTCTCTTCTCTTATCTTCTTTTCGTTTTTATCTCTTTTCTCTTCTCTTCTATCATTCTCTCTTCTTCTGTTCGTTATTTTCTCTCTCATTCCCCCTCTTCCGTTCCCTAAGGAAGCCTATGGAATTAATATAACATGCTGAGTCATCATTGACGGGTTGCCCCCCCCCCCCCCCTTCTCAATGGACCTCTCAACCGCATAGAAAAAAAATCATATTATTGTTAAAAAAAAGGTTTTGAAGTAAACGAGGAGGAACTCAAAAATATATATAATAAATTAAAAGGAATGATGATAATAATATATATTAAAAACAGGAAAGGACAAGGTCAAGGAGAGATTGTAAAAAAAAACAAAATATTTCACATAATATATTTCAGCAGATAAGTGATACCTTCCCCCCCCCCCCCCCTCCCAGCTAGCCGTGAGAAAGGTGGAAATGCGACTTCGAGATTTCTTTAAGACATTCAATCTTTTCTTGAGATGTCAGATGCTCGGCCTTCTTCGTCTCAGAGATAGTTTCTTCCCTTATTGAAATGCTTTAAATTGAAACCGGTTTTCATGTTTTATCTGTCTATCAGAAAGAACTTGTGACGACGGATAAGTATCTTATTAGACTGCCGCATTGCAACGTATGTCATATGGGGTTGCATAGCCTTTTCTGTTATGTCGACACGCATTTATAAAGAAGTGCACCCATGCACACTCGTCATATACATGTACACACGCATGACAAAATATACACGTACAAAAGCGCAGGAACTTATTCGAACGCACACACAATTGCAAACAAACGTGCACATAAAACGTGTAAAGAACACGAGCGCGTGCGTGCGCGCGCACACACACACACACACACACACACACACACACACACACACACACACACACACACACACACACACTCACTCACTCACTCACTCACTCACTCACTCACTCACTCACTCACTCACTCACTCACTCACTCACTCACTCACACAAACAGACCCAGACCGAGAGACAGAGAAACATGCACAAATACAAATAAATACACATGAATATACACACATACAATTAAATACACGCAATGCATACCGGTGTCCGTATTAGAGTTAGTCAAGAGCAGACTGTTTCAAAGGGAAAAGCTCTGCAATCTTGTCTGAGTTGCAGGAATGACCTTTCAGCAACCTCGTTCCATGAACTTTAAATAATGGATAATGGTTATCCAGATAAACCCTGTTTTGCAACTGCATAGTCAACAACTGAGTGAAACGGAAAATGAAATTTATCGTACAAAAGAGCGAGAAAGAGGAGAAAGGAGGAGAGAGAGGGAGGGAGAGAGAGAGAGAGAGAGAGAGAGAGAGAGAGAGAGAGAGAGAGAGAGAGAGAGAGAGAGAGAGAGAGAGAGAGAGAGAGAGAGACAGAGAGAGAGAGAGAGACAGAGAGAGAGAGAGAGACAGAGAGAGAGAGAGAGACAGAGACAGAGAGAGACAGAGACAGAGACAGAGAGATAGACAGAGAGACGAGCGGTATGAGACGAAAGATAATGGTCATTCGTCAATAATGAATCACGATGCAACCTTCCACCTTTCGGGATTTTTATTCTGCTCTGTTTATTTATGTATTAAATCTATTTATTTATTTATTTATCGTGAGTCCGGAAGAGAGGGAATGTGAAAGTAAGCGACAGAGAATGTTTAGTCGAGCTGGAGTAAAAAAAAAATCCCAATTTATTTTCGTTAT
>NC_061826.1:12519506-12522006 GCF_019202785.1 Penaeus chinensis | reverse complement strand
ACGTTGCAGTTGCTAGTTGCAGGCTGGTTGGGTCGTTAAGGTCATGACTGTCAGGGTGTAGTGTGTCGCCTTTCGAATGATGGGGAACCAGGTGTGAAGATGAAGGGATGGAGAAAAAATAGGTTTTATTCGTCACGCAAAGACGCACGCAAACGCCCGATTGTGCTCGAGCATACACGCACACGCACACTCACACTCACACTCATACTCATACTCATACTCATACTCATACTCACACTCATACACTCACTCTCACACTCACTCACACACTCACTCACACTCACTCTCACTCTCACTCTCACTCTCACTCTCACTCACACTCACACTCACTCTCACTCTCACTCACACTCTCACTCTCACTCTCACTCACACTCACACTCACACTCACTCTCACTCTCACTCTCACTCACACTCTCACTCTCACTCTCACTCTCACTCACACTCACTCTCACTCACACTCACACTCACACTCTCACTCTCACTCACACTCACACTCACTCTCACTCTCACTCACACTCTCACTCTCACTCACACTCTCACTCTCACTCTCACTCACACTCACTCTCACTCACACTCTCACTCTCACTCTCACTCTCACTCACACTCACTCTCACTCTCACTCTCACTCTCACTCACACTCACACTCACACTCTCACTCTCACTCACACTCACACTCACTCTCACTCTCACTCTCACTCTCACTCACACTCTCACTCTCACTCACTCTCACTCTCACTCACACTCTCACTCTCACTCACACTCACTCTCACTCTCACTCACACTCACACTCTCACTCTCACTCACTCTCACTCTCACTCTCACTCTCACTCACACTCACACTCACACTCACACTCACACTCACTCTCACTCTCACTCTCACTCTCACTCTCACTCTCACTCTCACTCTCACTCTCACTCTCACTCTCACTCTCACTCCTACTCCTACTCCTACTCTCACTCACTCATTCACTTACACACACACACACACACATACACACAAACACAAACACAAACACACACAAAGTTCGCATTTGTAAAAAGTATACAATAATGTCCGTTTGTATGACTGTAGACAAACAATCTACACCTACAGATCTCGCCCGCATGCGGCACCAAGCAACGAGTGAATTAGCATTAATGGCACTCCATGCGATTGCGGTAAGAGTGATTAATGGCATATAATAGGGAAAAGTGTGTGTGGGGGGGGGGGGAGGGTGCATAAGGGGAAGGAAAGGAGACATGCAAGGTCGAGCAGCGGGGTACGAAGATAGGGAAAGAGTGAGGTGATAAAAGGAAGAGGGAGAGGGGAGGGCTTAAATAACGGGGAAAAGTAGATAGGGTAAGCAGATAAAAAGGAGGAGGGAGAGGGGAGGGTTAAAGAACGGGAAGAGGCAGGCAGGCAGGATAAAGAGGATAACACACAGATAGAGGGAGATAGAGGGACAGGGGAAGAGGAGAAGGTAAAGAGACCGAAGATTAGGGAGGGAGAACGAAAGAGGGAAGGGAGATGACAAAGAGACCGATGTTTATGGAGGTAGAGAGGGACGGGAAAAGGGAGAAGAAAGAGGGGAGAAAGCAAATAGGCCAACGAATGGAGAATTAGAGAGATAAGAGAGGAAAAGAGAAATCAAAGCCAAGGCGAAGTGGAAGGCCAAAGAAAATAAACACACGGAGAAGGATAAAAGAGAGAGAAACAGATTACAGAAACTACGAAAGGTGGTTGATAGAGGGAAGGCAAAGAAAGGAAAGGAAAGATAAAAATGGACAGAGGAGGAGGGGGGGGAGGGGAAAGGGGAGATAACAACCCGTGATGGCGACTGATTATTGTAATTAAGTGATATGTCGTTGATAATGGGCGGCTGTGGCAGGGAGATAGAAGCCAGAGAATGAAGGAGGAGAAAGAAGCCAGAGAATGAAGGAGGAGAAAGAAGCCAGAGAATGAAGGAGGAGAAAGAAGAAAAGCCAGAGAACGAAGGAAGAGAAAGAAGAAAATTAGAAGAAGGATGGAAAAGGAGAATGGAGTGGAGAATCGGTGAAACGTAGATAAGAAAGACGAAGAGAGGACGAGCAGAATGGATATAGCAAGAAAACGGGAGAGAGGAGGGAGGGGGACGAGGAAAGATGTAGAGAGAAATAAATATATGAATAAAAGGAGATAGAACGTGAAGAAAGGAATTAGGGAGAGTTGAAGAGGAAAATAAAACATCAGAAACGAAAATGGAAAAGAGAAGGGATACAAGGATTAAAAAAAACGAAGAAAAGAGAAAGTGAAAGCAACACCAAAAGAGTGAAGGAAGAAAATTCATGAAAAGAAAAACGACAGTAAAGATAAGCAACAAAAAGAATAAAAGAGAGGAGGGAAGATGCAGCAAGCAGACTGAACCATTAATCAGTGAGTGGGAGGACAGGAATAATAATGAACTGGCAACTGAAAAGGCAAAGTGAGGGACACGTGCAGGTAAGGGGGCGTCTGTGTGTGTGTCAGTCTTCAGCTGTGACT
>NC_061826.1:12509506-12514506 GCF_019202785.1 Penaeus chinensis | reverse complement strand
TGGGACATTAGGGAAAGTCAGACTTAAAACAGGATCTAAGCTAATGACGCAATAGTTCTTAGCTCCTCCCTCTCCCCCCTCCCCCTCCCCCCAGAAAATGCCCTTAGGCCTGACTAAAAAAGGGTAGAAATAAACCTTGATTTGAGTCTGGGAGGGAGGGAGAGAGACAGGGAGGGGGGAGGGGGGCGGGGGGCGGGGAAGAAAGAGGCAGGCAGAGAAAGGGAGGCAAGCAGAGAGCGAAAGAGAGAGAAAGAAAGAAAGAAAGAGAAAGAGGGAGCGAGAGCGTGAGAGAGGGGGGGGGGGGAGAGAGAGAGTCAGGCAGAGGGAGAGAGAGAGGGAGAAAGAGATATTGGGGGGGGGATAGGAAGGGTCTCTCTCTCTTTCTTTCTCTCTCTCTCTCACCCACGCCCCTTCCCCACTCTCACCTTCCCTTGCTACATTCCCAACTATAAATATTTCTTCACGTAACCTCCCTCTCCTCTCTCTCTCTCTCTCTCTCTCTCTCTCTCTCTCTCTCTCTCTCTCTCTCTCTCTCTCTCTCTCTCTCTCTCTCTCTCTCTCTCTCTCTCTCTCCACACGTTTCGTCTTAATCTTCCATTCTTCATTTTTATCCTCCCTTTCCTTTGCCCATTTCTTTCCTTTTGCTTTCTGCCTCCCCCCCCCCCCCACACACACACACCTTCTCTCCCCTCTCCCTGTTTTCTATCTCCCCTTTCTCCCCTCTCCTTTCTAAAGCCACACCCAAGGATATCAGGAAACAGGTAATGGGGCGGGTGGGGGGGGGGGGGGGGGGCGTGATGCATAACCTACACATGGATTGATTAGTTGACGCAAGGGGAAAAAAAAAAGTTTTAGGCCTATTTAGGCTTCGTTTATTTTTTTCTGGCTACCTTCGATACTTGTTTCACCCTATTCACACAATTCTAAAGGGAAACAGCCTTTGTATTTCGTATTAGTATTCGTCTGAAGTCTTATTACCGTAGGGTTATTCACAACTCTAAATAAAAACATTCTTTGTCTTCCGTCTCTGTCGCTTGAGCTGAGGTTTCACTAGCTTCACCTGATACTAAGACCAGGGTTTATTGTTCTACCCTTTTTTAGCTTCACCTGAACCTAGAACCAGACTTAAATCAAGCCTCTCTCTCTCTCTCTCTCTCTCTCTCTCTCTCTCTCTCTCTCTCTCTCTCTCTCTCTCTCTCTCTCTCTCTCTCTCTCTCTCTCTCTCTCTCTCTCTCTCTTTCTCTTTCTCTTTCTCTTTCTCTTTCTCTTTCTGTGTGTGTGTGCGTGTGTGCGTGCGCGCACCTGCACTTAGGCAAAGAAACCAGAGACCCTCCATTTCTCCCTGACTCAGTAGAAAGACTTAATTCTTTTCGAAGAAAGAAACTTTCCAGCCTCCTTAAAATGATCAAAGCCCAAGTTTTAGGGGAAAGTCGAATAGAAAAGTATAAATAAATAAAGTTAGAGAAATGCATATTTTCTTTTATTTTTCCATTTCTCTTATTTTAGCGACAGGACAGAACCTTAAATGTGTGTGTGTGTTTCGTACGCGTGCGTCTGTACGTTTGTGCAAGTGTAAATTTACTTTAAGTATGCATCCTGTGACATATAATTTGAACATGAGCCCTTACAGATAACGAATTAATTTGTAAATAAAAAATACACAAATGTATATACATATAACAGTGATTCCATATACATGATCGCGTGATTTTTGTACCTCCTTTGTCTTACGCCATTCACCCTTTATATATATATATATATATATATATATATATATATATATATATATGTGTGTGTGTGTGTGTGTGTGTGTGTGTGTGTGTGTGTGTGTGTGTGTAACGATGCACTTCATATTCACGCGTTCCAGCAAACAAGCCGTTAAGTATTCCTGAACAACAACCAACCGTGTGAAAAAAAAACTGTCTTTCTGATAAAAAAAAAAAAAAAAAAAAAAAATTATAATAATGATAATAATAATAATGATAATAATAATAATGCTAATAATAATAATAAAAGATAACGGGTTCCATTTCTTCAGATGAATTTTTTTTCTCGTTATTTTTCGGATCGAAATGGAACTTCTCTTTCCTTGTTCTTCTGAAATCGGATAAGTTTGCATCCGATTCATAAATTTCCATCAAAGTCAGACTCCTCTTTGTAGCGGATGTTGGAATATTTGCTTTTTTGTATTGTCAGTGTGTGAAAAATGTCGATGGCCTTTCGTTCACTCGTTTTAACCAAGTTTCAGTTTCGTTCACTGGTTTAATCAAGTTTCAGTCAGTTTCGTTCACTCGTTTTAATCATGTTTCAGTTTCATTCACTCGTTTTAACCAGGATTCAGTTTCGTTCACTGGTTTAATCAAGTTTCAGTCAGTTTCGTTCACTCGTTTTAATCGTGTTTCAGTTTCATTCACTCGTTTTAATTGTGTTTCAGTTTAATTCACTCGTTTTAACCAAGATTCAGTTTCGTTGTGTCCAGGTTTCGTTCATTGTATATGCTTCGTATCACTTCTTATCTCATTAATGCCTCGTTTTTTTTTCTTCTTCTATTTTCATTTGTTTCGTTTCATTATTTTGTTGGAATTTCGTTGTGATTTTATTTTGTTTTGATTTTCTTTCTTCCATGTTTCTTTTCGCTTTCAGTTTTTTAAACGCTTCTCTCCGCTTCATCTTGCTCTTCCTCTTCTTCTTCCTCCTCCTCCTCCACCACCTCTTCCTCCTCCCCTTTCCCCTTTGCCATCCTCTTCCTCCTCCTCCTCCCTCCCTTCCTCCCTCCCTCCCTTCCTCCATTCCTCCCTCCCTCCATTCCTCCTTCCCTTCCTCGCTCCCTTTCTCACTTCCTCGCTCCCTTTCTCACTCCCTCCCTCCCTTCATCCCTCCCTTCCTCCATTCCTCCCTCCCTCCCTCCCTCCATTCCTCCCTCCCTCCCTCCCTCCCTCCCTCCCTCCCTCCCTCCCTCCATTCCTACCTTCCTTCCTCCTTTCCCAATGCCGAATCTTCTAGAAGTTTCGAGAAAAGCCATTTATCCCGCGCGCAAAAGAGCATTTGTCTTCGTCTCAGAACTTGGCTCTCGAATTTCTGGCTCCGCGATGACGTCACTCGCGTCTTCCTACGGGTTCTCCATAGGAAGCTTTTTGATTTGACCGCCAGAGGGATGGCTCGGCGCGAACTCGTGACGTCACTCCGGGTTTGCAAAGAAGGATTTGTGACGTCATTATGTTGTATTGTGGGGTTATAAAGAAGAACTCGTGACGTCACTGCGGGTTTGCAAAGGACTTGTGACGTCATTATGTTGTATTGTGGGTTTACAAAGGACTCGTGACGTCACAGCGGGTTTGCAAAGAAGGACTTGTGACAGCATTGTGTTGTATTGGGGGTTTATAAAGGACTCATGACGTCACTGTGAGTTTGCAAAGAAGGACTCGTGACGTCACTGAGAGTTTGCAAAGAAGGACTTGTGACGTCATTATAGTTTGTATTGTGGGTTTACAAAGAAGGACTCGTGACGTCACTGTGGGTTTGCAAAGAAGGAATTGTGACGTCATTATGTTGTATAGTGGGTTTACAAAGAAGGACTCGTGACGTCACTGCGGGTTTGCAAAGGACTTGTGACGTCATTATGTTGTATTGTGGGTTTACAAAGAGGGACTCGTGACGTCATTATGTTTGTATTGTGGGAATTGTGGCTATTCCGACGTGGAATTATGACGTCATTATAGCCATTTAGACATGGAAGTGTGACCTCATCGGGGCTGGTCAGTCATGAACCCCTCCATGAACTCCATGACCTTCAGACAATGACTTCATTTATTTGTCCCAGCACCAGTGGATCCATGAAGTCATTAGCATACGGAATAACAATGACATCATTAAATCTAGCCGTCGCTGTGGCTGCCTCGCTTTATTCCCGCGGCGCCTGTGTGGTCAGGGAGGCTGCGTGTCATTTGCATGGGAAGTGTTTTGTTATTTGTTATTGCATGTGTGTTTATATACGTGGGTGTGTGTGTGTGTGTGTTATTTATCTGTGTTTTTCTGGGGAGGGGGAACGGGTGTGTGTGTGTGTGTATCTGTATCTGTATCTGTGTGTTTTTCTGTGTGTGGGCGTTTTTCTGAGGGGTGATGTGTGTGGGTGGTTGACTTTGTGTGTTTGTCTGTCTGTCTGCCTGCCTACCTGTCTTTGTACATATAAATATCATGCATGTGTGCACACTTATATGCGTACATGCAATCTCGAGATAATCATGCATGGAGACACATTCATGCCCCGCCGATGTCTTTCTAGGTCAGGCGGCATTGCTAAGAATAAGATCATCAAAATGGCATTGGCTGCAAGCGGAGAGAGGATTTGGAGGGACAGGAGATTGCAAATGATACGGTTGCACTTTTTTATCAGCCTATTTTTCTCCCCCACTTTCCGGGATGAAGGCGAGATTCGGATGTGTATCGTGGGATGGGTTTCTGGACTCTTGGGATGCTGGGTTTATATTGCGAATCCAGTGTTTATTATTGCCATTATTGTCGTTATTTCTCCCTTCCCTGCCTCGTCCTCTCCCTCCTCCGTCCTCCTCCTCCTCCTCCTCCTCCTCCTCCCTCCCCCTCCGCCCTCCTCCGCTCTCCTCCGCTCTCCTCCTCCTCCTCCTCTTCCTCTTCCTCTTCTTCCTCCCCCTCTTCCTCCTTCTCCCTACCTCCCTCCCTACCTCCCTCCCTCCTCCCTCCCTCCCTCTCCTACCTCCCTCCCTCCCTCTCCTCCCTCCCTCCCTCCCTCCCTCTCCTCCCTCCCTCCCTCTCCTCCCTCCTTCCTCCTCTTCCTCTTTTTCCTCCTCCTCTTCCTCATCCTCCCCCTCTCCCCCCCCCCCTTTCACCGCCGACAACGGCGAACAGGCAACTTAGCTAACAAGGCGGCCCCGGAGATAAGTCCTCGCGATATTGGAGTGTGTTCTGTGCAACGTTGCTATCCGTTGCTATCCACGAGCGTATTAAGCTGTTCAATGGCATGGGAA
>NC_061826.1:12504506-12507006 GCF_019202785.1 Penaeus chinensis | reverse complement strand
TTTACTCTTACTTACTCATACATTAAGTAACTCATTCACTCATACATCCACTCGTTTACTTACTCACTCACTCGTTCACTTACTCACTCGCTCGTGCATTTACTCTCATTCACTCACTCTTTCACTCGTGCAATTATTCACTTACTTACTCGCTCACTTATTCACTCGTTCACTCATTCACTCGTTCATTTACTCACTCACTTACTCACTCACTCACCTACTCACTCACTCACTTACTCACTCACTCACTCACTCACTCACTCACTCACTCACTCACTCACTCACTCACTCACTCGTTCACTCACTCACTCGTTCACTTACTCACTCGTTCATTCACCCTCTCACTCACTCTCTCATCTCATTCATCAAGAAACCACCGCCATGTCTTGCTGAACGCTCTTTGATTGCCTTTGTCTGGAAGTGGAAATTTATGACCTAGAAGAGAAAGGGGGGGGGTGAGTGGAGGGAGGAGCGGAGGAAGAGAGGAGGAGAGGGAGGGAAAAGAGAGGGAAACGGAGGGAGGAAAAGAGAGAGAGAGGAGAAGGGAGGGAGGAAGAGAGAGAGAGGAGAGGAGAGGGGAAGGGAGGGAGGAAGAGAGAGAGAGGAGAGGAGGGAGGAAGGGAGAGAGAGGAGAGGAGGGAGGAAGGGAGAGAGAGGAGAGGAGAGGGGAAGGGAGAGAGAGGAGAGGAGAGGGGAAGGGAAAGGAGAGAGAGGAGAGGAGAGGAGAGGGGAAGGGAGAGAGAGGAGAGGAGAGGAGAGGAGAGGGGAAGGGAGAGAGAGGAGAGGAGAGGGGAAGGGAGAGAGAGGAGAGGAGAGGGGAAGGGAGGGAGGAAGGAAGGGAGAGAGAAAAAAACAACAAAAGGAACACACAGAAGAGAAAAATAAACAAGGAACACCAAGTTTTAAGAGGAAAAAAGAGAAAGAGAGAGAAAATGGCGTTTAGTTAGAAGAAAACGAGAGACGGATCTTGGGAGATGATTATAAACTTCTTCGCCGCGAGGTCGAGTGCAATGAAAATAACGTCGGTTCGTGAGAGAGAGAGAAAGAGAGAAAGTGAACAGAGAGAAGAGAAAATGAGAGAGAGAGAGAGAGAGAGAGAGAGCGAGAGAGAGAGAGAGAGAGAGAGAAAGTGAACAGAGAGAAGAGAAAATGAGAGAGAGAGAGAGAGAGAGAGAGAGCGAGAGAGAGAGAGAGAGAGAGAGAAAGTGAACAGAGAGAAGAGAAAATGAGAGAGAGAGAGAGAGAAAGTGAACAGAGAGAAGAGAAAATGAGAGAGAGAGAGAGAGAAAGTGAACAGAGAGAAGAGAAAATGAGAGAGAGAGAGAGAGAAAGTGAACAGAGAGAAGAGAAAATGAGAGAGAGAGAGAGAAAGTGAACAGAGAGAAGAGAAAATGAGAGAGAGAGAGAGAGAAAGTGAACAGAGAGAAGAGAAAATGAGAGAGAGAGAGAGAAAGTGAACAGAGAGAAGAGAAAATGAGAGAGAGAGAGAGAGAAAGTGAACAGAGAGAAGAGAAAATGAGAGAGAGAGAGAGAGAAAGTGAACAGAGAGAAGAGAAAATGAGAGAGAGAGAGAGAGAAAGTGAACAGAGAGAAGAGAAAATGAGAGAGAGAGAGAGAGAAAGTGAACAGAGAGAAGAGAAAATGAGAGAGAGAGAGAGAGAAAGTGAACAGAGAGAAGAGAAAATGAGAGAGAGAGAGAGAGAAAGTGAACAGAGAGAAGAGAAAATGAGAGAGAGAGAGAGAGAAAGTGAACAGAGAGAAGAGAAAATGAGAGAGAGAGAGAGAGAAAGTGAACAGAGAGAAGAGAAAATGAGAGAGAGAGAGAGAGAAAGTGAACAGAGAGAAGAGAAAATGAGAGAGAGAGAGAGAGAAAGTGAACAGAGAGAAGAGAAAATGAGAGAGAGAGAGAGAGAAAGTGAACAGAGAGAAGAGAAAATGAGAGAGAGAGAGAGAGAAAGTGAACAGAGAGAAGAGAAAATGAGAGAGAGAGAGAGAGAAAGTGAACAGAGAGAAGAGAAAATGAGAGAGAGAGAGAGAGAAAGTGAACAGAGAGAAGAGAAAATGAGAGAGAGAGAGAGAGAAAGTGAACAGAGAGAAGAGAAAATGAGAGAGAGAGAGAGAGAAAGTGAACAGAGAGAAGAGAAAATGAGAGAGAGAGAGAGAGAAAGTGAACAGAGAGAAGAGAAAATGAGAGAGAGAGAGAGAGAAAGTGAACAGAGAGAAGAGAAAATGAGAGAGAGAGAGAGAGAAAGTGAACAGAGAGAAGAGAAAATGAGAGAGAGAGAGAGAGAAAGTGAACAGAGAGAAGAGAAAATGAGAGAGAGAGAGAGAGAAAGTGAACAGAGAGAAGAGAAAATGAGAGAGAGAGAGAGAGAAAGTGAACAGAGAGAAGAGAAAATGAGAGAGAGAGAGAGAGAAAGTGAACAGAGAGAAGAGAAAATGAGAGAGAGAGAGAGAGAAAGTGAACAGAGAGAAGAGAAAATGAGAGAGAGAGAGAGAG
>NC_061826.1:12491467-12494406 GCF_019202785.1 Penaeus chinensis | reverse complement strand
ACTAACTCTCCTCCCCATCTCTCTCTCTATCTCTGCCTCTCTCACAGACAGACAGACTCTCTCCCTCTCCCTCTCCCTCTCCCTCTCCCTCTCTCTCTCCCTCTCTCCCTTTATCCCTCCTCTCTCCCTCCCTCCGTCTTTCCCTCCCTCTCTCCCTCCCTCCCTCCCTCTCTCCCTCTTTCATTGCTGCGTATAATCTAAAATATTTAAGCGCGATGCAAATGAAAACTTTCCCCCAGAGACCTTGCATGCGTAACAGGAAAAAAAAAAAAAAAAAAAAAAAAAAAAAACAGATAATGGTTAATCTCTACACCCTCGTAGTTTCCATAGCACGGTGTAAAATGAAAAAATAAATTATTGGGTGAGGGTGGGCGGGAGAGAAGGATAAAAAAGAGAAAAGGCCGGATAAAGCTGAGAAAGGGAGATGGAGAGTGAGAGGGAGGGAGGGAGGGAGGGAGGGAGGGAGGGTGAGGGGGGAGTGGAGACGGAGAGAGGGAGGGGGGAGGGAGAGGGAGAGAGGGAGGGGGAGGGAGAGGGAGAGGGAGAGAGGGAGGGGGGAGGGAGAGGGAGAGAGGGAGGGGGGAGGGAGAGGGAGAGAGGGAGGGAGAGGGAGAGAGGGAGGGAGAGGGAGAGGAGAGAGGGAGGGAGAGGGAGGAGAGGGAGAGGGAGAGAGGGAGGGAGAGGGAGAGAGGGAGGGAGAGGGAGAGAGGGAGGGGGAGGGAGAGAGGGAGGGAGAGGGAGAGATGGAAGGGGGGAGGGAAAAAGAGAGAGATACGAAGGAAGGAAGGAAGAATTCTGTGTCATTAGGTCAACATTAAGCCAATTTCAAGACCAGCCTCATCTCCTCGTGACGAAATTGCTGATTCACCCACATTAAGTCATAAACCACGCACACACGCACACGCACACGAACACACACACACACAGACACAAACTCGCTCATTCATTACAAAAAGAAACCTAAAATCTCGAAACAGGATAATCCACCATGAAAAACTCGCCCACACAGAGACACAATTCCTAAATTCATGCATAACCGAGAATGTTCATCTAATCCACAACGGACACCTCATTCACAACCGCAGCGGATACCACACACACACACACACACACACACACACACACACACACACACACACACACACACACACACACACACACACACACACATTCATTCACAACCACAACGAATCCCTCACACATACCCATTCATTCACTACCACAACGGATACCGCGCATACATACACCCCCCCCCCCTCATTCATTCATAACCAGAATCCCCCCCTTCCCCCACCACACACACACACACACGTAAAACCCAAGTGAATCCGCACGATAACCTCAGGCGCAGTATCCACACGTAGATCCTGTGTGTCGCATTTAGGGGAGAGTGGCAGTCCAGTGATGCAGCTTTAAGGTGGGCGGGCGGACGTGCGTGTGCGGGTGGGCGTGAGGGGGTGGGCGTGAGGGGGTGGGAAGGAGTGGGCGGGTGGGTATAGGTGGAGGAGGGTCGGAGGGGGTGAGAGGGAGGGTGGAAGGAATTGGGTGGTAGAGAGAGGGTGGGCGTGAGGGGGTGGGAATGGGTGAGAAAGGGTGGGCATGAAGGGGAGGGAGGGAGTGGGTAAGAGAGAGAGAGAGGGAGAGAGGAAGTGGGGGGCGAGAGAGAGAGGGAGGGAGTGAGTGAGTGAGTGGGTGAAAGAGAGAGGGCGTGAGGGGTCAGAGGCAGTGAATGCGAGAGGGAGAGGGTGAGTCCGGCCGTGGGTGTGGGTGAGAGGCCGTGCAACAGACTGGTAGTACTGGGTCAACGGCAAATGGGAGAGGGGAAAAGAAACATTAAAAAAGGGAAAAGCGAAGTGGTGTAAAGAGGAGAAGAAAATAAAGAAATTTTAGAAACAAAGCAAGAAGGGGTGGGGGCGAGAAAGACAAAGGATGAATAATGAAATAAAGATGAGGTGTAAGAGAGGAAGAAAAAGGAAAAAAAAAGAAAATGAGGTAGGGGAGGGAGGGGGAAACAATGGGGGTACAGACACACAAACAACAAACAAAATCACAAACACCCACGCACGCTGGGGGGGGGGGGGGGGGGAATCTTATCAAATCGCATTTCCTCAATTCTTAAAATACAGTAGACTTACGAGACACTGAGAGGGTGCAGAATAAATATATAGCATTACCATCTCCATCCAGTCGGCCCCAGGGAACTCACCCTCACTCTTGCCCTCGCCCTCCCTCTTGCCCTCGCCCTCCCTCTTGCCCTCGCCCTCCCTCTTGCCCTCGCCCTCCCTCTTGCCCTCGCCCTCCCTCTTGCCCTCGCCCTAACTCTCGCCCTCGCCCTAACTCTCGCCCTCGCCCTCCCTCTTGCCCTCGCCCTCCCTCTTGCCCTCGCCCTCACTCTTGCCCTCGCCCTCACTCTTGCCCTCGCCCTCACTCTTGCCCTCGCCCTCACTCTTGCCCTCGCCCTCCATCTTGCCCTCGCCCTAACTCTCACCCTCGCCCTAACTCTCGCCCTCACCCTAAATCTCGCCCTCACCCTAACTCTAACTCCCACTCTCACTCTTACTTTCTTATTTATTTTTTACTTCCTTCTTACATTTCTTAATCTACCACAATCTCCCCTTTTCCTCTTCCTTTCACTCTACGTTTCCCTTCATTTACACGACTCGTATCAGCATTTTTTTTTCTAATATATTTTCCCCCCAAAAAGCCCTCCCCCCTCAAAAAAAAAAAAAAAAAAAAAAAAAAAAAAAAAAAAATATATATATATATATATATATATATATATATATATATATATATAATGCCAGTACCATAAATATGTGTTCACAATTTTAATGAAACTGACATTCACTGAACTGAAAATGCAGACCAGGCACTAATACACTTCCTCCTCTAATTAACTCTCAAGGGCTCATAGGTGCTCAAAGCCGGAGCGTGTTCAT
>NC_061826.1:12481467-12486467 GCF_019202785.1 Penaeus chinensis | reverse complement strand
TGTATGTATAGATTTTTTTACCAAAAACAAAGAAAAATCGAGAAGGGAGAGTCAATCCCAAAATCCCTTTCAAAAAAGCGTTTAGCGAAGACAACGACGTGTTCGATTTCTTTCTGGCTCGGTCTTAGGATCTTCGATGTAGGTGGAAGGACTTTCGCAGAATCGGACGCGGAGGATATTGGGTTCCCTTGTCTGACCCTAATACTTTTTGATCCTAATATTATCCTGACATGAACCCTTTTTTTTTTTGTCTGCATTTCCCTCTTCTCTCTCTCTCCCTCTCCCTCTCGCTCTCTCTCTCTCTCCCTTCCTTCTCCCTCTCTCCCTTCCTTCTCCCTCTCTCCCTTCCTTCTCCCTCTCTCCCTTCCTTCTCCCTCTATCCCTTCCTTCTCTCTCTCTATCCCTTCCTTCTCTCTCTCTCTCCCTTCCTTCTCTCTCTCTCCCTCCCTTCTGTCTCTCTCTTGACCTCCTTTCCAGTTAGTCAGTCACTCAGTCATATTAGTAAGTCAGTCAGTCAGTCAGAATCTTGGGTTTGGTCCTTAGACTATTCTAACATGAAGCTTTTTTCTGTGTTTCTGTTTGTTTTCGTTTTCAACAATCCAAACTTTGTTTGTGAGACTGATTCAAGAAGAGAAAGAAGGCATTTGATTACGTTTATAGATTTGATAAATAAATGGACACAGACAGTCGATATGCATGCGCGTATTTGTGTGTGTGTAGGCTGGGGGGAGGGGGGGGACGCAAGGACGTTTTCTTTTTTTGCCTATCTATCTGCCTCTTCCTTCTTCCCTCCTTCCTGCTATCACTGTATTCTCTCACTCCTTCCCTCCTTCCCTTCCTCTCAGGCTTTTTTTTTTTGGCACGCCCTTCGCAAACCTGAAGGACCCGTGACAACACATTCGCCCACTCTCGTCCCTGCTTCGTGTGCTGGAACCAAGACTGTAATACACGGCACTAAGTCTACATGCAATTTTCCAGAACAAGCATCAAAACAATATTCATATAGATAATGGATATGCAAGCTAGAGTCAACATTTTGCCGGCAGGTAGACCAACGTGACCTGTTTAATTATTCATCTATCATCGAGGCAAAGATGCACTCGGCAGGCTGACGAAGGCCGATACGAAGTAGACGACGATAATGATTTTAATAACCGACACATTTGTGATAACTGAAATAAATCGACGACACTAGGGCAAACTTTATAAATATAAAACGGGTAGGTTAGAGCGATTTTAGGCCTTACATCAGCAGTGACCACAAAGGCTGATATCATCTTCAATTCCGATCGGATGATTTCATTTTATATTCTTTATATACATTTCTTTTGATTCTATTTTTGTCACAGTTTGGCTTGGATTTCGTTCTATTTTTCATCACTTTGATTTACAACCGTAGTTTCTTTTTCCTCTGATCCAGCACCGAAAATTCTAATAGTTTTCCTCAGTATTATAAATAAAGATATGATAAGACACAAAAAAAAAAAAGTTATAAAAAATGAATTAATCATAACAATAAGAAAAATCCAAAGGCTATATAAGGAAAGTGGAAAATAAAGGTGCCAAAGATTTTCACAAGAAAAGGTTAGAGCTATCTTTAAGACAAAGATCTTTTTTACCAGAATAATACCCCTTGGTTTCCTGCCACAATATCCCTTCCCTAAAAATTAAAAAAAAAGGAAATTGAGAAAGAAAAAAAAAAAAAAAAAAAAAAAAAAAACAGACCATGAACAATGGCAATACTAATCAGAACAATAATAAAAATTGTACCAATTATAATGTATATGAAAAATAAGACATCTCGCATCTAGTATAATATTGATGATAGTAATAAAAACAATAACGATAATATAATAATAATAATAATAATAATAATAATAATAATAACAACATTGATTACAGTAATAACAACAACAATGACAACAACAATAACAATGACAATAATAAATAACCACGAAAATAACAACACCAAAAACCACTACAACAAAAAACAGACAGAGGCAAACCCCCCCAAATCCCACACGCACGCGAGGTCCTCCCCTAAGAATCTCCGCCGCAGAGCCGGAAGGCCGGATGGACCCAAGAACCCGAAGGATCCGTTCCTCTGTATCCGGACACGGGTGGAGGCTGCGGCGAGGATACGTGTCTGACGCCCAAAGAGAGTATAGGGAGGGAAGGAAGAAGGAGGGAGGGAAGGAGGGGAGGTAAGGAAGGAGGAGGAGGGAGGGAGGGAGGGAGGGAGGGAGGGAGGGAGGGAGGGAGGAGGGAGGGGGGAAGTAGGGAGGGAGGAGGGAGGGGGGAAGGAGGGAGGGAGGAAGTAGGGAGGGAGGGAGGGAGAGAGGAGGGAGGGAGGGAGGGAGGAGGGAGGGAGGGAAGGAGATGAGGGAGGGAGGGAGGTAGAGAAGGAGGGAGGAAGGGAAGGAGGAGGGAGGTAGAGAGGTAGAGAAGGAGGGAGGAAGGGAAGAAGGGAGGAAGGGAAGGAGGGGGAGGGGGAGGAAGGGAGGAAAGAGAGAGAGAGAGAAGGAGGAGGGGGAGGGGGAGGAAGGGAGGAAAGAGAGAGAGAGAGAAGGAGGAGGGGGGGGGGGGGCAATGAGAAGGAAAGGGAAGGGAGGAAAGAGAAAGAATGGAAATGGGGAGAGGTAACGAGAGGGAAGGAGTGAGGGACTAAGAAGGAAGGAGGAAAATGAGAAATAAAGAGGAAGGGAATGAGGGGTAAGAGGGAAGGGAAGGAGTAGGGTAAAGAAAAAGGAAATAAAAGTGGAGGGAGAAAAAGAAGAGAGAAGGAGGAAGGAGAAAAGGAAAAGGAAAGAGAAGCAGGGAGAGGAAATGGATAAGAAAGAGAAGGAGGAAGGAAAGAGGAAATAGAGAAGAAAGAGGGAGTGGAGAAAGGGGAAGGAAGGAGGAAATGGAGAAGAAAGAAAGAGGTGGAATAAGGAGGAGGGGAGAGGAAGGGGAGAGAGAAAGAAAAGGAGAAGAGAAGCAGTAGAAGATAAAGAGAACGAAGAAAATTAACAAAAGAGAGGAAAGAATAACTAGCAAAGAGATTCGTAGATGCATATAGAAAAAAGGAAAAAGGGAAAGGAAAAAGGAAAAAGGAAAAGGAAAAAGGAAAAGGAAAAAGGAAACGGAAGAGACGAATGAAGAGAAGGGAAACAAAGGGACAGAAGGACACAGATGTTCATGTTAGAATGAGGAAGGGAGGGGAAAACGAGGAGAAAGAGAGATGAAAGGAAAGATAAAATATGAACGGGAAGAACCAGTGAGAAAGGAGGGGAAGCAGAAATTGAAGCAAAGAGGAAAAAAAGACAAATAACGAAAGGGGGAGAGAAGACATAGAAGATGATAACAAGCGAAGGTATAAAAAAAAAGACACACACACACCACAAAAAAAACGAAACGACAGAAAGAGAATAAAGAAAGATGAACGATAAGAGGAATTACCTACAAAATGGGGAAAAAAAAAAAATATATATATCCAAAAGGGGAAGGGAAAAAAAAACGAGAAAAGAAAAATGGAAAAGGTTACGCAAAAAAGGATCTAAAAGACGAACGAGCAGGGTTGATAGGCCTATGCAAAGGGCTATCGGGAGATCAAGACACGATTCACCAAAGCCGCTATCTGTCGAATAAGAGTCCGCTATCGTAATCAACGTTCGCTTGATTTATCGACATGGTAGTAACGGCAGAAAAAGGAGAAGAAGAAGAAGAAGAAGAAGAAGAAGAAGAATCAGAAGGAGCAGAGGAAGAAGGGGAAGAAGAGGAGGAGGAAAAAGAAGAAGGGGAAGAAGAAGAAATAGGAAGAAAAAGAAGAGGAAGAAGGGGAAGAGGAAGAAAGAGGAGGAAAGGAAGAGGAAGAAGGGGAAGAAGAAGAGGAAGAAAAAAGAAGGAGAAAGAAGAAAAAGGAAGAAGAAGAAGGCAGAAGGAGAAGAGGAAGAAGAAGAAGAGGAAGGAAGAAAAGGAAGGAAGAAGAAGAAAGAAGAGAAGAAAAACACTTAATTCTTATATACCATTTCTATTGCCTACCCTTCCCCTCTAACCCCTCCTTTGCCAATCACTCCACTCCACTCCACTCCACTCCACTCCACTCCACTCCACTCCACTCCACTCCACTCCACTCCACTCCACTCCACTCCACTCCACTCCACTCCACTCCACTCCACTCCACTCCACTCCACCAATCCCTTTCTCCCTGCTCTTCTACTTCCCTTTCCAACTCTTCCACTCCCCTCCCCCCATTCTCCTCTCCTTCCGTCCTATCCCCATTCTTCTCTCCTTCCTGTTGTTCTATCCTTTTCTCCTCTCTCCTTCCTTTTCTCTTCTATTTTCATCTACTCCATCCTCCATCCTGTCACGTCTTTCCTCCTTCCACCATTCTCTCTTATTACCCTTCTTCTCTCTTCTATCCTAACCCTCCCTTTACTATTCTCTCTCCCACTTCCTTTCCCAACTAAGACCCCCCCCCCCTCCTTTCTCCCTTTTAAAATCCTCCCTTCCCTCTACACCCTTCTTTCTTTTATCCTATCTCCCTCTCCTACCCTCCCCCCCCTCCCCAAAATTCTCACCCCCCCCCCTTCTTCCTTCCACCAACCTCCTTGTTACCCCATCTCCCCCTTTTCACACCCTCACCCTTCCCCACTCCCCCACTCCACCAACCTCCCTACCACCCCTCTCCCCCCTTTCTCCCCAACCATCATCCTACCCTCCTACCCTCCCCCCACTCCACCAACCCTCTACCACCCCCCTCCCCCCCTTCCACCATCCTACCCTCCTACCCTCCCCCCTCTCCCCCAACCACCCTACCACCCCCCTCCCCCCCATCCCCAAGCAAGCGGCGAGCACAGAGGGGCCAGATCAATAATAGCATGGCAGCTGGTGGTCTGCAACGCCGACCACCCAGGCGTATGACGCCGACGCTAAAAGGGACAGAAAAAAGAAAAAAAAAAGAAAAAAGAAAATGAAAAAAAAGGGGGGGGGAAAATACAAAAAATCGACAGATGGCA
>NC_061826.1:12461467-12478967 GCF_019202785.1 Penaeus chinensis | reverse complement strand
AGGCAGACGAAGGAGAAGAAGACATACGAGTATCATTAAGAAAAAGGAATAGAAAATAAAAGCGAGAAAGGATAAAAAACGACTAAGAATACGAACACGAATTATAAAAAATATATATATATACAAAAACAAAAAAAACGAAACCAAATAATAATACTAACATTAAAAAGCCACTTCCTAAATATGTGAAAAAGTGTAAATTAAAAACAAAAAACAAAAACAGACACAAGATGCTTTCAAGGAGAAACTAATGCAATTCGAATTGATATTCAAGTCACATCACACGTACGAGAAGAGGCTTACATAGAGCACGAATGCCGCTGCATCAACGACATAAATAAAAGTGCCAAGGAAAAAGCTGTATAACGGGGAAGAATGTGAAAAGGAACGAGACGTGAAAGAGGAAGAGGAAAAGGGAGTTAGGAAGGGGAGGAGGAGGAAAAGGAAGAGGAGGGGGAGGAAAAAGGAAGTTAGGGAGGAAGAGGAAGAGGAAAAAGGAAGTTAGGGTGGAAGAGGAAGAGGAGGAGGAAGAGGAAAAGGAAGAGGGGAGGAAGAGGAATAGAAATGGGTAAAGGGAAAGGAAAAGGAAGAGGGGGAGGGGGAGGAAGAGGAAGAGTGGAGGAAGAGGAAAAGGAAGTTAGGGCGGGGAGGAAGAAGGTAAGGAAAAGGGGAGGGGAGTGAGAGTGAAAGGGGAAAGGGAGAGGAGAGGAGTGTGAGAGTGAAAGGGGAAAGGGAGAGGAGAGGAGTGTGAGAGTGAGAGAGGGAGGAAAGAGAGAAAGAGGAGTGAGAGAGAAGGGAGGAGAGGGGAGGAGGAGAAAACGTTTTGTACCGGTCTGTATCAACCTATAAGTGTGGATATATCTACCTGTAACTATCTATACATATTTCTATAAATGGTTACAAAATCACATGATCTACACACAAAGGAAATACGGGTATAGGCACATACGCGTGGACTGCTAAACTCTACGGACATCGCGCGCCCAGATTCACACAATCGCGTGTGTAACATGATAGGATTCCCTTTGACGCACGAGGAGAAAAGGGGGGGGGGGGGGGGGGGAAGAGGGGAAATAAGAGGGTCCAAGGGAATAGGAAGAAGAGAAGATAGAGATGGATAAAGAAAGGGGAGAGAAGGAGAAAGAAAAAGGAAATATAGAGAAAAAAATGAGGAGACGGAAGATGGAGAAAGTAGGGGAAAGAAAGGGCAAATAAGAGAGGAAGAGGGACAAGGAAGAGGGGAGATGCAGAGAAAGGGAAAAGAGGACCTAAGGACAGCGAAAATACCAAAGTATATGAGCATAGGATGAAAGAGAAAAAAAGGCAATAGTAATAAAGATAACTTGAATAAAATTTAAGAAAGAAAGATAAATCAGACTAAGAAAAAGTAACAATTAATCAAATGAAAAAAAGGTAAAATATTAAGAAAAAAAAGGGGCAACGAAAACAATCAAACAAAAAGAAAAAAAAAAAAAAATAATCCAACAAGATTTATTTTTTTCAAAGTAGCAAAAACAATCACATAAAAAAAAAAAAAAAAAAAAAAAAACACTCGGGTTCCCATGCAATCAAGGAGACGATTTAAATACCAGAACCACGGCGGAGTCACAGTTACACGAAGACTTAATACGGGCTCCTCATTAACGTCATGGCCTCGAGCGTTTGCATGTTTCCCTTCCCGCCGGCTGATTAGCTAGTCATTTTCAGGTCTAAGCATTTCTCGACGGAGAAGGAATAGAAGAAATGTCGAAGCATTTCTCGTCAGAGGGAGAGGGAAGGGAGGGGGAGGGGAGAGGGGGATGGGGAGGGAGAAGGAGAGGGAGAGGGAGAGGGAGAAGGAGAGAGAGAGAGGAGAGAGAGAGAGGAGAGAGAGAGAGGAGAGAGAGGAGAGAGACAAAGGAGAGAGAGAAAGGAGAGAGAGAGAGAGGAGAGAGAGAGAGAGAGAGAGGAGAGAGAGGAGAGAGACAAAGGAGAGAGAGAAAGGAGAGAGAGAGAGAGGAGAGAGAGAGAGAGGAGAGAGAGAGAGAGAGAGAGAGAGAGAGGAGAGAGAGAGGAGAGAGAGAGAGGAGAGAGAGAAAGGAGAGAGAGAGAGAAAGAAAGGAGAGAGAGAGAGAAAGAAAGGAGAGAGAGAGAGAAAGAAAGAAGAGAGAGAGAGAGAAAGGAGAGAGAGAGAGAGAGAAAAAGGACAGAGAGAGAGAGAGAAAAAGGACAGAGAGAGAGAGAGAAAGGAGAGAGAGAGAGAGAGATAGAAAGGAGAGAGAGAGAGATAGAAAGGAGAGAGAGAGAGAGATAGAAAGGAGAGAGAGAGAGATAGAAAGGAGAGAGAGAGAGAGAGAAAGGAGAGAGAGAGAGAGAAAGGAGAGTGAGAGAGAAAGGATATATTATATTATATAATATATTATATAGAGAGAGAAAGCGAGAGAGTGAGAAGAGAGTATGAGAGAGAGAGAGAGAGAGATGAGAGAAAGGGAGATAGAGAGAGAGAGAGGATGAGAGAGAGAGAGAGATGATGAATAGAAAGGAGAGAGAGAGAGAGAGATAGGAGAGAGATGAGAGAAAGAAGGAGAGAGAGAGAGGAAGAGAGTGAGGATGGGAGAGAGAGAAGGAGAGAGAGAAGAAAGGAGGAGAGAGAAGAAAGGAGGGGAGAGAGATGAAGACGAGAGAGAGACGGAGAGCGGAGAGAGAGAGTAGGATGATGGAGGACCGAGCGTTGAGATGAGGAGAGAAGACGAGAGGGGAGAGAGAGGAGGAGGACTGATGAGAGAAGACGAATGTGAGTAGGATTGATGGAGATGAGATAGTGGAGAGGAGGATGGAGAGATGAGGATTGAGAGGAGAAGATAGGGGAGAGGAGTGAGGGAGGATAGAAGGAAGATGAGGAAGTGGAGGAGACGTGAGGAAAGATAGAGGAAGGAGAGGGAGAGAGAGGAGAGGGAGAGAGAGATGAGAGGGGAGGGTGGAGTAGGGAGAGTAGAGGAGAGGGATGAGAGGGATTGAGAGGAGAGGATAGAAAATGTTAGGGTCGAGGAGAGGAGATGGAGACGGATGAGAGAGAGAAGGAGAAGTAAAGTGAAGAGAGAGAGAGGTATTTGATATGTTATTGATATTAGATTCGTAGAGGAAGAGAGCGAGGATGACGTAGAGAGGATGCATTTTAGGAGACGAAGAACAGGATGAGAGTGAGAGAGGAGAGAGAGGGAGGAGAGAGAGAGAGAGAGAGAGAGAGAGAGGAGAGATGAGAGAGAGGAGAGAGAGAGAGGAGAGAGGAGAGAGAGAGAGAGAAGAGAGAGAAGAGGAGAGAGATGAAAGGAGGAGAGAGAGAGAGAAAGAGAGAGAGAGGAGGAGAAGAGGAGAGAGAGAGGAGAGAAGGAGAGAGAGAGAGAGAAAGGAGAGAGAGAGAGAGAGAAAAGAGAGAGACGAGTGAGGGGAGAGAGAGAGAGGAGATGAGAGAGGGAAGAGAGAGAGAGAGAAAGGAGAGAAGAGAAGAACAAGGATGAGAGAGAGAGAGAGACGAGAGGAGAGGATGAGAACGAGAGAGAGAGGTGAGAGAGAAGAGGAGAGAGAGAGAAGAGAGGAAGAGAGAGAGATGTGAGAGAGAGAGAGGAGAGAGACGAGGAGAGAGAGAGGAGAGAGAGAGAGAGAGAGTGAGAGAGAGAGAGAGAGAGAGAGGAGTGAAGAGAGAGAGAGAGAGAGAGAGAGAGGAGGCGAGAGAGAGAGGACGATCGAGGAGAGGAGAGAGAGTGAGAGAGAGAGAAGGAGAGAGAAGAGATGAGGAAGAGAGAGAGACGACAGAGGAGAGGAGGAAGGAGAAAGGAATGAGAGAGAGAAGAGAGAGGAGAGACGAAGAGATGATTGAGAGGATGAGAGGAAGAGAAGGAGAGGGGAGAGAAGAGAGAGAGAGAGAGAAGGATGAGAGAGAGAGAAAGAAAGAGAGAGAGAGGAGAAAAAAAGGAGAGGAGAGAGAAGAAAGGAGAGAGAGAGAGAATAAAGGAGAGAGAGAGAGAAAGGAGAGAGAGAGAGAGGAAAAAAGGGGAAAAGAGAGAGAAAAAAGGAAAAGGGGAGGGAGAAAGGACAGAGAGAGAGGAAAAAGGCGGAGGGGAGAGAGAGAAATGAGAGAGAGAGAGAAAGGGGAAAAGAGAGAGAGAAAGGAGAGAGAAAGGAGAGAGAAAGGAGAGAGAGAGGGGAGAGAGGAAGAGAGAGAGGAGAGAGAGAGATGGGGGAGATAGGAACCCAGAGAAGAGAGAGAGAGAGAGAGGGAAGAGAGAGGAGGGAGAGAGGGAGAGAGATGAGAGAGAGAGAGAGAGAGGGAGAGGAGAAGGGAGAGATGGGGAAAAAGAGGAGGGGGGAGAGAGGAGAGAGAGGGAAAAGAAGAGAGAGAGATAAGAAATCTGTAAATCTGTCCTGTAAATTCTTGAGCGCCGGGCAATCTCGGATGATATTTTCGCTCTGAATTTGAAGGCTTTTCCAAGAACATTTCACATTTCCCATAATCATTATCATTCTCATAATTATTAACTTTATCATTATCACTATTATTGCTATCATTGTCATAATCATTACCGATATTGTCTTCAAACGCTATGCTCATCCTCACCATTATAAATATCCTTATTATCATTAGCATTTTTACTATTAACATCAGTTTCATCATCAGTATCATTAATATCATTCTTATTAGCTTTATTATCTTATTATCGTATTTATTCCTATCCATCGCCGCTACCATTATCAACACGTCTAATCCTGAATTTCTTTCCTAATCCAAATAAATAATAACGAAAGCCACTTTGAGGTTGAAATAACGAATGTCACTTTATGGTTAAAATAATCCAAGCCACTTTGAGATTAAAATAACCCAAGCCACTTTGAGATTAAAATAACCCAAGCCACTTTGAGATTAAAATAACCCAAGCCACTTTGAGATTAAAATAACCCAAGCCACTTTGAGGTAAAAATAACCCAAGCCACTTTGAGGTAAAAATAAACCCAAGCCACTTTGAGGTTGACAAAAACACCCACTTAAGCCAACCGCCGCGCATCCCGTCGCCACAAACTCTAATATCGCTAATTAAAGAATATTTTTAATGCGGGAAAGCGAACACGAACTCTTAACTTTGCAAATGAAAACATCAAAGCAGAGTATAACTTGGAGGTGGGGGGGGGGGGGGGGGGGGGCATATGCAAATTAACCTTCTTTCGTGTTCTTTTCTTTCTCTCTTTCTCTCTTTCTCTATCCCTTTTGATTTGTTGATTTGTTTGTTTTCCTATTTTCTTATCTACTGCCTTTTTTCTCTCTCGGACTCAATAATACTATATTAATAAAAATATTATTATTTCCTTTCTTATTATTATACCCTTTTTTACTCTCCAAACTTCTCGACTTCTCTATCTACATCTCTCTCTCACAACAACTTCTCTTCATATACTCAACTACTCAACTAACCCAAACCTACCAATCCAACCCACACCATCATACCAACCACACAACATTTCCACCCCCCAACACACAAACCAACCCCCAAAAAACAAACCAACCCAAAAACCACAACCAACAAACAAACCAACCAAAAAAAACCACACCCCCACAAAAAAAACCAACACAACAAAACCACAACCCACTCACACACTATCATTCCCACAAACAACAAAAAACCCCACAACAAAACACAATCAACTCAAAAATAACACACCCCACTCAAATCACACCAACCCACACCATCTCTCACACTCTCTCTATTCATACCTCTACACTCAAACACAAACCACACCCCACAAAAACAAAACAACATCAAAAACTCACATCAAAACAACACACAACAAACACAAACACTCACACATACCACACCCCACACACAATTAACATACACACACAAAAAAACCACAAACAACCAAACACACACACACAACAAACCAACAAACAAACACACAAAACCAAAAACACACACAACACACAAAACACAAACCCAACCCAACACAACACCAAACACAACAAACCAAAAATTACCAACAACCCCCCCCACAACAACTCAACACAAACACACACACACACAAACACACAAAAAACAACAACCCCCTAACAACAAACCAAACCAAACACCCCCAAACAACACATCAACACAAACCCACACCCCCAAAACAACAATAAACCACACCACAAACAAAACAACAACAACCAAAAAACAAACCAACAACCAAACACAAAACACAACCACACCCAAACAAAAAAACACCAACAACCCTAAACACACAAACCAAAACCCAAAAAAAAAACCACAAACAAACAACACAACACACACACACACAAAACACACAAAAACAAAAACAAAAACAAAAAAAACAACCAAAAACCAAAAAACACAAACAACCAAAACAAAAACAACCACAACCCAAACCAACAACCAACAACACACCACAACAAACACACAACCAACCAACAAAAAAAACACAACAACACACCCAAACACACAAACCAACCAACAAAAAACACAACAACCAACACAAAACCAACCACACCAAAAACACAACCCACACCACAACAACACACCACACCACACAAACAAACAACCCACACAAAACAACCACACAAAACAAAACCAACAACAACCAAAACACCACATCAACAAACCAACAAAACCAACAAAAAACCAAAACAAACAAAACAACCACACCCACAACCAACACAACAAACCCAAACAAACAACCAACCCCCACAAAACACCAAACAACACCAACACAACACACCAACACACCCAACACACACACACACCAACAACACACACAACAAAAAAAACAAACAAAACACAACACACACACAAAAACCAACACCCCCATACAACACCAAAACACCCCCACACACACACACACACACACACAACACACCACACACACAACCATCCAACCCAACACACAAACAACAACACCCCACACAAAACACAAAAAACCACAACCCACACAAACAAACCAACACCTACACACCAACCAACACAACCACACACAAACATCACAAACCCACCACCAACAACACACAACAAACCCAACCACAAAACAAACAACCAACCCACACACACACACAACAACCAAACACACACACACCATCAACCCAACAACACTCATCACACACCAACACACACACTCACACAAACAATCCCAACCCAAAACAAACACAAACGACACCCCCACACACAACAACAATAACAAACACACACACAACACATACAAACACACACAACAAACAAACCAATACTCCACTCACACCAACCAAACCACCAAAACACACAACAACTCAACTCACAACACATACACCACATCTCTCTCTCTCTACCACACACTCACACACATATCAATCCCTCTCCCACCTCTCACCACTCTACAATCCATCTCCACTCTCTCTCTTCCAACCCTCTCCACTTCTCTCTCTCTTCATTTCCCTCTCCACTCTCTTTCTCTCTCTCTTCATCTCACCTTCTCTCTTCATCCCTCTCCACTTCTCTCTCTCTCTCCATTTCTCACCTCTCTCTCTTCTCTCATTCCATCTCAACCTCTCTCTCTCTCTCTCTCTCATTCCATCTCCACCTCTCTCCACTCATTCCTTCTCCCTCTCTCTCTCTCTCCCTCTTTCCCTCTCCACCTCTCTCTCCCTCTTTCCCTCTCCACCTCTCTCTCCCTCTTTCCCTCTCCACCTCTCTCTCATTCCCTCTCCACCTCTCTCTCTCTCTCATTCCCTCTCCACCTCTCTCTCTCTCTCATTCCCTCTCCACCTCTCTCTCTCTCTCTCATCTCATCTCCACCTCTCTCTCTCTCTCTCTTCCATCTCACCTCTCTCTCTCTCTCATCTCCTCTCTCACTCTCTCTCTCACTCCCTCTCCACCTCTCTCTCTCTCTCTCTCTCATTCCCTCTCCACCTCTCTCTCTCTCTCTCATTCCCTCTCCACCTCTCTCTCTCTCTCTCTCATTCCCTCTCCACCTCTCTCTCTCTCTCTCATTCCCTCTCCACCTCTCTCTCTTCTTCTCTCTCTCTCATTCCTTCTCCCCCTCTCCACCTCGCTCTCTCTCTCTCCATGTTACGTCACCTGCATAATCCACGCCACTTGATTCTTTCCACAAAACTCACCTGAAAAGAAAAGAAAAATAGAAAGTTCAGTATTTGAAAAAAGAATTAATTCCATCAGCCAGAGGCTACAATACTACTTCAGTAAAAAAAAAAAAAATAATAATAATAATAAAAAAAAAAAAATAAACAGTTCGTAGGAGATTTAAAACATATCCTGACTTTTCACACCGTATGAATTATAAACTAACTTCTCTCCTTTACGATATGATTAAAAAAAAAAAAAAAAAAAAAAAAAAAAACACATACACAAAAACAAACACACACGCAAGATAAATAAATGAACAAACTAATTACTTTCTTCACAAGTCTGCTTCAACGGAACACAAAGTTTGAAGGAAACGTAATTCACTTACTCTTAACACTCTGAGATTTCAAATTCAACGTTAATTTTGTCCTTCATTTTACCCTACACAATTAAATCGTTCAGATAATTTGTTTGTTTTTTTAAGACAATGAAATCACCATATATTTTCAAAAGGGGAAATTACCATGCTCTAATAATACGTTTAGGCTAAATGTTCCCGTGCGTTGATTTAAGAAAATAATAATTATATATGAACAAAAAAAAAAAAAAAAAAAAAAAAAAAAAAAAAAATCCTGTAAACTGACGAAAAAGAAACTCAATCATTATCTAAAACAAAAATATAAATTGATCTAACAAACGAAAAAAATAAATACATAAAATTACGACAGAAAACGTAAATCGAAACCGAAGCCGCCGCCGGTAGAATTTTCCCGCCAAATGAGAGAAAAACAAATGAACGCGAGATGCAAAGATGGCGGCCGTACTTTTTACTCCGCTTTTGGCTGGAAAAAAAATCCGATCTTTCGTACTCCAAGGACTCTTTCTTTGCGCCCTAATTCTGGTACGAAAGGCATAAATGGTAGGGAGGAAAATTAAAAGGAAGGGGAGGAAAATGAAAATGAGGAGGTGGAGGATGGGGAGAGGGAGGGAGGGAGGGAGGGAGGGAGGGAGGGAGGAGGGGGAGGGGGGATGATGATAATGAAGATGAAGATGATGAAGAAGGAGGAGGAGGAGGTGGTGGAGGAGGAGGTGGTGGTGAAGGAGGAGGAGGAGTGTAGCCGCTGTTATCAACATCGGCATGGCGTAGCTGCTGGAATCAGCATCACGTGTATAACCTCTGTAGCCACTGCCATTACCATCGGCATGGCGTAGCTGCTGGCATCAGCATCACACGTACATCATCCCCTCGAGGACTTGGTTGACGTTTTCCTCATGGGTTGCGATAAGGATAATGCCATAGCCGTGCTCCTCCGTTTGTATATGTGCTGAATTAGGCCTTGTCCCTAGTGTTGACGTATATATGGATGGAAGGTTGTCTCACGAAAGGGGGCCATCACAGGTTTGTAGAGCAGTTTGAGAGTGAATACTGGCTCGACAACACGTACATAAGGACCGATCTGAAGACTTCTGTTAAAGGCCTTGACTGTTCCCACTATGCGTATGTATCATACACATTCATGTATAGATATAGACTAGTGTCCGTATATGTTATTGTTTACCTTAAGCAGTAGGATATAGTGATATTCTTAGCAACCAGTAAAATGTATTCTTTCTATAGTTATAATATTATAAGTACTGATATAATCTCGTTAGTGAATCTAAGTTGAATTGTAACAGTAACTATGATTATCATTGTATTATTATTAGTATAATTGATATTATATTGATTATGTATTGATTACAGGTTTGACCGCATTCCAATAAATCGTGGAGCGAGTTCTACGCAGTGGTATCAGTCACCTTGAGTTAACACAAATAATCTGAGCGCATGAATTGGCGCTTACAAGGAGGAGGAGGAGGAGGAGGAAGAGGAGGAGGAGGAGAAGGAGGAGGAGTGAGAAGGAGAAGGAGGAGGAGAAGGAGGAGGAGGAGGGAGAAGGAGGAGGAGGAGGGAGAAGGAGGAGGAGGATGGAGAAGGAGGAGGAGGATGGAGAAGGAGGAGGAGGAGGAGGAGGGAGAAGGAGAAGGAGGAGGAGGAGGGAGAAGGAGAAGGAGGAGGAGCAGGGAGAAGGATGGGGAGGATGGGAGGAGGAGGAGGAGGAAGAGGGGAAAGGAAGGAGGAAGAAGGAAAAGCAGAGAGAGAAGGAAGAAGAAAAACTAAGACCGAAAAACGGACAATAAAAAAAAAAGCAAAACAGTACAGAACGAAAACAAAAAATCACCTCGAAACAAAAACACAACAAGCGACCCACAGCACAAAATTTACTCGAGCGTACTAAGTAAACACAAAACAAAACCCGCTCTTGGCCTCTGCAGCGCTCACGGCTAAGAAAAGATCTGTGCTTTTCAATAGTAACAAAAAAAAAAAAAAAAAAAAAATATGGAAAAAAAAGGTAAACAAAAAGGATACAAAAGGAGAGAAGAGAGAGAGAGAAAAAAGAAAGAGAAGAATGAAGATAGGATATTTCTTTCTTCCAGTTTCCATGGTTCTTATAATACAACTGAAAATATATATATATATATATTTTCTATTCTTTCTTTCAGGGAGAAAAGTTTCTTTCTCGGGGGTCTGGGATGGATATATCCGTGTACATGTGTGTGTGTGTGTGTGTGTGTGTGTGTGTGTGTGTGTGTGTGTGTGTGTGTGTGTGTGTGTGTGTGTGCGAGTGCAAATATATTAATCACCAAATAGCTAGTTATCAGAACTACCTATCTCACCTGTCTACCATTTTCCTTCACTTTAGGAAAGGGTCTTTTGCATCATTTCATCGTCTAAAATATTTCAATGACAAATTAATAATCCTAACAACAATAACAAGAACAACAGTATCGAAATCAATTGTATTAAGAAGAAAAATACACTTTCCCGCCAATTCAAGGAATGGGGAAATCAGGATCGGTCACAAGGGCCTACTGATAGACTCCTTGCCGGCTGAGCACACGTGGAGCCATCTGGATGTAACAACATTCACCAAAAAGTACAGGGGACAGAACATAAATCCGGGGCGAATGGGTTAAGGTTAATGGTAATGACTGATACTTGATAGTGATGGCTCTGACGGGCAACGGTAATAATAATTATAATGACGATGATGATAAAAACAACTGTAAAGATAACAATATATAAAAGAAATAAAAATACAATAAAAACAAAGAACAATAACAATAATAATATTAACAGCAATAATGAAAATAAATAACAACAATAATAATAAATGAAAACAATAATAATAATAATAATAAGAAGAAGAAGAAGAACAATAAGAGAAAGAGAGAGAGAGAGAGAGAGAGAGAGAGAGAGAGAGAGAGAGAGAGAGAGAGAGAGAGAGAGAGAGAGAGAAAGAACAAGAGAGAGAGAGAGAAAGAACAAGAGAGAGAGAGAGTGGGAAAAAAAAAAATCATGAAAATTCGTCTCGGAAATTTCAAAGGAGAGGAAAACGCGTGGAAATAATAAACGCCATGTTCTTTAATTTCCCATGGCAGCCTCTCCGTCTCGGTTTCGTGTTTCCATTTTTTTTTTTTTTTTGGGTGGGGTGGGGTGGTGGGGGGAGGGGGGGGGGGGGTCGAGTGTTATTTTCCTTGTGTGTTTCATTTTCGTTGATATTTTCTATTTTTTTATTTCCGTCTTTACTTTTTTTTTTTTTTTTTTAATTCTATTTTTTTTTTCTCTTCTTTATCTCTCGCTTCATAGCCGTTCTATTGCTTTCTTTGTCTTTTGTCTCTCTTTCCTTCCCTCGTCATTCTAACCACTTTTCTCGTCTCCTCGTCTATCTCCCGTTTATTTCCTTCTAACCATCTTTCTCTTTTTCCTTTTTCCCAATTATCCATCCTCCTCCCTCCTCTTCTTCTATAATTTCCTTTCCCCAACTACCTTTCCCTCCTATCTCATTTCCCTTTCCCTCTCTCTTCATTTTTCCTTCCTTCCTTCTCTCCACCCTACCTTCCTCTTTCCCCACTGTCATCCTCTTTCTGAAAACCATTATCCACTCTTCCTCCTTCCCCCTCTACCATTCTCTTCATTTCCCTTCCCCATCTTTTCATTCTACCTTCCTTCCTTTTTTTCCTGCTGTCATATTTCTCTGAAAACCATTATCCACACCTCTTCCTCTTCCTCCTTCCTCAATTTCCTCTCCCCAACTACCCCCCCCCCCCCTCTACCATTCTCATTTCCTTTCCATCTCTTTTCATTCTCCCTTCCTTCCTTCCTTCCTTCCTTCCTCTCTACCCTACCCTCCTCCTCTTTCGCCTCCTGCCATCCTTTCTCTGAAAACCATTATCCACACGTCCTCCTCTTCCCTCTACCATTCTCCTCCTTTCCCTTCCCATCTCTTTTCATTCTCCCTTCCTTCCTTCTCTCCCTACTGCCATATCTCTCTGAAAACCATTATCCACACGTCTTCCTCTTCCTCCTTCCTCAACCCCCACCCCCCTCTCTATCATTCTCCTCCTTTCCCTTCCCATCTCTTTTCATTCTCCCTTCCTTCCTTCTCTCCACCCTACCTTCCTCCTCCTCTTCGCCTCTGCCTTTCTCTGAAAATCTAATTAACCTGCCCGTCTAGTTGTTGCTCAGGTCGTCACGCCTAGTTATTGTCACAGTAAATATTCCCTAATTGCAGGTCACTCAGGTCAAATGTCCGAGTCATTTGATCTCTGTAGTGGTACTTGCCTAGTCCTATTATCCTTTTCTTTAATATTGTTTTGTTTTATGTTTTTATACTCGTTTAAAATGTCAGAGAGTATTTTAAAGATTATATATATTCGTTGTGACTAAACAAAAATCAAAGTGATACATCCTTTAAATTATTTCACTATCTTTTTATCATCAGTAATGTTAGTCCCACATAAGATACATTTATCTAATCTACCTATGAATATTATCTATCTTTCACTTACTTCTTTGGATATTGCTGAAACTATCGATCAAACGGACGAATTTCTCACCGAGAAATCCCGACCGAATTTAAATGAATTCCACAACAACAACAAAAAAACGGACATAAATTCGGAGACACGTTACAGTATTTGTTTAACCCATTCTCCCCATGTGGCAAGAATACTTCCCATGCCCACTGTAATACACGTTTATTTATTGTATTTACATATAGATGGCTCTACAAGTTCTTAATCACCAAATAGCCAGTTATTAGAAACTACCTATCTCACCTGTTTACCCTTTTATTTTACTCTAAGAAAGGGTCTTTTGTACCATTGCATTGTCTTAAATATTTTAATGACAAATTAATCATCATAACATCAATAACAATAATAAGTATCGATGGCAACGGAATTAATTTTCCCGCCAATTCAAGGAATGGGGAAATCAGGATCGGTCACAAGGGCCTACTGATAGACTCCTTGCCGGCTGAGCACACGTGGCGCCATCTGGATGTAACACAATTCACCAAAAACTACAGGGGACAGAACATAAATCCGGGGCGAATGGGTTAAACCCGTCACGATACAGAACTAACGTCTATAAATCTTATCACAGTTCTTTTCTAGTTACCAATGTTAACACATCAGACATCTTGGCGCGGGCGAATTACCCATTCTTCTTTGAGAAACTCTGTTTCGTTTTTGTTTCCTTACTTGTATTAACTTATGATTGATATGGCACTAAAACACGGTCAAATTTTCATAATGCCCCTGCCAATCACTCGCAGTTGTTACATATTAATTTCTTTGTAACAGCAGACTTGTCGCGTAAACATCCATAAAACGTAATTGTTTTCCTTTTTATACTGCAAACTTCTACAGATGCATTATGAATTCGTAATAAATATCAACATAAACGCCCGAACGACTTTGAAATCGGCAAACGAATTTAACGCTTATGAACTTTAGCAAATATCTTTCCAGTCGCCGCTCAAACTATATATATAAAAAACATCAAATTGGTATACTAATGCATAAAAAGATAAGTAAAGCAATATCCACTATCGCGAGTTTTTATTTTTTTTTTTACACATTCATTCTCTATCAACACGGCATTGCATTTTCCCCTTTTTTCTAAGTTTATATTCCCCGCCACCAGAGGGATGCAGCGAGCCATTAGATAAATTGCGCCGCGACCTGTGTCATTTACCCATCCACTTCCCTTCCCTTTGCTTCTGTTTACCCACAAACCTATCAGTTGCTCCTGCTTCGTTCTCACTTTCCTAAATCATTTTCCTTCTATCTCCCCGTGTCTGTTACCTTTCTCCTGTCCTTAATAACTTCGTGGGACCCGAATCTGTGTTACATGACTTGATTTAACCTGACGTTTGCCTGTCTTTCATATATCAATTATTCTAGTTTAGTTATCAATTCTCAAATTCGTTTTTTTTTTTTTTTTCTTTTTAACCTTTATCTCCCCCCCCCCCCTTCCTCTTCTTCACCTGACCTGACCTTCCATCTTCCAATCCGTCGATGTACCTTTCCCGTCGAGCTTTCCAATCAGAAGTTTTTCTTCTCTTTCGTGATTATATTAATGAAACATTTTTTTTTAACGAAATAACATCCCAACTCGAACGACACGAACTCCTGAAGAGGATTGTCATTCGGGAAACTTTTTTTTTTTTTTTTTTTTTTTGAGAAGATTCGAAAACTGGCTTCACAAAATGTGCAACGAGACGTGCATTTTTTTGGCAATGCAAGTTACTTGCATTCTGTGTATGCGTGCGTGTCCGTATACGTATGCATGCATGTGTACGTGTATGTGCGCATGTATGTGTACGTGTGCGTGAGCCTATGCGTATGCATGCACGTGTGTGTGTGTACGCATTCGTGTCCGTCCGAGCTGGCGGGCTTTTTCCAAGCCATGCACAGCCGCCTTCGCGAACCCAGGGGAGCCCAAATCGCCGACGAGACAGAACCGCTTCAACAGGCGGAGATAAAACCTCCCTCCCTCGCTTGTCACGCCCAAGGACGTGCCCGATAACGCCCATGCCCCTCGAGGAAAGTACAAGTGTTCAGGGAATCCAAGACGCGATTTAGCGATAAAGTGCAAAATGCAACATGACAAAAAAATGGGGTCTTTGTCTCCCTCAGCACAATAGACTGTCTCTTGTCACGAGATAGGAGAGAATCCACGTGAGAATCGAGGTATTGACCAGAATTAAATCGGTGATAATAACTGACAATAATCATACTGTCTTCATCCAATGCCGAAGGGGAAAATGAATAAAAAATGGGGAAAATGAATAAAAAATGGGGAAAATGCTGTGCTCATTTATATATATATATATATATATATATATATATATATATATATATATTTGTGAAATGTCTCTGCTAGTGCTTAGCCACAAAGGAGTCAATTAGTAGACCTTGTGACCTTACCTGATTTGAATTGGCGGGAAAAAGGTATTTCTAACTGGTGCTATGAATACCGATGGTGTTATTTTTATTATAAACAATAAAATTACTATAATGTTATAAACATTAGTAGCAGCAAAATGAGATAACGTAAAATACTTTCGTAAATCAAAGAAAAGGGTAAACGTAATTGGCTCATTGGAGACTTAGTACAAGTGTAGCCAAAAAATGCAACATGCTATCTAAATAAAATAAAAAACATAAATAACTATATAACTATCTGATAAATTATCTAAATAAAAAATGCGTAATATACTATAGACATAGATAATAAAGGCGTAAATGCAAAAGTTCAATGAGTGAATTAGAAAAATAGGACATGTCAACAAAAGGCGTGTGAATATGTTAACACAAACCTGAATAAATTAGGAAAAATGCAAATAAATAAGGAAATATGCAAATACCTTACCTATCGTTAAATATACAAAAACATGAATGACAAAATTAAAATATCAGTAAGCGAACATTAATTGATATAAGGAGATAAATAAAAAAAATATTCAAATATAAACAGGAATAAATAAACTCACATTAACCCATAAACATAACCAGCAAACAAGTAAACAAACAAATCAACAATTACAAACAAAGAAAAAATACTGAAATCTCCCAAGACCAAAATCCACAAACAAACAAACTTAACAATTACACAAAAACAAACGATTACAAACACACTGGAATCCTCCCCCCAAAAAAATCTATAGACAAACAAACACACGAATACACAAACAACCCCATAATTAAGATAAACAAATCAACAATCAGCAAACAAACAAAGGGATACAAAAACACTGGAATTACCCGAAGACCTCCCCCCCACAAAAAAAAAAAAAAAAAAGAGAGTCCGTAACTAAATCAAGCGGCTTCGGGTTCGTTAAAAATCAAGAAATAGAGGCGCTGGAATTTTCGAAAATTCTCGATACGGAAATACAAATCTAATCCTTAAGACGACATAACTTCTTAACGTCATTCCATATTTCAGTTTATTTTATCTTATTTGTTTTGGTCTTCCGAGTTTAGAAATAAACAAATGTATCGTTCACGTAATCGGATTTTTTTTCTTTGTCTTTTCATCTTTTATGACTTTCATTTCAAACTCTTTTATTATCTCTTGTTTTCATTTTCCTTTCGTAAATAAGAGACTAGAATAAAGGCGTGGTGGTGGAGGAGGAGGAGGAGGAGGAGGAGGAGGAGGAGGAGGAGGAGGAGGAGGAGGAGGAGGAGGAGGAGGAGGAGGAGGAGGAGGTGGTGGTGGTGGTGGTGGTGGTAGAGGAGGAGGAGGAGCAGGAGGAGGAGGTGGTGGTAGTGGTGTATTCTGCACCAGCATACAAAGGGACCCGGAGACTCTTCCCATCATGTGTTTATCCCAAGTCAATCATTTATCATTTCTTGGATGGGGCCTCACCTTCGGGACATTACGCTCTCCCTCCTTCCTCCTCCTCCTCTTTCTCTCAATCTCTCTCCCTCTCCTCTCTTTTCTTTTCTTCCTCCCCTCTCCTTTCCCTCCCTCCGTTTTTTCCTTCCCTTCCCTCCGTGCTTTCTTCATTCACTCTATTTTTCTCTTCCTCTCTGTATATGCACATTCATTTACCATGCAATAAGGTGCCTCACCAAGAGAGCTTTTGTTCTCAGGGGGATTACCCATCTTATTTCGGTTTGTGTACCTATATTGGCTTAATAAATTTTATCAGTATCAATATTTCTTCCTGTCCTTTTTTTCTCTTTCTCTTTCTCTTTCTCTTTCTCTTTCTCTTTCTCTTTCTCTTTCTCTTTCTCTTTCTCTTTCTCTTTCTCTCTCTCTCTCTCTCTCCCTCTCTCTCTGTAATGACAGGGGGGAGGCTATCCCAGAGCTCTGTCCTCAATGTAATGTATAGCAGGAAACGTATCCCACTGATATGTCACCAATGTAATGTTGTGGCGAATTCGTTTTCCTTTGTCAAAGCACTGGTCTGATTCTTGTGAGTAATAGTTAAAGTTGTCGCAGATTTTTTTTTTTTTTTTTTTTTTTTTTTTTTTTTTTTTTTTTTTTTTTTTTTTTTTTTTTTTTTTTTTTTTATGCGGGAGTATGG
>NC_061826.1:12453967-12456467 GCF_019202785.1 Penaeus chinensis | reverse complement strand
GAACGAATACCTACTACTCGGCTTGGGTTCCCGTAGTAACAGATGGGGCAGGTGGTTCGCATACCCGCTCTCCTGCACCAGCTGGCCACGCTGCAGGGGGTACGTGATCGGTATGCGGGCAGAGGCGGCTTCGGAAATTGTTTACGCACGAAAGCACATTAAAATCTTAAAAGTGCACACGTAATTTATACCCTGGTGAAAGCCTTTGAATAATGTGCTTGTATTCACAGGCACAAGGAAGAGGCACAGACGCAAACATTCAAGCAAAGCAAATCAAAATCACATTCGGGCATAATGAAGTAATAAAAACATTCAAGCAAAACGAAGAAAACACTGAAGGAAAATAAATAAATTAAGTCATTAATAATAAAAAAAAGGAAAAATAAATAAAACAAAATTCAAGCACACAAATAACAAACACACAACATACCAATCCTGCAAACTCTCTGCATTCGGGCACACAATGCGAAAGGAAAATTGCCACAGCACTCAACAGCACGTCGATTTGGATACACTTTCCTCTGCAAGGCCTATTTTGCTCGAACATAAACGCTCTGCCCCAAACGCCATCAGCATCTTGCAATGGCATCAGACAGAGCATTGCAACGGCAGGGAGAGTTCACCCTAGACAACATCGCCTCGGAGTTTCTCGCCGGACGGAAAAGAAACGCTAAATATGTATTTATTTATTTATTCATTATTTTATTTATTTTAGTCATTAGTTTTTTTTTTTTAAAGAGTCGCCCTCTCTTTTTTCAATTTCGTATCAGTTGTAGTTTCTTTTTTGTTGTTGTTGGTATAAAAATCATTGTTCTATATTTAGGCATAGGCCTACATAATCGATAATACAGTATTACGTAAAAAAAAAAAAAAAAATCACAAACTATCTCTCTAAATCGTTTTACAAAATTCCTAAAACAGCATATACTTCCATCGAAAAAAGAAGAAGAAGAAGAAGAAGAAGAAGAAGAAGAAGAAGAAGAAAAAAGTTCACAAGCCACATGCCTTTAATCAACCCCTGATTAATAAAGAAAATAAAAAGCGTACCCTCACACCGCCCTCACAATTTCCTCGCCCGCCCTCACATAACCGGCCACATCAACACCCACTAAATTACTCGGGGGGAAAACGCGGTCACGTGAATCACACAGGAAATAAAATGAATCAGTCATCTCCAGCCAAGTCGGATTTGTTGCCACGAGCCTGTCTTTGCTGTGACTCGTTGGGGTACAAACTCCCCGTGCATAGCTGTGTATGGAGGTTTGTGACAGCCTGTGTGACATTGTGTAAAGTTGTGTGTGTGTGTGAAACTGTGTGTGTAAAATTGTGTGTGTTAAATTATGTGTGTAAAATTATGTGTAAAATTTAGTGTAAAAACGTGTGTAAAATTGTGTGTAAAATTGTGTGTAAAAACGTTCGTGTAAAACTGTGCATAAACGTTTGTGTAAAAGTGTGCGTGTGTAAAACTGTGTAAAACTGTGTGGAATTGTGAAAGCGTTGTGTAACACAGTATCACATGGTATAACTGTAAATGATACACATACAACATAAAAGCTGCGTGTGTATCCGTGTGTATAGTCGTTTCAAAGCCCAGGTTATAATCATGTTAAAAAAATTAAAAAATGTAAAATCCATTTATCGCCGGTTCAGGTTTTGGTAAATATCACTCTTTATCCTTTCATGGCATATATTCGTCACAACTTTTTTTGTGATAATGTTTACTCTTATATACAGGAATAATCCAATCTTGTAAGGCAAACATAAACCGGGCTGCGTAAAGGGAACATGGTTAAAATATTTTGCTTCTGACTGCCCGCGCTTCAGCCTCACCCCCCTCCCCTCCCTCCCCTCTCCAACCACCCACCCTCCCTCCCTCCTTTCTCTGTATCATCCACCCTCCTTCCCTCCCTCCCATCCTTCCCTCTTCTTCTCCCACCAGCCTGCCTGCCTCCCTCCCTGCCTCCCTCCCTCCCCTCTCCCTCACATTACCTCCTTCTCCACCCCATTTTCCTTCCGCATTATCCCTTCTCTCTCCTTCCTCCTTCCTTCTCCTCCTTCCTCCTTCCTTCCACTCCTCCCCTCCACCACTCTTTTCCTTCCGCCCCCCCCCCCCCTCTTTCCCCTTCTCTCTCCTTCCCCCCTTCCTCCACCCCAACCACCCTATTCCTTCACACATCACTCCCGTCTCTCTCTCTCCTTCCCCTTTCTTCCTCTCCTCCATCCTCCTCTCTCTCCTCCCCCTTTCTTTCCCTCCTCCACCCTCTTCTCTCTCCTCCCCCTTCCTTTCCCCTCCACCCTCTTCTCTCTCCTTCCCCTTTCTTCCCCTTCTCCACCCTCTTCTCTCTCCTCCCCCTTTCTTTCCCCTCCTCCACCCTCTTCTCTCTCCTTCCCCTTTCTTTCCCTTCTCCACCCTCCTCCCTCTCCTTCCCCTTTCTTCCCCTCCTCCACCCTCTTCTCTCTCCTCCCCCTTTCTTCCCCTCCTCCACCCTCCTCCCTCTCC
>NC_061826.1:12441467-12443967 GCF_019202785.1 Penaeus chinensis | reverse complement strand
GAGGGAGAGAGGGAGAGAGGGAGAGAGGGAGAGAGGGAGAGAGGGAGAGAGGGAGAGAGGGAGAGAGGGAGAGAGGGAGAGAGGGAGAGAGGGAGAGAGGGAGAGAGGGAGAGAGGGAGAGAGGGAGAGAGGGAGAGAGGGAGAGAGGGAGAGAGGGAGAGAGGGAGAGAGGGAGAGAGGGAGAGAGGGAGAGAGGGAGAGAGGGAGAGAGGGAGAGAGGGAGAGAGGGAGAGAGGGAGAGAGGGAGAGAGGGAGAGAGGGAGAAAGGAAGAGAGGGAGAGAGGGAGAGAGGGAGAGAAGGAGAGATGAAGAGAGGGAAAGTGGAAGAGAGGAAGAGAGCAAGAGAGCAAGAGAGCAAGAGAACAAGAGAGCAAGAGAGCAAGAGAGCAAGAGAGCAAGAGAGCAAGAGAGAAAGAGAGCAAGAGAGAAAGAGAGCAAGAGAGCAAGAGAGCAAGAGAGCAAGAGAGCAAAAGAGCAAGAGAGCAAGAGAGCAAGAGAGCAAGAGAGCAAGAGAGCAAGAGAGCAAGAGAGCAAGAGAGCAAGAGAGCAAGAGAGCAAGAGAGCAAGAGAGCAAGAGAGCAAGAGAGCAAGAGAGCAAGAGAGCAAGAGAGCAAGAGAGCAAGAGAGCAAGAGAGCAAGAGAGCAAGAGAGCAAGAGAGCAAGAGAGCAAGAGAGCAAGAGAGCAAGAGAGCAAGAGAGCAAGAGAGCAAGAGAGCAAGAGAGCAAGAGAGCAAGAGAGCAAGAGAGCAAGAGAGCAAGAGAGCAAGAGAGCAAGAGAGCAAGAGAGCAAGAGAGCAAGAGAGCAAGAGAGCAAGAGAGCAAGAGAGCAAGAGAGCAAGAGAGCAAGAGAGCAAGAGAGCAAGAGAGCAAGAGAGCAAGAGAGCAAGAGAGCAAGAGAGCAAGAGAGCAAGAGAGCAAGAGAGCAAGAGAGCAAGAGAGCAAGAGAGCAAGAGAGCAAGAGAGCAAGAGAGCAAGAGAGCAAGAGAGCAAGAGAGCAAGAGAGCAAGAGAGCAAGAGAGCAAGAGAGCAAGAGAGCAAGAGAGCAAGAGAGCAAGAGAGCAAGAGAGCAAGAGAGCAAGAGAGCAAGAGAGCAAGAGAGCAAGAGAGCAAGAGAGCAAGAGAGCAAGAGAGCAAGAGAGCAAAAGAGCAAAAGAGCAAGAGAGCAAGAGAGCAAGAGAGCAAGAGAGCAAGAGAGCAAGAGAGCAAGAGAGCAAGAGAGCAAGAGAGCAAGAGAGCAAGAGAGCAAGAGAGCAAGAGAGCAAGAGAGCAAGAGAGCAAGAGAGCAAGAGAGCAAGAGAGCAAGAGAGCAAGAGAGCAAGAGAGCAAGAGAGCAAGAGAGCAAGAGAGCAAGAGAGCAAGAGAGCAAGAGAGCAAGAGAGCAAGAGAGCAAGAGAGCAAGAGAGCAAGAGAGCAAGAGAGCAAGAGAGCAAGAGAGCAAGAGAGCAAGAGAGCAAGAGAGCAAGAGAGCAAGAGAGCAAGAGAGCAAGAGAGCAAGAGAGCAAGAGAGCAAGAGAGCAAGAGAGCAAGAGAGCAAGAGAGCAAGAGAGCAAGAGAGCAAGAGAGCAAGAGAGCAAGAGAGCAAGAGAGCAAGAGAGCAAGAGAGCAAGAGAGCAAGAGAGCAAGAGAGCAAGAGAGCAAGAGAACAAGAGAGCAAGAGAACAAGAGAACAAGAGAGCAAGAGAGCAAGAGAGCAAGAGAGCAAGAGAGCAAGAGAGCAAGAGAGCAAGAGAGCAAGAGAGCAAGAGAGAAAGAGAGAAAGAGAGAAAGAGAGAAAGAGAGAAAGAGAGAAAGAGAGAAAGAGAGAAAGAGAGAAAGAGAGAAAGAGAGAAAGAGAGAAAGAGAAGAGGTCAAGAGGGAGAAAGGAAGATAGGGAGAGAGGGAGAGAGGGAGAGAGGGAGAGAGGGAGAGAGGGAGAGAGGGAGAGAGGGAGAGAGGGAGAGAGGGAGAGAGGGAGAGAGGGAGAGAGGGAGAGAGGGAGAGAGGGAGAGAGGGAGAGAGGGAGAGAGGGAGAGAGGAGAGAAGGAGAGATAACTGCAATTCACTGTTGGTTGCTACATTTTATACAAACACAATTTGGGTTTTCAATGTGTGATTTTAGTGCGGTCTGTGGTGTGAAATTTATCTAGATTTTCTGCATCTCAGTTTTGTTTCACCGATTAAATTGTGCATTGCTAATTCCATTATTTGCAGCCGCCGTGAGCAGCTTAATTGCAGAGACCCGCACAACTGCACTCTCTAACCAAACCTGGTATAGGTAACTCGAAAGCTAACGAATTAACAATATTAAACAGCAACATACACCTTATCCACCCTACTATGGTAAACAATAACATACACAATATCAAGTGATAATTAATACACGAAAAAAAACAATTCATAAACAAACAAACACACACACACACACACACACACACACACACACACACACACACACACACACACACACACACACACTTTGTTTGACACACATATCAACTGACAATTAATAAACACGAAAAAA
>NC_061826.1:12436946-12438867 GCF_019202785.1 Penaeus chinensis | reverse complement strand
CTTCGCCCCTCTCCCCCTGTTCTCCTTCGCCCCTCTCCCTTTGCTCCCTTCGCCCTCTCCCTTTGCTCCCTTCTCCCTCTCCCTCTGTTCCCTTCGCCCCTCTCCCTTTGCTCCCTTCTCCCCTCTCCCCCTGTTCCCTTCGCCCCTCTCCCTTTGCTCCTTCTCCCTTCTCCCCTCTCCCTCTGTTCCCTTTGCCCCTCTCCCTTTGCTCCCTTTCCCCTCTCCCTCTGTTCCCTTCGCCCCTCTCCCTTTGCTCCCTTCGCCCCTCTCCCTTTGCTCCATTCTCCCCTCTCCCCCTGTTCCTTCTCCCTCCTCCCCTGTCCCTTCTCCCCTCTCCCCCTGTTCCCTTCTCCCCTCTCCCCCTGTTCCCTTCTCCCTCTCCCCCTGTTCCCTTCTCCCCTCTCCCATGTTCCCTTCTCCCCTCTCGCCCTGTTCCCTTCTCCTTTCTCCCCTCTCCCCCTTTTATTTCTCCCCTCTCCCCTTCTCCTTTCTCTCTCTCCCCGTTTCCTTTCTCCCCTCTTCCTTTTTTCTTTCTCTCTCACCCCATTTCCTTTTCCTCTCTCCTCTTTTCCTTTCTCCTCTCCTCCTCCTCTCACTTCCTCTCGTCTACCACCCTTTTACTTCTTCTCCACGCCTATTTCGCCTTTCCTCTCTATCTCCTCTTTTCCTTTCTCCCCTTTTCCTATTAATTCCCACTCCTCTATTTCCTATCTCCTCTCCTCTCCATGCCCATTTCGCTTCTCTCCCTCTCTCCAGTTTCAATCCCTATCTCTCTCTCTACTCTTTCTACCTTTTCTCTTCCTTTCCCTTCTCCTTCTCCATTCTGTTTTCGAAACCCCGTATTCACTTCCATTTCCTTTTAATTCCTCTCTCCTTCTCCCTCCCTCTATCTCTCTCCCATCTTTTCATAACCCCCACTTCCATTTCCTATTAATTCCTATCTCCTCCTCTTTCCCTCTTCTGTCTACCTTTTCTCCCTCTATTTCCCTTTCCCTTCTACCCTCCTCTCTTTTCCATCTTCCATCTCCTATTACTAAGGTGTCCTTTCACGCCCACGGAGATAAAAATCGACTGATAAATGAAGAGACAACGAACTACACTAATTGACTGAGAGAAACGATTCGTTCGATTTAAATCATCAGCGATATAATTTATTCTTAATAAGCTAGCGGATTAGAATTATGGACACGTGTATAAATCCATTTCCAGTATGACGTAACTATACCGTAACGGGTATTTAACAGACATTAATTATCATGAGAGAAGAACGTTTACATGAGCAAACAGAAATATATATATATATATATATATATATATAAATATATTTTCTTTATTTTCTAGATCTATTTATCTCCCCCTCTCTCCACCCTTTTCCTCTCTTCCTCCCCCCACCCCAACTTTCTCCCCTTCTTCCCTTCTTTTCTTCTCTATCTCCCTTCCCTTCCTCCCTCCCCATCTTCTCCTCCTCCTCTTCTTCTCTTCCCTTCCTCTCTCCCCATATCCTCCTCCTTTAACTTCTCCCTCATCATCTCCCTTTTCTTTCTCCATCCCTCCCTCTTCTTCCCTCCCCATTTCCTCCTCTGCATTCTCCCTTCCCTACCTCCCTCTCCTCTCCTCTCCTCCTACATCAATCTATCATCCCCCGCCGCCCATTCAGCCGAATTCTCGCAAAGCAATTTCATAAAGCCAGGTCAAGCGAGGTTACGATCTCTTCTTCCCGTGACCCCAAACAAGGAGGTCGGGGGAAGGATGCCACGTTAGGATCCCGGCTGGCGGCATCCTGACTGGGGCCCCAGATGCTTTCGTTACCCGAGCTACCTACGAGGGATAAAAGAGATCCTGTATTTACGAATTCTTACATGAAAGAGTCCTTCACTTCGATCAGAATCGCTCCTTTCAGTGGGTTTCGTGATATGAGGAA
>NC_061826.1:12421946-12431946 GCF_019202785.1 Penaeus chinensis | reverse complement strand
AGGGACGGGAATGAGGACACGAAGGAGAGAGCGCGGTAGAAGAAAGGGAGGAAGAGAATATAATACAGGTGTGATAAGGGAAATGGAAAAGAAAGGGGAAGATAATTAAAAAAAAAAATGAAGTGACAAGAGGGGGGAGGGAGAGAGAGAGAGAGAGAGAGCGAGAGAGAGAGAGAGAGATAGAGATAGAGATAGAGATAGAGGGAGAGAGAAGAGAGAAGAGAGAAGAGAGAAGAGAGAAGAGAGAAGAGAGAGAGAGAGAGAGAGAGAGAGAGAGAGAGAGAGAGAGAGAGAGAGAGAGAGAGAGAGAGAGAGAGAGAGAGAGAGAGAGACTGACTAGTCTACTGAGATAAAAGCTTACATCTCAAAAGGATAGAGAGAGAGACAGAGAGATCAAAGGACAGAAAGAGGACACGAATGATCACTTATCGACACCTTTTATTTTGATGTGCTCGATAATGCGAACCATAAGGCTTTTCAAGCAAAATTGTCTCTCTGCCATGGCCCATTTGCCATTATGGCAGCTACGTGTCGAGTCTAGTTTCCTGAATGTTGAGGCTATTATACAATTTTTTAAAAATCAACGTAAAGGGGCAACCGAAATAGCTAATTATATAGACGACTCATTCCACGAGGATTAATCGAAGCCCCTCTCGAACCCAAGGCACTTGAACACTTCGAAGTCGTATGTAATTTGCACTAATTGTCGTTATAATTATACTTGTACCAATCCTGGTTATGTGCACCTTGCTCGAGCCTATCCATCTGTCTACCCCCCCCCCCCCCACACACACAACCCCAACCCCCAACCCGCTTGCAGTATTTCAAATAATTGATCATGAATTGATTGTCGATAAGTGATGCCTCGTTAGTGCAAGCGAGTGTCCTTGATCATTGATTTGCAATCCTTTGGCTCCCTCTTGGCCGAGCTCGTATAAGCTAATATGCATACTGCTGCCACTTAATTATACGTCACGGCTAAATCAACTGGTTCTTAGATAATCATCATCAAGAAATTGTCATATATCATAGAGGAAATTGTGTTTGTGCGTGTGTGTGACTGTGTGTGTATGTGCATACACACACACACACACACACACACACACACACACACACACACACACACACACACACACACACACACACACCTATGGAATCAACAGCAAAGACATCTAAACGACCTCCTCTTTCTTCTTCTCCTCCTTCTCCTTCTTCTCCTCCTCCTCCTCCTCCTCCTCCTCCTCCTCCTCCTCCTCCTCCTCCTCCTTCTCCTTCTTCTCCTTCTCCTTCTCCTTCTCCTTCTCCTTCCCCTCCTCCTTCTCCTCCTCCTCCTTCTCCTCCTCCTTCTCCTCCTCCTTCGCCTCCTCCTTCTCCTCCTTCTTCTTCTTCTTCTTCTTCTTCTTCTTCTTCTTCTTCTTCTTCTTCTTCTTCTTCTTCTTCTTCTCCTCCTCCTCCTCCCTCCTCCTCCTCCTCCTCCGCTTCTATGACATGATATGAGAAAGAAACCACACAAAGAAGCTCTTATTACAGAATCACTGACCTGTAATCCTCCACACCTCTTTCAAAAGGATATAAAGTTTATATATACAGTAACTTCTCCTTCGCTGTTACTTATCCCGAGCGAGTCCATGAAAGGAACATGATCACGGTCTCTGATGGCATTTGTTCCCGTGAAGATATTGGCAGCTCAGGGGAGAGGGGGGAGGAAGAAAGGAAGAAAAATAGAAAGAAAAAGAAAGAATGAGACAGAATGAGAGATAGAAAGAGATAGATAGATAGATAGATAAATAGAGAGGGAGAGGGAGACACATAGAGAGAGAGAGAGAGAGAGAGAGAGAGAGAGAGAGAGAGAGAGAGAGAGAGAGAGAGAGAGAGAGAGAGAGGGGAGAGGGAGGGAGAGAGGGAGAGAGAGGGAGGGAGAGGGAGAGGGAGGGAGAGAGGCAGAGGGAGGGAGAGAGGGAGAGGGAGGGAGAGAGGGAGAGGGAGGGAGAGAGGGAGAGGGAGGGAGAGAGGGAGAGAGAGGGAGAGGGAGGGAGAGAGGGAGGGAGAGAGAGGGAGAGGGAGAGAGAGGGAGGGAGAAGGGGAGGGAGGGAGAGGGAGAGGGAGAGGGAGAGAGAGAGAGAAAGGGGGGGGGGGCGAAGAAAGAAAGGAAGAAAGAGAAAAAGAGAGAGATCGCATAATTTTCTTAATTTCTTGATGAATCTCAAGTTCAGAAGTTCTGATCCTTGGGAACTGGCTAATAAATTCTTCAAATGTTAAGTTGATAGTTTTGAACTTACGATCCTTTCCTAGCTTTCTTAAATAATCATGGCCCAAAGACTTTCAAAATTTGGTTCGTATGTTTTGTTACGTCTCTCCCCCTCTCTCTCTCTCTCTCTCTCTCTCTCTCTCTCTCTCTCTCTCTCTCTCTCTCTCTCTCTCTCTCTCTCTCTCTCTCTCTCTTTCTTTCTTTCACTACATAAACCGATAATCTATACATAATTAACAATAATAATAAAAGAAACTTGAGCCGTCACAAAAAGCGCATTTTGATATGTAACAAGAAATGCACATTTTTTTTCATTTTACACGTTTCTACTCCTAACCTAAAAAGTCGACATGTTCTTCCAATGAATAACTAAAGCATGCTATGATAATTCCTTCTTATACACACTAATTACAAAGAGTTATATGTGTATTCTTTAGCCTGGTGTTCTGTCTATTTATATGAATACACGTACTAGTTTCCATATACAAATGCACGTACATAGTGAATCAGCGTACATATATAAAGACTGGATTATAAACATGTATGTATATATAATACCTTGAGTAATGAGGAAAAAGATAGATAGATAGATAGATAAATAGAGAGGGAGAGGGAGACACATAGAGAGAGAGGGAGAGGGAGAGAGAGGGAGAGAGAGGGAGAGAGAGAGGGAGAGAGAGGGAGGGAGAGAGGGAGAGGGAGGGAGAGAGGGAGAGGGAGGGAGAGAGGGAGAGGGAGGGAGAGAGGGAGAGGGAGAGAGAGGGAGAGGGAGGGAGAGGGGGAGGGAGGGAGAGGGAGAGGGAGAGGGAGAGAGAGAGAGAGAAAGGGGGGGGGGCGAAGAAAGAAAGGAAGAAAGAGAAAAAGAGAGAGATCGCATAATTTTCTTAATTTCTTGATGAATCTCAAGTTCAGAAGTTCTGATCCTTGGGAACTGGCTAATAAATTCTTCAAATGTTAAGTTGATAGTTTTGAACTTTCGATCCTTTCCTAGCTTTCTTAAATAATCATGGCCCAAAGACTTTCAAAATTTGGTTCGTATGTTTTGTTACGTCTCTCCCTCTCTCTCTCTCTCTCTCTCTCTCTCTCTCTCTCTCTCTCTCTCTCTCTCTCTCTCTCTCTCTCTCTCTCTCTCTCTCTTTCTGTCACTACATAAACCGATAATCTATACATAATTAACAATAATAATAAAAGAAACTTGAGCCGTCACAAATAGCGCATTTTGATATGTAACAAGAAATGCACATTTTTTTTCATTTTACACGTTTCTACTCCTAACCTAAAAAGTCGACATGTTCTTCCAATGAATAACTAAAGCATGCTATGATAATTCCTTCTTATACACACTAATTACAAAGAGTTATATGTGTATTCTTTAGCCTGGTGTTCTGTTTATTTATATGAATACACGTACTAGTTTCCATGTACAAATGCACGTACATAGTGAATCAGCGTACATATATAAAGATTGGATTATAAACATGTATGTTTATATAATACCTAGAGTAATGAGGAAAAAAAATGAACATGATTTAGCGAATGCAAATATAAGTATATGTTATTTTCATGGAACGAAAAGGCAAAAGATTTTCCTTTACACTCAAACAAGAACAAATTTCTCTCCTTGTCTCTATCTTTCCCTTCCTTACTCGGTATCTTTGAATATTCCCAATTCCCAAAATGTCTTTGAGATTGTTCTGTCTTGAGAATGGCAAATACTGGAGATCTAACCTTCATCAGTTGAATAGTCTTTCTACAAAAAACCTACACTCGTTAATAAGCGGAATTGGCTTTAATTTTGATTTGTAAAGGTGATAGAATTATAACATTGTCGTTTTTATGTCATTTCTATTAAAAATCTTCATCATACTTATCTCTTACTATATCCTTGAAACACCAAAAACGAACATCTCCCTCGAAAAAAGAAAAGAAATGAAAAGAAAAACGAAAAGAAAAGAAACAAAAAAACGATTCCTTTCCTTCACACTAACTTTTTAATAAGAAATAATAAAGGAAGGAAATAAGATAAGGCAAAAAGATGTAATAAATAAATAACTAAACAAACAAAACCAAAAAAAATATATAAAATAGGTCGGGACAAGGCGATGACCTCGGCCTGATTGGAGAATGTGTGACCCGTGATAAGCTTAAAGGCAGGACGAGGTCGCAATTTAGCCACACTCGACTTGGCATCTCGTCCCCTGGAAAATGGCGCGAGATCACAGGCTTGGCCTCTTTGGGAGAGAATTTTGGCGGGAAAGAAAGGCGGTAGAGCATCTTTCTGAAGTCGACGTCAGACTCCTTGTTGAAATAAATAGCACACAAAATGTGACGCAACCGCACTGCATTTCCTAACATATTAATGAAAATAATGGACAAGAATCATTAAAATTTCTCCGACTTAGTTCGTTTTTGTTCGCGGGTTCTTTTAATCAAAATCGCGGCTGGGAATTTTGGCGCGAAATAAATGACGGTATAGCATCTTTCGGAAAGTGACGCTGCATTATAATCCTCAGCAACACTGATAATAACAAGTACATAATGGAGGCGAAATAGATTATAACAAAAAGATAATTGGATGATACGTAATCAAAATAATTACTAGTCTGACCTTTGTTGTCTTAATTCTAGAAGACGGGATCACAAACTCGCGGCCTTACCTGCAAAAGAAAAAAAAGAAAAGTTATGAAAATGGAATAAAAGTTAATACAATACTTGCGTTTCAAATGTTCTTATTCTATACAAAATAAAACAAACTAAAAAAAAAAAAAAAAAAAAAACTGCGATAACAATGACATATCTCGCTATTATTTTTAACGAAGTAGGAAAATTGATGGAAAAAAGGGTAGAGTAAAACCTAAAGCAAAAAATGACTGTATGTCAGCCCGGTACAGCATGGAAGAATGAATTTGTTGAACTAAAACAATTTTGAATGTAAAGTTAAAATCAAACTGTAATTTTCTAAATGGACATAGCAGTTATCATGAATATTTTCGTCCATCTGCTACGGACAGAGAGGGGGGGGGGGGGAGGAAGAGAGAGAGAGGTAGAGAGTGAAAAAAAAAAAAAGTTAGTGGTGAGAATGAGAGAGCGAAAAAAGGGACTGTATGAGTGAGTGAGTGAGTGAGTAATAAGTATACAAATGTGAGTGATTTAGTGAGCGAGTGCGTTGAGTGAGCGACCCTGTACGGGGAAATTAATTACTAGGTTAGAAAGACAATGCAAACAGACCAGCGGCTTTTCACACTCCAAACCAAAGCAGCAGAGACCGAAAAATAGACCAACGTTATTTGCTCTCTAAAGACAAAACAGCAACAGACCAGGGGGGGAAAAAAAAATAATAAACTCCGTGACATTACGTGATCATTCTCCAACCTCCCCCCCCCCCCCCTCAATAAAGTCTAAATACGTCGGCCATATCCCAACATCCTTCAGTCAAGCCAGAGATATATAAAAAAGAAAAAAAAAAAAGAGAAAAAAAGGAAACACTTGTACCCAAAGCTTGCAAGATGCACAGAGGAGGCGAAATATCACGTACTCACACATAAGCAGAACTCGGCATAAGGACGCGCACACTTTGCTGTTCGAATTGCGGCGATTCCTCCTGTAACGCTTTCTTGGCATTTGTAAAGGAATCTCATGGGATCGATAAGAAATATTTCTTTTAAATACAAGAACCTGGAAGAAAATTTACCAATGAGAACATCTTCCAATATAAGGTTAGGTCAACGCACAGACCCGCGAGATTAGCTGCTATTCCCCTTAATGACCGATTCAAATGAATTACCTCCTTCAGCCTCTGCCATTAACAGAGAGGGAAGCGGAAGAGCACACATCACAACTACATTAACACAACGGGAGTTCGACCGACCGAGGACGCCGGCAACACTGGGTGGGGGTGGGGGGAGGGGAAGAGGGAGGAAAGAGGGGAAAGGGGGAAGAGGGGAGTTGGAGGAGGATGGTGAGAGAGGGAAGGGGGAGAGGAGAAGGGAAAGGGGGAGGAGGATGGGGAGAGGGAAGGAGGAGGAGGAGAGAGGGAAAGCGAGTAGGAAGAGGAGGGGCAGAGAGCTAGGGAAAGGAGGGTGGGAGAGGGATAAGGAGAGGGGAAGGAGGGGAAGGGGAGACGCGGCTGTCTGCCTGCTGCCTGGCCCGCGTCCAAAAACTCGAACGATAATTTGAAATCTCCCATGCCTCCTCCTCTCCGTCCTGCCTCCCTCTCTCCCCTCCCTCTCCTCTCCCCTTCCATTCCTGACGTTTGTTCACGTTCACAGAAAAAAAATGAAGCTGGTGGTGCATTTTAAAACGACCAGAACAAAAAGATATGCAAAAAAGAAAACAAAAAGTAGAAAAAATATAAAAGGTATATTTTTTCGTCACGGAATATTCATCTTTTTTCACTGTGAATATTACCTCCCCCAAAATAAACCTTCCCTCCCCAAACACACACACACACACACACACACACACACACACACACACACACACACACACACTTGTGATACCACGCAGAAAAAACCCCCCACCGTATTTAGGCCTCAATTCAATCCATTTTCCACCTTACCCAAAATCAACCATCCGCTTGCCTTCATTCCTCGTAATAACAGGCGTCCTTCTACAAACACAACTTCCGCCACGGGATAACAGGCCATCGACCGCCAGGTATCGACTGCCAAGAGACAGTCAATTAGCGTCACGTGACCCAGGCTCCTACAATGCTTTTCGCTGGCTCGTCTACTGCGCGCCTCCTTAATACCCGGATGTGTGTGCGTGTGTGCGTGTGTGTGTGTGTGTGTGTGTGTGTGTGTGTGTGTGTGTGTGTGTGTGTGTGTGTGTGTGTGTGTGTGTGTGTGTGTGTGTGAGCTAACGGGGGAGGAGTGGGGTAAGAGGGGAGCGAGGAAGGGGTGAGGAAGATGGAGGGGGAGAAGGGAGGGAGCGGGATGAAGGGAAGGATGAGGGAAAGGGAAAGGGAGAGGGATAGAGAGAGAGAGAGAGGGTGGGGGGGGGGGAGAGGTTAGCAGAGAGAGGGAGAAAGAGAGAAGTGGAGAGACAGAGACAGAGACAAACTAGAAAGAAAAAAAACATTCGTCGCCAGTAGGATCCCTCCCCCCCCCCCCTCCATACACACCTCAACCCTCACCCCACCACGTTTTCAAGAAGGTAGGAAGCTAGTAACCAAACACCCTCACACACACACTTTAAAGCCGTCGGTTGCACTTTAAAACCGCTTCCCCCCCCCCCACCACCCACCCCCGCCTGGCCTGGCATTTAAAGCGGCTGCAACACCAGTACCTTTAAAGTTACCTTTGGAGAACACACTGGCCGACCCTTGCCTTTAAAGGTCACGTGAGATTTTGCACGGGGACTAAAATCTGCATCAGATCGCGGCTCTCAACTGCATTCAATGTTTTTTTTTTTTGTTTGTTTTTTTGAGATGATACTAATAGAACGAGAGATAGAATGGGAGATTAAGGATATTTGATTTGGAAATGATGATAGGTTTTGCATATTTTATACGAATCGCGGGTTAAACGTGAAAATCTCTTCGTCCATGTAATAATATACGTTAAAATCCTGTAAAGCATAGAAACAATATGTGTAACAACTTTTTTAAAAACAACTTTTGCACATATATAGGTATATTGGTTTCTTTACATAACAAAAAAGTACAAAATCCTTTTTCTTCTAATTTCTTCATCTTGCCTTTGAATAATCTCTGATGCACAATTTCACGCTTAAACTCTGAACCTTTACAAGACATAGTATATTTTCTCACCCCTGTACTCTAACCTTTACGGCAAACGAAGCATGCTATTAATTAAACCCCGACAAAAATGTTAAAGAGAAAACTTTCCTAATTAGTCCCTATTATGCATCTTTATTATAAAAAAAAAAGTGTCTGGGAAGAAACATTCTACAAATTTCATAGAAGTAAACTATTCCATTGGATAATGTATATCCTTAATTCAAGCCTCTAACAATCAAACAATCTAACATCTCTAATTTAGTCGTATCTCTAACAATCGTCGTCCTCCTAATGAACCAATAGAAGAAATTAAGCTAAAATCAATATAAGATATTGCGGATCACAACCTGAACAACAACAGGTCATTGCAGAACAACCGCAGGGAATTAAATATACGTAAAAACAACAATAATTCACCACCACGATTCCTTTCTGGCATTTACTCTCTTTTTGATCCCATATCTACACACAATTGCTAATAAGTTAACAAGCCAATATACTCCTTTTGCCATAAACAAGCTCTTATTTTCGTGGGTTTGCGTGCTCAATCGCACTCATAAACATTTCCCGAAGTTGTTCAATGTAACCCGAGTCGTTTTTGGTCTATAACAATCTTTCCTCCTATCCCCCCCCCCCCCCCGATATTCCCAGCACGACTATTAACCCCTTTCCTCCTTCTTGTCTTTTCTCTTTCATCTCCCTTTAACTCTTCCCTTGCTCTCTCTCTTACTCCCTTCCCTTCCCTCTCTCCCTTCATCCCTTCCCCTTCTCTCCCCGCTTACCCCTTCCCTTCCCTTCCCTTGACCCCCTTTACCCCCTTCCTCTTTCTCCCCTATTTACCCCCTCCCCCCTCCCCTTCCCCTTCCCCCCTCTCACCCCTTCTCTCCTCCTTCCCTTCCCCCCTTCCATTTAACCCCTTCCTTTCTCCTGCCCTCTATCCCCTACCATCAGCCTGAAAATAACAATGACTATAAACTCCCACGATCAATAAGGAAGAAGGCCTGTTAACGTCCCATGCCTGCTCGTCGCCAAACTGCTTCGCCAGGGCCTGTTTCCACTTCTTATTTTCCTTCCCTCTGCTTTCACTAGCTTGCGGGAGAGGGCGAGAGATAGGATGGGGGGGGGGGGGGGTAAAGGAGCGGTAGGAAGAGGGGGGGAGGAGATGGGGAAAGGGAAATAGGGGATGGAGAATGGGAGGGAAGGGAGGACGAAAGAGAAATAGGGGATGGAGAATGGGATGGAAGCAGAGAGATGGAAGGGAGGACGAAAGAGGGAAAGAGAGAGAGAGAGGGAGGGAGGGAGGGAGGGAGGGAGGGAGGGAGGGAGGGAGGAAGGAAGGGAGAGAGAGAGAGAGAGAGAGAGAGAGAGAGAGAGAGAGAGAGAGAGAGAGAGAGGAGAGAGAGAGAGAGAGAGAGAGAGAGAGAGAGAGAGAGGAGAGAGAGGAGAGAGAGGAGAGAGAGAGAGAGAGAGAGAGAGAGAGAGAGAGAGAGAGAAACAAAGAGAAAGAGAGACAAAGAAAATTAGAGAATATAATAATAATACGAACAGAAAAAAATATAATATACTACGAATGATAGCTATAAATATAAATAAAACTTAAAACCAGAAGGACTTTCTTTTTGAAATTCTGGCAAGGAGACTCGGCAAGTTTTGTAAGCCTTTGATACTCTTGTGTTTTGAGTACGGACGACTTTCAGAGTGAAAGAGAAAATAAAAAAATAAGCAAGAAAATACAAATTATTGTAAAAAAGAAAAAGAACAAAGAAAAGAAAAAAGGATTGATGATGAGCAAGAAAATAAAGAAAAAAATAATTAAGAAACAGCGAAACAAGCAAATAAAAATAATTACAAAAAAAGGAAAGAAAAATAAGTAAGAAAAAAATTAAGAAAATAAAAATAACGGCAAGAATAAAACAAGAAAAAAAACAGCAAGCGAAACATAAAAAAAAGAAAACAACATACTAAAAAATATAAAATTAAAATCCTTCTTTGGACTCTCAAGCTCATACGGC
>NC_061826.1:12414446-12416946 GCF_019202785.1 Penaeus chinensis | reverse complement strand
CCCTTTTCTCTCTTTAAATCTCCTCTCTCTCACTCCCCCCCCCCCCTCTCTCTCTCTCTCAACCTTCCCCCCTCTCCCTCTCTTTCTCTCTCAATCTTCCCCCACTCTCTCTCTTCCCTTTCTCTCTCTTATTCTTCCCCTTCTGCATCTCAATCTATTTCTCCCCCCTCTCTCCCTCTCTCCCTCTCTCCCTCTCTCCCTCTCTCCCTCTTTCCCTCTTTCCCTCTTTCCCTCTTTCCCTCTTTCCCTCTTTCCCTCTTTCCCTCTTTCCCTCTTTCCCTCTTTCCCTCTTTCCCTCTTTCCCTCTTTCCCTCTTTCCCTCTTTCCCTCTTTCCCTCTTTCCCTCTTTCCCTCTTTCCCTCTTTCCCTCTTTCCCTCTTTCCCTCTTTCCCTCTTTCCCTCTCTCCCTCTCTCCCTCTCTCCCTCTCTCCCTCTCTCTCTCTCTCCCTCTCTCTCTCTTCCTCTCTTCCTCTCTTCCTCCCTTCCCCCTCCCTCCCTCCCCTCTCCCCATCCCTCCCTGCCCCCCCCCCCTCTCTCTAAGTATCTCACTTACCCCAATCCCAACCCATTTCTTTCACCTTTCTCTTCGTGAACTCTCCGGCTCGAACTTCCGACCCCATTGTGACGCGGAAGAGGCACCTCACCCCCTTCAGCAGCTAACTCTTTGTGAACTCGATGCCGTGGATTCCAGAGACACTATGGGGAAGGATGAGAGAGGATCCTTCAACAAAGTAGTGGCTGGCGAGGAGGTGGACTGATAAAGGCACCTCCGTCTCATCAAAGGTATATATGGATGTAGAAAAAGAGCAAAATTATTTAGCAGTTTATTTTTCTGGCGTAATATACTCATGCTTGGAAAGACATATTTTACACTAGAGATTCTCGGGAGGAAGTATTTAGAAAACAACTATGACATACGAAATGCTAAATACTATAGACACACTGCACGTCTATGGAGTGGAAATCGTGTTATCTCTCTCGTCAACAGAGGAAAAACAAAAAACAAAAAAGAGGCTGAAATCGATTTATCGTAACCCTGGGATCCAAGGTATGTGGGGGGGGGGGGGGTAGATGTAGGGATGGAAGAGGGAAAGAATATCAATATCCAGGATAATAATAAAAAAAATAGTAAGAGTAATATCCACGGTAAAGGTATAATAATGGTAATAACTATAACAGTAATAATTAATAACAAAAATAATAAGGGTAAGGTATAATAATGATAATAACTATAATAGTAATAATTGATAACAATAATAATGATAATAACAGTCATTGCAATAACAACTAAATAATAATAATAACAATAGCTTCAACAACAACAATAATAATCATGAACACATACAAAAACACATCCTCACAGTCAGCAAACTGAATCACAAGGGTATTCATCACAGACCCCCCCTCCCCCCATTGCCAATAAAGAAACAAACAAACAAACACAAAAAAAAAATGCCGTCTTAAATTTGACTTCATTATGCCTCGTCTCGACCCCAATAACAGACCCCCTTGCCAATACAAAACAAACAAACAAACAAAACAAACAAATAAACAAAAAATAAATAAACAAACAAAAAATAAATAAATAAATAAATAAATAATCCCGTCTTAAATTTGACTTCATTATGCCTCGACGCGACCCAATAACAGACCCCCTTGCCAATACAAAACAAACAAACAAACAAATAATTAAACAAAAAATAAACAAAAACAAACAAAAGAATAAAAAATAAATAATCCCGTCTTAAATTTGACTTCATTATGCCTCGCCTCGACCCAATAACTTGCGCCTCATCGATGGGACAGTTTGAAGAGGATGGGCACAGGGAACGGGGGTGAGAGGGGGGAAGGGGGGAGGGGTGTCCTTCACAAGATTCTTGAGGGGAAGATGCTAATGGTATCCTTAAAATTGTATCCTTAAAATTGTTCCGTAAGAGTGAAGAAAAAGTGATATAGTGTAGACCTAAGTACGAGATACGGAAAAGGATGATGGTGATGTTGGTGATGATATAAGATATGATGATGATATGATGATGATGATGATGATGATGATGATGATGATGGTGATGATATGATGTTAGTGATGATTTTGGTGATAAAAATGATGATGTTGGTGGTGATCATGATGATGGTGATAATGAGGAAACTATTGGTGAAACAATGACGATAATGTAATAATAATGATAACGACACCGATGAAGATGACAATACCGATAATGACCAACGAAGAAAACGACGATAAGAGCGAAACGAACGATCGTCGAACCCATAAAACCAAGGAGACAAGAAATGAATATTCAGGAGAAATCACGATCCACGTAATATTGATAAACGACACCGCGACAGAGCATAAATGAGGTTATAACGATGCTTAGTTTTCTTACACAAGAACCGCTAACAATGAAAACAACACGAAAAGAGAAGGGAACATAACAATGAGCTACGTGACGTTGCACAGAAATGCAACACAAACAAATCAATACATTTTCGAACATTCACC
>NC_061826.1:12396946-12406946 GCF_019202785.1 Penaeus chinensis | reverse complement strand
CCTTTTATTTTCTAGTAAAAGCTGTAGAGCAGTAGAAGTTAGATTAGATTCAGACTTAAGACACCGAATTACAGAAAAAAAAAGGTATTTGTTAGCAAGTTAAAGAGGATCCAGTTCGCCAACCCAAACTAAATGCAAATTAAACTGTCAGTAATGCAAAATAAGAAAGAAACTACAAGATAGATAGGTAGATAGATAGATAGAGGGAGGGAAGGAGAGGAGGGGAGGGAGAGAGAGAGATGGGAGAGCGAAAACCGAGAAAGAAAGAGACAGCGAACGAGAAAAAGAAAAAAAATGCAGCAGACAAACGAAAAGAGTAAAGCATCGAACGACATTCCCGGAAACAGAAACAAAATAAGCAAGATGAATCACATGCAACATCTTGCAACGAGAAATCACGAGGGGCATTACAAGCAAAATCATTCTGCATCTCAACCTTTCCCTGCTTCCTATTTATGTTGGTTTTGCCTTCCTTTATCTACCTGTCCTTGCTTATTCCTTTTTCCACTTAAAACTGCTACAGAAATTAAATATTCATTGCACACCGAGATTATGAATATGGAAGTTCTTTTATTCGTGCAGTTAATAATGCATGTTGTTAGTCGACTACATTTACATACGCTCTGCGGACAAGGCAGGAGGGGGAGAGGAAGAAGGAAGAGAGAATGAAGATAGACAAAGAGGGAAAGAGGAGAAAGAAAAATGAGGATGAAAGGAAAAGCGGAAGAGTAAGAAAGAGGGAGAGGAGAGAAAGAAAGAGGAGAGAAGAGAAATAATGAGGATGAGAGCAAGAAAGAGGAAGAGGAGAGTAAGAAAGAGGAAGAGTAGATAAAGAATAAGTAGGAGGAGGAGGAGGAGGAGGATTAAAAGAAGAAAAAAAAAGAAAAAATAATAAGACGTAAATGTAGGCAATGTAAAAAAAAAAAAAAAAAAAAAATAAGAAAGGGAAGCCTAAAAAACGAAAAGAATAAAGGCCACAGCACTCGCTATCTAGGCTCGCCCGCCAGCCGGCCGTCCGACCCAGGGCAAAAAAACGAGTCTTCCCTTTGAGTCCATTGTAGTGATCGAAGGGAAACCCGAACAAAAAGTCAAGAGAGAAAGGGAAATTTAGAAGAAAGGGAAATAAGGAATTTAGAAGAAAGGGAAATGAGGAATTTAGATGAAAAGGAAATGAGGAATTAAGAAGAAAAGGAAATGAGGAATTTAGAAGAAAAGGAAATGAGGAATTAAGAAGAAAAGGAAATGAGGAAATTAGATGAAAAGGAAATGAGGAATTAAGAAGAAAAGGAAATGAGGAATTAAGAAGAAAAGGAAATGAGGAAATTAGATGAAAAGGAAATGAGGAATTTAGAAGAAATGGAAATGAGGAATTAAGAAGAAAAGGAAGTGAGGAATTAAGAAGAAAAGAAATGAGGAAATTAGATGAAAAGGAAATGAGGAATTAAGAAGAAAAGGAAATGAGGAATTAAGAAGAAAAGGAAATGAGGAAATTAGATGAAAAGGAAATGAGGAATTTAGAAGAAAAGGAAATGAGGAATTTAGAAGAAAAGGAAATGAGGAATTAAGAAGAAAAGGAAATGAGGAAATTAGATGAAAAGGAAATGAGGAATTAAGAAGAAAAGGAAATGAGGAAATTAGATGAAAAGGAAATGAGGAATTAAGAAGAAAAGGAAATGAGGAATTAAGAAGAAAAGGAAATGAGGAAATTAGATGAAAAGGAAATGAGGAATTTAGAAGAAAAGGAAATGAGGAATTAAGAAGAAAAGGAAGTGAGGAATTAAGAAGAAAAGGAAGTGAGGAATTAAGAAGAAAAGAAATGAGGAAATTAGATGAAAAGGAAATGAGGAATTTAGAAGAAAAGGAAATGAGGAATTTAGAAGAAAAGGAAATGAGGAATTAAGAAGAAAAGGAAATGAGGAAATTAGATGAAAAGGAAATGAGGAATTAAGAAGAAAAGGAAATGAGGAATTTAGAAGAAAAGGAAATGAGGAATTTAGAAGAAAAGGAAATGAGGAATTTAGAAGAAAAGGAAATGAGGAATTAAGAAGAAAAGGAAATGAGGAAATTAGATGAAAAGGAAATGAGGAATTAAGAAGAAAAGGAAATGAGGAATTAAGAAGAAAAGGAAATGAGGAATTAAGAAGAAAAGGAAATGAGGAATTTAGAAGAAAAGGAAATGAGGAATTTAGAAGAAAAGGAAATGAGGAATTAAGAAGAAAAGGAAATGAGGAAATTAGATGAAAAGGAAATGAGGAATTAAGAAGAAAAGGAAATGAGGAATTTAGAAGAAAAGGAAATGAGGAATTAAGAAGAAAAGGAAATGAGGAAATTAGATGAAAAGGAAATGAGGAATTAAGAAGAAAAGGAAATGAGGAATTAAGAAGAAAAGGAAATGAGGAAATTAGATGAAAAGGAAATGAGGAATTTAGAAGAAAAGGAAATGAGGAATTAAGAAGAAAAGGAAGTGAGGAATTAAGAAGAAAAGAAATGGGGAAATTAGATGAAAAGGAAATGAGGAATTTAGAAGAAAAGGAAATGAGGAATTTAGAAGAAAAGGAAATGAGGAAATTAGATGAAAAGGAAATGAGGAATTAAGAAGAAAAGGAAATGAGGAATTAAGAAGAAAAGGAAATGAGGAATTAAGAAGAAAAGGAAATGAGGAATTAAGAAGAAAAGAAATGAGGAATTTAGAAGAAAAGGAAATTAGGAATTAAGAAGAAAAGGAAATGAGGAATTAAGAAGAAAAGAAATGAGGAATTTAGAAGAAAAGGAAATTAGGAATTTTGAAGAAAAAAAAAGGGAAATTTAGAAGAAAAAGAAAAGGGAAATTTAGAAGAAAAAGAAAAGGGAAATTTAGAAGAAAAAGAAAAGGGGAATTTAGAAGAAAAAGAAAAGGGAAATTTAGAAGAAAAAGAAAAGGGACATTTGGAAGAAAAAGAGGAATTTCGAAGAAGGGAAAAATTAGAAGAATGTAGAAGACGAGAGAAAGAGAAAGTTAGAAGAGAAAGAGGAAATCAAAACAAAATATAGAAGACATGAGAAAGGGAAATTTAGAAGAAAAAAGAGAATTTAGAAGAATATAAAAGACTAGAGAGAATGAGAAATTTAGAAGAAAAAATGAAAACAACATAGAAGGAAACAGTAAATAGAAAAAGGAAGAAAAGAACGGAAAATAAACGAAAAAGAGGAAGCAAGATAAAAACATGAAACGAAAGAGATGATAAAAAAATAACAGACGAAGAGAGAATAAATAACAGAAAGGAAAATTAATAATGAAAGAACGGAAGAAAAAGAAAAAGAAAACAAATCATACAAGAAGCAAAGGATTAGAAAAAGGTGGAAAGAATAAAAAGAAAAAAGCCTGAAGAAGGGGAAAATAAAGGAAGGAATAAGAGAAAATCGAAAAAAATAGTAGCTATGGGTAGGATTTGAGGACATATATTTGCAATGTTGATCAGCAATAGCACCTAAAAAAAGCATCTACGTATTTATGTTCCCAACCCAAAATTGCAATGTTGATTTGCAATTCCATCTAAAAAAAGTATCTACGAGTATGTTTCCAATAAAAAATGCAATATTGATTTGCAATTCCACCTAAAACAAAAAGCATCTACGAGTATATGTTCGACAAAAAATGCAATATCGAGTATATGGTCCCAACGAAAACTTGCAACGTTGATTTGACCCCCCCCCCCCCCACCCACATCCGACAACGAAAGCATAAAACTGCACGGAAAAAAGGATGAAACAAAACAAAAACAAACAAAAAACGGACATGTGTGAAGGACGAAAAATGTGCTTGTTGAGGAAGACGAAAAATTTGCAATTTGATATAAATGAAAAAAAAAGGATAAAAACAAAGAGAAATAGATAAAATAATAATAATAAGGCTTCGTTGAGTACGGAAACGATCACATTTATAATTAGGAAATCTCACAGTCGACAAAGAGAGAGAGAAATACGAAATAAACAAATCAAACAAACAATGAAATATATGCAAATATATGAAAATATACAAACGAATAAAGTTAATGATAAAATGAAATTGAGACAGAAAAAAAGAGAAAAAAAAAAGAAACAAAAATCGTACATTTGCTTCAAAATCCCCCTAAAACACATACACACATAAACAAACAAACACACACAAATAAACGCACTCACACACACACACACACACACACACACGCATACACACACACGCGCGCATACACACACACACAAGTATTTAACTATAATTAGCCCAGTTGATCTGAAAGCACCCCCCTTCACCCCCCCACCCCCTCATTACGCAGTACATAACTCAAAACCACACATTTAATTACCGCAGAATTCATCGCACACAACACCGCTTTATTAACGAGCTTTAATAATGAGCTTTAGTAATGAGCTTTCAACGCTTAACACTGGAATCCGAAAAAAAAACTATCAAAATCGCCATATTTTGATCTTTATTTGTTTTATATTTTTAGAAGGGGGGAGGGGGAGGGTGAGAGCTCACTGCAAACGTCACTGATTAATTTAATGTTAATGTCCCCTTGTGATTTAATTATTTAATTATAGGGAGCTTTTTTATACAATTCATGAGAAAAGGATTGTCGGACTTATGATATAGGCCTATGCTGCAAAATCTCGTACAATTTCACACGATTAATGTATGATGGACGTAGGCCTATACAGCATGGCAAGATTTTTTTTTTTTTTTTTTTTTTTTTTTTGTTCCCCCAGATGCATTGGGTATGACATAACTTTGAATGGTCTGTGGATAATAACTAGTAGAAATAGGGAATTGATGATGAGAGATGATGATGATGATGATGATGATGATGAATGACGATGACGATGACGATGACGATGACGATAACGATAATGATGACGATAATAATAATGATGCCTAATGATGATGATGACGATAATAATAATGATGCCTAATGATGATGATGACGATAATAATAATGACTAATGATGATGATGACGATAAAAATAATGATTGATGATGACGATGACGATGACGATAATAATAATGATGTCTAATGATGATGATGACGATAATAATAATGATTATTGATGATGATGATGATGATGATGATGATGATGATGATGATGATGATGATGATGATGATGATGATGATGACGATGACGACGACGTTGACGAAGATGACGATCAATACACAACCTAGGCTAAACAGACATGTCCCAACTCAACAATAGCGAAATGAAAATAATCAAAAACTCAAAAATACAAATACTGAACATATTGAAAAATAAGCCGAAACATTAGGGAATGGAGAGAAAAACACACACCAGACCCATTTGCGTAATTAACGAGTCATTAAGATCGTTGCGCTAAATCATCATTGCTTATCATCTCGATATCGATAACGTTGTTGCCATGGTTACTAGGTATATCGTTAGGCCTATCTACTTGTAAATAATAGGCTAACGAAAATATGATCAATAAAAAGAAAGTCTTTGTGTGTGAGTGTGTGTGTGTGTGTGTGTGTGTGTGTGTGTGTGTGTGTGTGTGTGTGTGTGTGTGTGTGTGTGTGTGTGTGTGTGTGTGCATACGTATGCATCTACGAATGTATACACGTACCTATGCATAATTCACAGAAAGAGAAAAGATGTGAGAGATACAGAGAAAGAGAGAGAGAAAAAAAAGTGTTGGTTACACTGATACATTCCTAACAACTGCCTCTCGATTCCCGTTCCATTCCCACCAAAGACTACCTTTTCTAAGAATCCATTCCCGGGAGTGAAATCTAAACCTTTCCATATAGAGCTTACCTGAGAAATCCATACGGGATTTTCGTGACTTTTTTTTTTTAATGTTATTCACCTTCCACCACCTGCCCATTCTCGATTTCTCCTTTTCCTCTCTCCTCTCCCCTTTCCCTGCCTCCTTCCCGCCTTTCCTACTCCCCTCCCCACCATTCCCTCCCCTACCGACTCTCCCTGCCCCCCTCCCCCTCCCCCTTCCCATTACCTCTCTCTCCCCTCCCCCCATTCCCTCCCCTACTGCCTCTCCCTCCCCCCCTCCCCCTTCCCCTTCCCATTACCTCTCCCTCCCCTCCCCCCATTCCCTCCCCTACTGCCTCTCCCTCCCCCCTCCTCCTTCCCCTTCCCATTACCTCTCCCTCACCCCCTTCCCAGCCCCCCCCCCCCCACACACACACACAACATCCGGGTTCTCGAAAAACCGACTGCCTGAGTATCTATTTGAAGACGATATTTCTCTGGTAAACTGCAAGGGAATATAGCCCCTATGCTCACCCATATTAGTGTTAGATTAGCATAACATCTACATATATATTGGGATATTGTTGTTATTTTCATCATCAGCATCAGCCAGCATATTTCAAGAAGAGGCGAAGCAATGGCGAGGGAGGGAGTGATAGTGAGAGAAAGTGAGATTGTGAATGAGTGAGTAAGAGTGACTAAGTGAGAGGGGGGAGGAGAGGAAGGGAAGGAGAGAGAGGGAGCGACAGAGGTAGAGAGACACGCACACGAGAGAGAGAGAGAGAGAGAGAGAGAGAGAGAGAGAGAGAGAGAGAGAGAGAGAGAGAGAGAGAGAGAGAGAGAGAGAGAGAAAGAAAGAAAAGAGAAAGAAAAAGAAAAAGAAAAGAAAGATAGAAAGAAAGAAAGAGAGAGAGAAAGAGAAAATATAAGGAAGAAAAAAGAGAGAAAGAGAAAAAAAAGAAAAAAAGAAAAGAAAAAGCAAAAGCGAACGTGAAAACACGGAGAAAGGGAAGAAATAAACAAACAATTATTCACTCATCGCGCTTCTCAATAAGAACTATCTAAATGCAATTAACTGAAACACAACTGAACCGACAAACATTTTCCTGGGTGGTTGGAGGTGAAGTTGCAATGATAAAAGAGAGAAGAGACAAAAAAATGCAATCAACTACATGCAAATAAAACAACAAAAGGAAGACTAACAAAAAACAACAAGTCAACCGGATGCTTTTTAATATATATTCTTATTTGTTAGTTTTTTTTTTCACGTGTGCGGAAGGCCTGGAGAAGCAATATATATAGCGAAAATTGCTTCGGTATATTTGCAGTTTATTCAGCGTGGAATCTGAATAAACACACACACACACACACACACATGCATATAGAAACACACATGGATACACAAACACACATGCATACACAAACACACATGCATACACAAACACACATGCATACACAAACACACATGCATACACAAACACACATGCATACACAAACACAGACAAAAAAAAAAAACATGCACACACAAAACACATTTGCATACACAAACACAGACAAAAAAAAAACAAGCACACACAAAACACACTTGCATACACAAACACACATGCATACACAACCACAGACACACAGAAAATAACAAAACAAATAAATTAATAAAAAAAGCAAAATATCACAAATAATTTTCACAGTAAGCTTAAAAGGGGGAAAAAGTTACATCAACCTTAAGTGCATTAGGAAATACAACAGCAAAGCATGGAAAATAATCAAATAAAATCCATAACAAAACACCTTATAAAAGACATATATATATATATTCTCCCACATAGGCCTACCAACAACACTTGAAAAAACTTATTTAAAAATACATATTGCATCATCAACTGAACTCCCAAGGTCGCATAAGAACACTGCAACAATACCCCCCCCCCCCAATTAACCAATCACCGGCCATCCCCCCCTCCCCCCCCTTCATGCCCTGATCAGCATCATGAACCACAAGTGGAGCCAATTTCGAAAATCATTGAGCGCAGCATCTTTGCATTTTTTTTTTCTTTCTTTTCTTTTCATTCTCATTCTTTATCACCTCCGTTTGTGTAGATTTTCGTTTTCTTGTATTTTAAGTAGGGAGAGGGAGAGGAAGAGAGAGAGACAGAGAGAGAGAGAGAGAGAGACAGAGAGAAAGAGAGAGAGAGAGAGAGAGAGAGAGAGAGAGAGAGAGAGAGAGAGAGAGAGAGAGAGAGAGAGAGAGAGAGAGAGAGAGAGAGAAAGGGAGGGAGGGACGGGGAGAGAGGGAGAGAGAGAAAGAGAGAGAGAGAGAGAGAGAGAGAGAGAGAGAGAGAGAGAGAGAGAGAGAGGGAGAGAGGGAGGGACTGAGAGAGAGAGAGAGAGAGAGAGAGAGAGAGAGAGAGAGAGAGAGAGAGAGAGAGAGAGAGAGAGAGAGAGAGAGAGAGAGAGAGAGGGAGCCAGTTAAAAAACACGCTACACACCCTAACCTACCCCCATCCCCCCAACACGCCACGATGCTTTCTTCATAACCCAGCCTCGTGCCCGTCAACGTTGCAACAAAGGATTACATTTAGGCGACGTTGTTAGGAGACAATGGCCGACCTCGTCCTATCTATGACCTTGTCTCGTTGACCTTCCTCTCTAGTGGGGTCTTTGAAGCCAAGGTTGAGGGGGGGGGGGGTTATGGTAGGTTTCTCTGTGTGGGAGGGTACAAAGTGTTATGGTCACTTTGGGAGTGAGTGGTCATAATAGGTCACTATGGTTACCGAGGTCATGGTAGGTTTCTGTGGAAGGGGAGATCATGGTAGATGCCTTAGGATGAGGGGAGGGACATGAGAGCGGAGGATGGAGGTCATGGTAGGTCACAGTGGAAACCGAGAGGTCTAGTTAGGTTAACCTGGGTGGTGGTGGTGGTCATAGCAGGTCGCGGAAGGTCACTGAAAAAGGTCAAACCCCTAAAATCGAACCCCACATAATAGAAAACCCCTCGTTACCAGAAGAGAGAAAGAGAGAGAGAGAAAAAAAAAAAATGAAACAAACAAATAACAATGACAAAACATGAACTCGCCCTATAACAGCCAATAAAAATAATAATACCACGCATCCACACCGCCTGCACCGAACCCACAGCTGGTGTACGTGTTGAAAGCACCAACGTCTCTCTAAGCGCCTGCCTAAAGCACGTACGAAAAGATGGGAGGAGGTAGTGGAAGGGGGATGGGGGGGGGGGGCAGAACGACAGATAAAAACGGTAGTTTGGTTGTTTTCAAGCAATGCAAGATGCAAGCAGATGTCGTGAAATGGCTCCGATTCAATTTCAGACGATGGTGGAATAAGATTTAGCTAAAATGCGAGAGAATTTCCGCTCATTCTGTTCGTCTCTGTCTCTGTCTCACTCACTCCTACGTACACGCACACTTACACGTACACATACATACACACAATATATATAAGAATAACAAATGTGGTTTACCCGTTTTCCATTATATAGACATTATCATTACAAAGAGCTTTAGAACACAAAAGGACAATTTCCATTTACGCTCAGAGAGAATAAATGTCTCTTTTTCTTAAACTATAATTACTCAAGAGACACATTAACCAGTATATATTCACGTAATATGCTATTTAAAGTTTGACAGGAACTACAGTATGAAAGCTTATATACAAAACATTCCTTATCATCTGTCCTTTCCATCTGCCTGGCTTTGAAGTGTCGTCACCATTATATTTTCTAATATCGCGAATCTATAACCCGTAAAACATAATATTAATTTCAATAACATATTTACAGCAATCTGGGAGTCATCATTCACGCAAGAATATCAATGTACAGACGTATCTAAAGTTAACTGAATTTCGCATTTGGTAAATGCAAAAAAAAGAATATATATATATATATAAATAATAGAAATGACAACAATATATTGATAATGATAATTATAATGATGATGTTGATGTTGACGATGACGATGACGATAACAATAACAATAATTATAATAATGATAATAGTAATTATAATAATTATAATAATAATAATAATAATAATAATAATAATAATAATAATAATACCAATACCAATAACAACAACAATAATAATAATCAAAATACTAACAATAACACTAATAACAATCATTATAATAATACTGACAATAACAATAATAATAAAAACAAAATAATAACGTTCACGGCAAACTACATTCTACATGAAGCAATGAAATACATACAGTAAGATGGAATGAAATACACGATAACAAAT
>NC_061826.1:12381946-12391946 GCF_019202785.1 Penaeus chinensis | reverse complement strand
ATGAAAAAAAAGGACGGGGGAGGAAATCCAAAGGGCCCAAGGGTGCGACAAGAAAAAATCGAGAATTAATCTAATCGGAAGCTTAATTAAGAGGGAAGTGAAGAGGGTTTGATGCAACATTGACTGGGGTGCGATGGCAAGGCGACTCGAAATGGACTCTAAAAGCACTATTTGATGACGAAACTGGTTGTGTGAGTAGGGTGTGTGAGCAAGTTGTTTGTGTGTGTACGTACGTTGTTTGTGCGAGTACGTACGTACGTACGTACGTACGTAGTTTGTTTGTTTGTGAGAGAGAAGAGAAGAGAAGAGAAGAGAAGAGAAGAGAAGAGAAGAGAAGAGAAGAGAAGAGAAGAGAAGAGAAGAGAAGAGAAGAGAAGAGAAGAGAGATAGAGAGAGAGAAGGCCGCTGAAAATATCCACCCAGTATAATATTCGACGAGCGTCGCCCTAACGCCCGGCCCCGCCCCTTCCCCTCCCCTCCTACCCCCCCCCCCCCCGCCATAACCTTGGTTGGGGATGGTGTAAGCTCTCGATAACATGAGCTCTTGCCTTATCCTCTCCTCCTTTCTCTCTCTCACCTCTCGGCTCCCCTTGGCTCCCTCCTCTTACCTATATTCTTTTCCGTCCCTACCTCCTAATCATCATCATCTCCTCCCCTCCTTCTCCATCTCCCCCTTCTCCTCCTCCTTCTCCTCTCCTCTTCTCCTTCTCTCCCATCTTCCTCCCTCTTCTCTCTCTCTTCTCATCCTTCCTTCCTCTCCTCCCTATTTCCAAATTTCCCTTTGTGGCTTTCTGTATCTATCTATCTATCTATCTATCTATCTATCTATCTACCTATCTATCGTGATCAGCATGGGTTGAAGATTCCTTTCTTTTTTCTGTCCTAAATGAAAGGAAAAACCGGGAGAAAAGAAGAGAATAGAAGTGACGAAAAGAGCCGATATTTGCGATAAAGTGAAAGCGGATATGCATATCACGTGACAGATAAGATCGTGTGTTTGTTTGTTTGTGAGTGTTTGAGGGTGTGTCTGTCCGTTTGTGTGTATGTTTGTGCGTGTGTGTGTATGTTTGTGCGTGTGTGTGTATGTTTGTGCGTGTGTGTGTGTATGTTTGTGCGTGTGTGTGTGTATGTTTGTGCGTGTGTGTGTATGTTTGTGCGTGTGTGTGTATGTTTGTGCGTGTGTGTGTATGTTTGTGCGTGCGTGTGTATGTTTGTGCGTGTGTGTGTGTATGTTTGTGCGTGCGTGTGTGTATGTTTGTGCGTGCGTATGTGTATGTTTGTGCGTGCGTATGTGTATGTTTGTGCATGCGTGTATGTTTGTGCGTGTGTGTATGTTTGTGCGTGTGTGTATGTTTGTGCGTGTGTGTATGTTTGTGCGTGTGTGTATGTTTGTGCGTGTGTGTATGTTCGTGCGTGTGCGTGTACGTGTGTGTGTATACCTGCGAGTGTGAGTAAATGTTCAAGAAGGCGTGCACTAAAAGCCAGCAATGCAACACCTTGGCAACACAAAGACAGCGTTCGAAGGTCAAGAGAAACTGAGTGTTCGTAATAAACTTCCGGTGTTCATGACTGTCTCGTTCGGCTCACCGACATGTATCGATACCGACTTCATATATAGATAGAATTCAGTAGAAAAATAAAAATAAACCGAAATAAAGAGCATCTCTTTTTCTCTCTCTCCCTCCCTCCCTATCTCCCTCTCTCCCTCCCTCCCTCCCTCCTTTCCCTCCCTCCCTCTTTTCCCTCCCTCCCCCCTTTCCCTCCCTCCCCCCTTTCCCTCCCTCCCTCCTTCCATCCAACCCTACCTCCCCCAATCTGCGATTTCAATCCCGCGCGAACAGCCTGTTTCTCCATCATACGGTCTGGGAGGGTGTAGCCTTTACCTTCAACACCCCCTAAAACTCGACCTTACAACCCCCCCCCCCCTCCAAACTCTAATCCCGCCCCCTACCCTCGCAACTTTACAACACCAGCGTCATAACACCCATTCGGAACCGTTCCGACGGTTATGAACGCGAAGGAATTCACTATAACCGGGTTCCGTCCTCATATGGAAGGTCACGGACGGAGAACATGTATGGTTCCTTATTCCCCCCTTCGCTAAGCCCCGCCCCTGCACCGCCGTCCTCCGTCCATCCTGCGACTGAGGGAGAGAAAGTGGGAAGGAGGGAGGGGGAGAAAGAGGAAAGGAGAAGGAGGGAGAAAAGAAAAGGTAGGAGGAGGGGGGGAGAAAAGGGGAAAGGGGGGAAGGGGGGGAGAGAAAGAAAAATGGAGGGGGGATAGGAGGGAGAGGGGGAGGGAGGAGAGGGAGAGAGGGAGAGAAAGAGAAAGGAGGGAGAGAGGGAGGGAGATTAAAGAGGAAGGGAGGGAGGGAGAGAAAGAGGGAAAGGAGGGGGGGGAGAGGGAGGAAGAGAAAGGAAGGGGAGGGAGGGAGGGGAAGGGGAAGAGTAAAGGAGGGAGGAGGGAGGGAGAGGAGATGAAGAGAAAGGAGGGAGGAAGGGAGGAGGGAAGGAGAGAGGAGGGAGTGAGGAAGAGGAAAGGGGAGGGAGGGATAAAAGAGGAGGAAGAGAAAGATAAGGAGGGAGGAGAGAAAGAGGGAAGGAGAGGGAGGGAGAGAAGAGAGGGAAAAGGAGGAGGGAGGAGGGAGAGAAAGAGGAAGAGGAGGGAAGAAAAGGGAAGTGAGGAGGGAGAGAAGGAGAAAAGGCGTGAAGGCGAGAGAAAGAGAAAAGGGGAAAGGGGGAGAGAAAGAGGGAAGTGAGGAGGAAGTAAATACAAGAAGGGGGGAGAGAATTAATAACAGTACCTGTTGCGGTAGCGCAAGCCGTTTTCCCCGCCGTGCGGGGCACCTTTCACCTTTGCGCACTGCGTCCCTTTGGCGGCTGTTTGGCCCCATCGGCCGCATAAATCAGGACCAGCGGAAATTTCACCACCGGGATTAACCCTTTTCTGTTGCTCGTAACCGACGTGGGGGGAAGGAAGGAAGGAGAGAGAGGGTAAGAAAAGAAAAAACGCGAAAAAGAAAACCAGACCCAGACAGACAGACAGACAGACAGACAGACAGACAGACATACAAACCAACCACACACGAAACCTGACACAACCACCAATGCTAAAACAAAAACAGAACACAAAACAGCCTTGAAACGCGCACCCAACACCTGCACAGCCCACCGCCTCACGTGACCGAGCACACAAGCACCTGAGACGGCTCCTCGCCAGGAAAAAAAGGCACACGTCACATCTGGCCCGCGATACATACGTGGTGGTGCCAGGGAAGAAAACCCGCATCGACAATTAATAGATTTGAGGAGGGAGGAGGTAGGAGAGGAGGAGGACGAGGGAAAGGAGGAGAAATAAATCTGGGGAAAGAGAGAGGGGGAAAAGAGGCGGGAGGGAAGGAGGAAGGAAGAAGGAAGAGAGGGGAGAGGGAAGGGGGAGAGAGGGGAGAGGGGAGGGAGAAAAGAGAGAGAAGAGAGAAGAGAGGAAGGAGAGCGAGAGCGAGAGAGAGGGGCGAGAGCGAAGAGAGAAGAGGAAGGGGGGAGGAGGGTGGAAGAGAGAGAGAGAGAGAGAAAAGAGAGAGAAGGAGAGAGGAGAGAGAGAGGAGAGCAGAGAGAGAGAGAGAGAGAGAGAGAGTGGGATAGGGAGAAGGGGGGAAGGGGGAGAGAGAGAGAAAGAGAAAGAGAGAGAGAGAGAGTGAGAGAGAAAGCATAAAAATCTGTGAACAACAAAACTATACCAAAAAGAACGTAAACAAGAACACACAAAAAACACAATAAGACACAAGAAAAAAAAAAAAAAAAAAAAAAAAAAACACAACCCTTTCCCCAAACCAAAAACCCCCGACAAGCCAAAAATTTTTTGGGACAAGCGATATCTGACGACAGACGCGGAGCAAACAACAGAAACAAAATTTCCGGGGATGTGGGTGCTCGGGGCCTTTGTTTTCATGCCCCGAGAAACCCCTTTGTTCCGGGACAAAGAACAGGCAGCGGTTTCGAGGAGCTGGGGGGGGGGGGCGGGGGACAGCGTGGGAAAATTGGAGAGGGAAGGATTTATTAATTATTAAAATATTTTATAATATAATTTTTATAAAGAAAACCAAACCCCACAAACAAAAAAAAATTGGTATGCTTTTAAAATAATCTGCCGCGCTTAAAAAAAACCCGGCCCCAAAACCCTTCCGTGACATCTAACAAAAATCCCCAACAAATTTTGAACGTGAACAACAAAAAAAACATGACAAACCCTTTGAAATTGGAAGACCTGTGTTTTTTATTTCTTTATTTTTTTTTAAGAATTCCAGATGCAATTTTCCCCGGGGTTAACTTGAGAATCCCCACAAAAAATTAGAAAGGAGCCAGAAATAAAATATATTTTTTTTATCGTTTAAATAATACGAAATTTTCCAAAAATGCGAAGTGAAGAAAGAAAATGGAAGTGTACTGTAAAAAATACATAAACAAATAAAATAATGATCGTAAAAAGCGAGCGGGAAAAACAACAAAACAAGAAATCCCAAAGAGAAACCCAAAAGATATAATGACCCAAAAGAAAAAAAAATGGAACGCAGACAAATACGAGAACAGAAAAAAAGACAAAGAAAAAATAAAAACGATAGGGAAACAGGAAAAAAAAAAACCAAACAGGAAAAAGAGAAGAACAGTAAAAACAAAAAATATACAAAAAAGGGACATAGGAAAGGAGAAGATGGAGAGAAAAAAAATCAAATTTAAAAATTTAAAAATCCCTCTGTAAACCCGCTTAACCCCGAAAAAAATTTTTCCAAAAACCAAAAAAACCCGCTACAAATAAAGACAGCTGAACACACTGATTAAAAAGTAAAACAAACGTGCTATACATCAAAGACCACATAGCACTACATGGCATAGCATCGCAAAAGGGCAAAAGGGAAGGTGATGTAATGATTATGTGCTACACTCAACATTGTACCAATAGAGAAGGTAAAGAAAAGGGGTAAAGGAAAAAAAGGGGGGGTAAAGAAAGAGAGAGAGAGAGAGGATGGGTTAAATAAAAAAAAAAAAAACGCAAAATAAAAAAACTTCAGTTCTAATCATTTTTGTTGTTTTTACTTTTTTTTCGCTTTTTCATAAGTAATTCAAATTCCCCTTTAACGAATTCTAAAAAAAAATCCAGGAAAATTTTTTTTTTAATCGGTCAGGGATTGAACACAGAAATTAGAATATAAGTCAAGTCTATATGTTTTCATAATTTTAGTTCATTTTCCTCTCCTCCTTTCTCATATAAATTATTCCCTTCCCAATTCCAAAAAACCCTGAAGAGAAAAAAAAAAGGATGAGGAGGAAGATAAGGAAAGAAAAAAGGGGGAAAAAAAGGAAAAAAAAAAAATGAAGAAAAATAAAAATGTAAAGAAGAAAAGAGATAAGAAAAAAAAAAATACTAAGACAAGCAAAAAAAAAAAAAAAAAAAATAAAATTTAATTAATCCCCCTTTTCCCCTTACCCATAAATTTTAAAAAAACTCCCGCTCCCCCCTCCCCCCACTCCTCTCTCCCCCTCCCCTCTCCCTTTCCCCCTCTCCCTCGACCCTACGCCTCTAGGTCCTCCCTCTCCTCTCCCCCTTTTCCCCCCCCAATCACTCCCTCCCCTCGCCCCCCCCCTTCCCAAAATCCTTCCCTCTTTCCCTTCCTTATCAATCCTTCCCTTCCCCCCCTCCCCCCTTTTCCACTCCCTCCCCCCCTTTACTTCATCCCCCTTTTTTCCCCCGCTCATTCCCTTTGGTTCCCCCCCTTTGTTAAAAAATTTTGTTCTGTTTTTTTTTCTCTCTCCCTTCCTCTCTTCCCCTCTCCCCCTTCCCTTCCTCCTTCCCCCTTCTCCTTCCTCCCCCCTCCCCCCTCTCCCCCTCTCTCTCCCTCCCCCTCCCTCCCTCTAACATATACCCCCCCCCCCTCCTCCCCTCTCTCTCTCTCCCCCTCTCTCCTCCCTCTCCTTTCCCCCCTCTCTCTCTCCCTCTCCTCTCCCTCTTTCCCTCCCTCCTCCCCTCCTCTCCCCCTCCTCCTCCTCCTTTTCTCTTCTCTCCTCATTCCCCCCCTTTTTTTTCACCCCCCTTCCCTCCTTTTCCCCCTTTCCCCATATTATCTAACCCCTCCCCAGGGGTGGGGGGGGGGGTTGGGGGGGGGGGGTGGCCAACCCCCCCCCCTTTCCATATTACCGATTCCCCGCCCCCCTCCCCCCCCCTTACCTAAACCCCCAAATAACTTTTCCAATCCCACCCCCCGGCCCATCAGTTTTCCCCCCCCTTTTTTTTTTTTTTTTTTTGTTTTTTGTTTTTTTTTTGTTTTTTTTTTTTGTTGGCTGGTTTTTTTTTTTTCCCTTTTTTTCCATTTGCCCCTTTTTTTTTCTTCCCTTTTTTCCCTCCCCCCCCCCCTCTTTCTTCTTCCCCCCTTTTCCAACCCCCTCCCCAGTTTTGTCTTTTTCCCCCCCCCCCCCCCCCCCCCCCACCCCTACCCCCTTTTTAAATTTTTCCCCTTTTTTAAATTTTCTTCTTTCCCCTTTCCTTTTTTTCTCTGTAATCACGGGATAATAGAGCATAGCAAAATTGCAAAGCGTACAGGTGAATTACACGCAAACAGAAATGGCGGTACGTGGCATATTCTACCGCGGATAACTTCCGGCTAAACCTTTTTACTCTAAAAAAACAACAATCATCTTATCCACGGCATCCGGTATCAAAAAAGGTTTGTTTTGTTTGTTTGTTTGTTGAGTGGTATGAGGTGTGTGTGGTGTTGTGTTGGGTTTGGTGTGTGTTGTGTGTTGTTGTGTGGTGTTGTGTTTTGGGTGTGTGTTGGCGTGTGTGGGTGTTTGTGTGCGGTTGGGGCTTTGTTGGCGGGTGGGGTTTTGTGGTGCGTCGTTGTGGGTTTTAGTATGTCCCGGTCCCCGAGCAGGGCGTGGGGCGTGGGTGGGTGGGTTGATTGTTTTTCCTTTTTTTAAAAAGTTTAACAGAATCTGTCAATTATGTGTGATGTAGTGAAAAAGTGAGTTTTTGTTGAGAATGAGGGTAGTCCTGATGAATAAGTGATATGTCCTATGATTGAAAATTAAGATTGAGAGTAAATGTGAATGTGAGTGAAAGTGAGTGAGAGTGAGTAAGTGAGGATGAGTGAATGAGTGAGTGAGTGAATGAGTAAGTGAATGAGTAAGTGAATGAGTGAATGAGTGAATGTGAGTGAGTGGGTGTATTTCTTATAAAATGCAACAATACAGTTGCACTAAAAAAACAACCAAATCCTGGGAATTCTTCCAGGGCAACATTATCAAAATGCAATTTGGCAATCTGACAATTCTGCAAATAGAGGACGCACAAGATTCTTCCCTAAAATATGCAGACTATTCACATAATGTTACAAAATGCACTTACCAACAAGGTACATATTACGTGCTGTGGGGGGCCATCCATAATTATAACTTCTGAAAGTGTACTATCTGTAATAACATACCCCCCCCCCCCCCTCTTTTATTATATCCATAAAAAGTACTTACAGAATTTTTGATTTCTAAAATACATAGAGTTATTAATTGTAAAAATAAAATTTTAAAAAATCAGGTATATAGGGGTAATTCACGCCCCCCCCCCCCCCCCACACCCACCTCCGCCAAAATGTTATACACTTTTTGAAATGATAATTACGGATGTTAGGGATGACAAACCAAGCGAAACAAAGACACAGAAAAAAAAAAACAATAAAACCACAACGAAACAATAGAAAAGAAATAACAATAACAATAAAAGACTATATGAAGTTCGGAGGGCCAACTGGGCTTCAATCCTCCCATTTGCAATCTTGCCAGAGAGAAATCCTTATGATTATCCTTCTCTCCTACGGCGTCCCAAACAAATGGATTAAGGCCAATCCTATGGGCTCAGATCGGGATAAAGTCCTGAGAGATACTGTGAGATATTTCAGAACCTCTGGTATCACCCATAACCTTTGCGAGTGCATTAAGGGTAAACTGTTTTATCCGTCAGTTTCACAATTTCTACTTTGAATATGTAGTTTTTATATGTATTTTCGTTTATGTATTTCTATTTTTTTCTCTATTTCAACTTGCCTTCTATTTTTTCCAGTGGCGGAGACAAGTCGGCCGGATTTTCGCCGACGTGTCCAAAGACAACCATTGACTTCGGAGTTTCCTCGATGTGAGAAGTGGATGCTTATTATCAAAAAACCGATCTTTGTCAGGGCTTTAATTTCCTTGTCACATCGTCATGGGAGAATATATTTAATCCTTTTCTACTCATGAAGCGAGATGCGCGTAAATGAACGGTCGGGCGAATTTTCCGTGTAGTAAAATCAAGGGTCTCGTTCATTCGCGTCTTGGCGCCTTCTGAGATTTTTTTTTTTTTTTCTTTAATAGCCGATAGTTACATAAATATCCAACGTTCAAACCTTACACGAAATAAAATCTAGAACATAACATTTAAAAAACATAATGACGCCAATGTATATTTATATAAAAACATTCACAAATACACATCGCATCACACAGCAAGAAATCTGCGCCCAAAGCAGGCAACGAAGACACGTGTAAACAACGCACTGGAGGAATGGGACAAGAACGACCCTCTCCTCGTCACAGCCACAGCTCTACTGGCGTCGGCTCCGCTCTCCGCCCATTCATACAGACCCTCACTCACACTCACGCTGTCCCGATCCGTTGGCGAGGACTTCGTTTTCGTAAGGGGGATTTGCGGTTCTCGTCTAGGTCTATGGGATGGGCGGTTTGTTTAGTTGAATGCATATTATCCTCGCTGAAATATATGTGATTTGGATTGGTGGTTCTATTCCCTACACAGAAGGAGGACAAAAATGGATCTTGTATTTCGTCGCATGTCCTCGGCTACACATGCGGTGACGGGTAGGATTGCTGGCGGGAAATAGGAACTTTTTGCTCGCTCTCTCTCCACCCTCATTTTCGTATTGGAAGGTCAACTCAACACGCAATCGACTAATATTAGAGTAAAATTTACATGAACTTACATCTGATATATCTGAAGCCTGTTATCAGTTCGAGATAAAATTCTCTGTAACTGTCCATGAACAGTTGTATTTTCTGTTTCAGTGACAATGAAATTACTGCTACTAATGACGGTAATGATGATCATATTGCTAATAAAATAATAATGCTGATATACTAATAATGCTGACAAGGCCTGGGAATGATTGATGATGATAATGTTAATGATAGTAAGGTTGATAATGATAATGACAATAATAACAATGATAATAACAGTAATGGAAATAATAACTATAATAACTATAATAACCATTATAGCTATTATGGCAATAATAACAATAACAAATAATAATAATAATAATAATAATAATAATAATATTAATAATAATAATGATAATAAATTATCCATTATCATTGTTTTTATAAAAATAGTAATAATAAAAACAATAATAATAACAACAACAATAATAAATAACAACAGCAATAGTAACAGTAATAATCATTATAATAAAAATAATGATAAACGCAATAACATTGTATGTTACCAGCATACAATGAACAACAACAACATTAAACACCGCATTTCGTACCACGACCTTGAAAAACGATCGCATAACATTTATTCTATTCTGTGTCCGTTAATCAAGAACATCCTTCCTGGTCGTTGGACAAGTAATCTCTGGAAACCAAGGCCCATGAGATAACATCAGCTAATCCTAGTTTACGACAGCCTAAGCGCTCCGGGCGAATAAGAGCGACATTATGCTCTATCTTCCGCGTAAATGTTTCTTGAGTGTGGACAGCCCAAATGGATATAAATACACTTTTATGCTTTTAAATTCGGAAATGATTCCTCGGTCTACACCTTCAGATTCTGAAGTGATTCCGCGATCTGCACTTTTTAAAATTGTGAAAGGAGTCATCGATCACGAAAGAAAGAAAATTAAGTTTTTACACTTTTTGAATTCTGACATGATTCCTCATCCAACAGCACTCAATTTTCTTTT
>NC_061826.1:12380201-12381846 GCF_019202785.1 Penaeus chinensis | reverse complement strand
TATGGGATGCTATGTGATGTTATGTGATGCTATGTGATGATTTGTGATGCTGGTGGATGTGACATGATGCAATGTAATGCTATGTGATGTGATGTGACGTGATGCGATGCTATGGGATGTAACGATGCGATGTGATGCTGTGGGATGTGACGTGATGCGATGTGATGATGTGGGATGTGACGTGATTCTGTAGGGTGTGACGTGATGTGATGTAATGCTGTGAGATGTGACGTGATGCGATGTGATGCTAGGGGATGCGATGTGAAATTATGTGATCTGGCGTGGTATGATGTGATGGTGTGGCGTGATGTGACGTAATGTGATGTAATGTAATGTGATGTGAAGCCATGGTAATACACGAAACTTGATACACGACTCTTGCAAGACTCTAGCAAGCAAAGCCCAGCTTGTGATGCCAAGCACGGCTTTACAAATGTTGTTCCTTCAAAACTTGCCCGAAACTCTAAGAATACTAAACACACTGAACCCTAAAGTTAATTAATGAAAAATAACTCCTTTAATGCAACTTTGCAAGCACACTAGAAACAACCATCTACTCTCACAAGTCAAGTCAAGCTCTCTAACTTGAATGGCTTTTTGCATCTCCGTATTTTTCTTTTATTCAGAATGATTGATTAAATGGATAAGTAATAAGGAAGTGGATAGATACATAGGGAAATAAATACAATAATAAGTAAATATATGCGTGAATGAAAATAAGTAAATGAATTTGGAAAATTGGACTATAATTATGATTAAATCCCTGATTATGATATATGCCCCCACTACACACACACAAAAAAAACACACACACACACAAACACAAACAAACACAAACACAAACATATTTCACGTTACTTGTTGATTCATAATACAAATCCATCAATCTTCATCGCCATGTTTTGTTTTGTTCACACTTGCTGTTGTTTTTACTCAGAATGAATAAATTACAATGTGAATGCAGTAATAACTCGTTTCTTGATTGGTGTATTGCAAATAGATCTTTCACAGAAAAGTTACCAACACATATAAGTCATTCCTCTTTACATAGAAAAAGAAGTTCATTAGACTTTTTATTTTAATAGTTGTCTGTCTGTGGTTATGGTTGTCTGTCTGTTGTTATAGTTGTCTGTCTGTGGTTATAGTTGTCTGTCTGTGGTTATGGTTGTCTGTCTGTGGTTATGGTTGTCTGTCTGTGGTTATGGTTGTCTGTCTGTGGTTATGGTTGTCTGTCTGTGGTTATGGTTGTCTGTCTGTGGTTATGGTTGTCTGTCTGTGGTTATGGTTGTCTGTCTGTGGTTATGGTTGTCTGTCTGTGGTTATGGTTGTCTGTCTGTGGTTATGGTTGTCTGTCTGTGGTTATGGTTGTCTGTCTGTGGTTATGGTTGTCTGTCTGTGGTTATGGTTGTCTGTCTGTGGTTATGGTTGTCTGTCTGTGGTTATGGTTGTCTGTCTGTGGTTATGGTTGTCTGTCTGTGGTTATGGTTGTCTGTCTGTGGTTATGGTTGTCTGTCTGTGGTTATGGTTGTCTGTCTGTGGTTATGGTTGTCTGTCTGTGGTTATGGTTGTCTGTCTGTGGTTATGGTTGTCTGTCTGTGGTTATGGTTGTCTGTCTGTGGTTATGGTTGTCTGTCTGTGGTTATGG
>NC_061826.1:12337701-12362701 GCF_019202785.1 Penaeus chinensis | reverse complement strand
ATACAAGAAAATGTTATCTTCACATATAGGAGAAAATGACACTTTCAGAACACGAGTCAAATTAATTACCATCTTATGATAAAAAAAAAAAAAAATAATAATAATTTGCATAGAGTATATAAAACCGAATAAGAATAATCATAACAATTCGTTATCTTTACCCTTTTTATTATCATACTATCAAATATAATACATACCACGTGATCCTTTTACCTTTTATTTAAAATCTCATCCCATTACCGCGAAATATCAATTTAATTTAGTAATCTAAATATATTAATCGTGTGTACAAATGCTTAGACACCAAGGCGTTAATCAATTATAATTTAATCCTTCCTATCACACCTGTTTACCCTCTTCCTTAATTTTAATAAAGATGATTATTTTACATATTATGTTATTATAATTATATTATTAACAGTATCGATATTAACAGCTTTAGGAGAAAAAATATAAATATTTACTAAAATTCAAGGAATGGTGAAATCAAGCGCGGTTGCCCGGACCTTCTAATTGACTCCTTGGTGGCTGAGTACTTGTGAAGCCAGCTGATTGAAGAGGAAGAGGAAGAGGGAGAAGGAGGAGGGGGAGAAGGAGAGGAAGGAAGAGGAAGAGGAAGAGGAGAGGGAGAAGGGGGAGAAGGAGAGGAAGGAAGAGGGAGAGGGAGGAGGGAGAGGGAAGAGGGGGAGAAGGATGAGGATGAGGAGGAGAGGAGTTTGGAGGAGGAGGAGGAGGAGGAGGAGGAGGAGTGGGAGGAGGAGAAGAAGAGGAAGAGGGAGAAGGAGGAGGAGGAGAGGGAGGAGGAGGAGGAGGAGAGGGAGGAGGAGGAGGAGGAGAGGGAGGAGGAGGAGGAGGAGGAGAGGGAAAAGGAGGAGGAGGAGAGGGAGAAGGAGGAGGAGGAGAGGGAGAAGGAGGAGGAGGAAAGGGAGAGGAGGAGGAGAGGGAGAGGAGGAGGAGAAGGAGGAGGAGAGGGAGAGGAGGAGAAGGAGGAGAAGGAGGAGGAGAGGGAGAGGAGGAGAAGGAGAAGGAGGGGGGGGAGGGGGAGCGGGAGAAGGAGGGGGAGGGGGCGAGGGAGAAAAGGGAGGAGGATATGGAGGAAAGAGAGGAGGAGGAGGAGGAAGAAGAGGAGGACGACGGAGAGAAGGAGAAGAGAAAGATGAAGAAAGAGAAACAGGAAAGGGAGATAGAGAAGCAGAAGCAAAAATCTATTCTCTCTGCCCCCCCCCCCCCCTACACACATAAAAAAGAAAAGAAAAGACAAAAAAACAGAAAAAAATAACTCGGCCGGTTGGTTAACTCGCTAAATCCCGATGTCGTTAGATTATTCGGTGTTGCTCCCTTGTCGAAGAGGAGGGGGGGGGAGGGGGGAGGAGGAGGGGGAAGGGGAGAGGGTGGAGGAGGGGGAAGGGAGGGGGGAGAAGGAGGGGGAAGGGGAGAGGGTGGAGGAGGGGGAAGGGGAGAGGGTGGAGGAGGGGGAGTGGGAAGGGGAGGAAGAAGAGGAAGGGAAGGAGGACGGGGAGTGGGAGAGGGAGAGGGAGAAGGGAGAGAGATGAATGGGTGGCGAGGGGGAGGGAAAGAGAAGTAGGTGGGGAGGGAGGAGGGGATGGGAAAGGAGGAGAAGGAGGAGGAGGAGGAGGAGGAGGAGGAGGAGGAGAAGGGAGATGATGAAGAGGAGGAGGAGAAGGGAGATGATGAAGAGGAGGATGAAGGAGGAGGAGGAAAATGAGGATGGAGAAGAGGAGGAAAATGAGGATGAAGAAGAGGAGGAAAAGAAGGATAAAGAGGAGGAGAGGGAGAGGAGGGGATGGGGAGAAGGAAGAAAATGAAGAAAGGGAGGAAAGAGAAAAGAGGAGAGAAACGGAAAGAGCAAGAAGAAGAAGAAAAAAAAAAGTCCCATACCGCCGTTCCCTTCTCATTATGCCAAACAACAGTGCCATCTCTCGTTACCACTGCCTCCCCCACCCCCCACCCCCACCCACCACCCCACACCCATTCATTCATTAATAAATCGCAGCTGTTTTACGCACGGTTATTGTCGACTCTTTGATCACAGTGTTAGTATGAATCTGAACTTTTTTTCTTTTCTAATTAATCTCGCATTCTTGATTATGACATTGTTGGAGTTCACGGAGTCAAAAGTTACGTATTGAAAGACTGGCTGTAATTTTTATTATTTTTTTTAATTGCTTTTACAGTGAATAATAAGAAATATTTTTAGGATATTATAATATTCATTGTTTATGGTAGTTCATTCATTTGATTGATTTAATTGTTTTCGATCTATGTTATTCGTCTTTTCACTATTCCCTTATTCTCAATTATTTATCTTTTGTTATTACCCATTTCGTTAGTTCCCCTTTTATCTGGTCTTTTCGTTATTCTTTCATTATCGATCTTCCTTGTTTCTCCTTTTACATTTTTATTCCTCTTCTTCTCTAATTCTTTCCTCTTCTGTATTCATTTTCCTGTTTTTTTTTGTTATTCTTCATTTATCATCGTCTCTTTTCCTATGTCTCTCCGTTATTTCTTCCGTTCCTCTCTTCCTCTTTTCTTGTCTTTCCTCTTGCGTTCTTCTTCCTCGTTTATTTTTCACTTCTTCTCTATTCTTTCCCTCTCTTCGGTCCTTTATTCTTAACTATCTTCCTTTTTCCTTCCTTCTTTATTTTCCTCCATTCTTTTTTCCCATCTTTGGTTATTTCCTGTTTCTTCTCTTCCATGTCCATACTTTTGTTCTGCATTTTTCTCTTGTTCTTTCTCTTCCCTTTTCTTCATCTGTCTTGTATCTCTTCTTTCTTGATTATTTTCCGTTTCTTCTCTTCGCTTTCCCGTCCCTTCTGTGCTACATCCTCTTTCTCCCCTTCCTCTTCCTCTCCTCTTCCTCTCCTCTTCCTCTCCTCTTCCTCTCCTCTTCCTCTCCTCTTCCTCTCCTCTTCCTCTCCTCTTCCTCTCCTCTTCCTCTCCTCTTCCTCTCCTCTTCCTCTCCTCTTCCTCTCCTCTTCCTCTCCTCTTCCTCTCCTCTTCCTCTCCTCTTCCTCTCCTCTTCCTCTCCTCTTCCTCTCCTCTTCCTCTCCTCTTCCTCTCCTCTTCCTCTCCTCTTCCTCTCCTCTTCCTCTCCTCTTCCTCTCCTCTTCCTCTCCTCTTCCTCTCCTCTTCCTCTCCTCTTCCTCTTCCTCTTCCTCTTCCTCTTCCTCTCCTCTTCTTCCTCCTCTTCCTCTCCTCCTCCTCCTCCTCCTCCTTCTTTTCTTCCTCCTCCTCTCCTTCTCCTCCTCCTCTTCCTCACAATTCCACCGTTTAAGGTCATGACCTTTACTTGAAGAGCAGCCCCGCTTTACCTGGGATGCAAGAGTTACAAACAAACAAACAGACAAACACGCGGAATAAGACATGGAGTGAAAATAGAAGAAGAGATGGATAGAAAGAGAGGAGGGGTGGAGGAACGAGGGTGGATGGAGGAATGGAAGGAAGGATGATGGATAAATGGATGGGAGGAAGGAGGGAAGGAGGGTAGGATGGAAGGAATGAAGGAAGATGGATAGATGGATGGAAGGAAGGAGGGAAGAAAGGATAGAAGGATAAAAGGATGAATGGAATGACAGACAGAGAGGGGTAGAGGATAAGGAAAAAACAATAATAGGAGTGGGCGAGAAAGATTTTTAAAAAATCACAAAAGAGAAAGGAAGAGAGAGGAGATAAGAGAAGGAAAGGCATAGAAAGAGAGAGGAGATAAGATAAAGAAAGCCAAAGAGAGAGAGAAAGAGAGAGGAGATAAGAGAAAGAAAGCCAAAAAGAGAAAGAAAGAGAGAGAAGAGAAGAGAAAGAAAGGCAGGAAAGAGAGAGAGAGAGAGAGAGAGAGAGAGAGAGAGAGAGAGAGAGAGAGAGAGAGAGAGAGAGAGAGAGAGAGAGAGAGAGAGAGAGAGAGAGAGAGAGAATATCACGACCAAACTCATTCTAACTTCAAGACTTATAAAGGCTTGCGACCCCGATGGTAAATTTCCAGGGCGAACACGCACGCGCAAGCAAGCACGGACAGTCAATGGACACACGAGGCCGACGAGACCCAAATAAGCTGGAAGTGTTTGTGTTTGTAAGTGCAGACACGCACGTACGCGCAGACTCTCAACGTTAAGCATACATACATGTGCATTCTCACACTCTCTCTCACTCTCTCTCACTCTCTCTCACTCTCTCTCACTCTCTCTCACTCTCTCTCACTCTCTCTCACTCTCTCTCACTCTCTCTCACTCTCTCTCACTCTCTCTCACTCTCTCTCACTCTCTCTCACTCTCTCTCACTCTCTCGCTCTCTTGCTCTCTTGCTCTCTTGCTCTCTTGCTCTCTTGCTCTCTTGCTCTCTTGCTCTCTTGCTCTCTTGCTCTCTTGCTCTCTCGCTCTCTCGCTCTCTCGCTCTCTCTCGCTCTCTCTCGCTCACTCGGGATCTCTCGGGATCTCTCGCGCTCTCTCTCGCTCTCTCGCGCTCTCTCTCGCTCTCTCTCGCTCTCGCGCTCTCTCGCGCTCTCTCTCGCTCTCTCGCGCTCTCTCGCGCTCTCTCGCGCTCTCTCGCTCTCACTCTCGCTCTCTCACTCTCTCGCGCTCTCTCACTCTCTCGCGCTCTCTCTCGCTCTCTCTCGCTCTCTCGCGCTCTCTCTCGCTCTCTCGCTCTCTCGCTCTCTCTCTCTCTCTCGCTCTCTCACTCTCTCTCGCTCTCTCACTCTCTCTCGCTCTCTCACTCTCTCTCGCTCTCTCACTCTCTCTCGCTCTCTCACTCTCTCTCGCTCTCTCACTCTCTCTCGCTCTCTCACTCTCTCTCGCTCTCTCACTCTCTCTCGCTCTCTCACTCTCTCTCGCTCTCTCACTCTCTCTCGCTCTCTCACTCTCTCTCGCTCTCTCACTCTCTCTCGCTCTCTCACTCTCTCTCGCTCTCTCACTCTCTCTCGCTCTCTCACTCTCTCTCGCTCTCTCACTCTCTCTCGCTCTCTCACTCTCTCTCGCTCTCTCACTCTCTCTCGCTCTCTCACTCTCTCTCGCTCTCTCACTCTCTCTCGCTCTCTCACTCTCTCTCGCTCTCTCACTCTCTCTCGCTCTCTCACTCTCTCTCGCTCTCTCACTCTCTCTCGCTCTCTCTAACTCTCTCTCGCTCTCTCTAACTCTCTCTCGCTCTCTCTAACTCTCTCTCGCTCTCTCTAACTCTCTCTCGCTCTCTCTAACTCTCTCTCGCTCTCTCACTCTCTCTCGCTCTCTCACTCTCTCTCGCTCTCTCACTCTCTCTCGCTCTCTCACTCTCTCTCGCTCTCTCACTCTCTCTCGCTCTCTCACTCTCTCTCGCTCTCTCACTCTCTCTCGCTCTCTCACTCTCTCTCGCTCTCTCGCTCTCTCTCGCTCTCTCACTCTCTCTCGCTCTCTCACTCTCTCTCGCTCTCTCACTCTCTCTCGCTCTCTCACTCTCTCTCGCTCTCTCACTCTCTCTCGCTCTCTCACTCTCTCTCGCTCTCTCTCGCTCTCTCTCGCTCTCTCTAACTCTCTCTCGCTCTCTCACTCTCTCTCGCTCTCTCACTCTCTCTCGCTCTCTCACTCTCTCTCGCTCTCTCACTCTCTCTCGCTCTCTCACTCTCTCTCGCTCTCTCACTCTCTCTCGCTCTCTCTCGCTCTCTCGCTCTCTCTCGCTCTCTCTCTCTCTCGCTCTCTCACTCTCTCTCGCTCTCTCACTCTCTCTCACTCTCTCTCGCTCTCTCACTCTCTCTCACTCTCTCTCGCTCTCTCACTCTCTCTCGCTCTCTCACTCTCTCTCGCTCTCTCACTCTCTCTCGCTCTCTCGCTCTCTCTCGCTCTCTCACTCTCTCTCGCTCTCTCACTCTCTCTCGCTCTCTCGCTCTCTCACTCTCTCTCTCTCTCTCACTCTCTCTCACTCTCTCTCTCACTCTCTCTCTCACTCTCTCTCTCGCACTCTCTCTCGCACTCTCTCTCGCACTCTCTCTCGCACTCTCTCTCGCACTCTCTCTCGCACTCTCTCTCGCACTCTCTCTCACTCTCTCTCTCCATCTCTCTCTCTCTCACTCTCTCTCGTACATTTTGATCTACATATCTATACCCACATACACACGTACAGTCGTACACACACTTATAGTCCCTACACTCGCCCCTACATACTCACACTAACACCCGCCCACACGCACACTTACACCCTCCCACACGCACACTCCTACAGCCACAGCAACCCCACAAAACCTTTATCCAGCTAACTCCGAATGAAAATAGTCTTTTCAATTCACTTAAGGCTCCCTCCCATTCTTTCTCTTCACACTCTATTTTCTCCGCATCTCCCCTCCCCCCCCTTCCCCGACTCATTCCCCCTCCCTCCCTCTACTCACCTCCCTCCCCAGACTCACGCCCCCCCCCCTCCCCCCCCTTCCCCAGACTTATCCCCCCTCCCTCCCTCTACTCTTCCCCCCCCCCCTCCCTAGACTCACGCCCCCCCCTCCATCTATCTCCGCTCCCGAAAGACGGCGACGATGAACAGCTCAATTAAACTCTTTCATTCTCTCATTCATTAATGCTCTTTCGTCGCCAGTTTCATCCGACGCCGCTGATGTGTTGTTCGTGTTGCGTCGATGTCGAAAGAGGAAGAATAAAAAAAATAATAATAATGATAATGATGATGATGATGATGATATAGGAATAATGATGATGATGATATAGGAATGTTTATAACTAAGAAATATAAAAATAATATTCTATCAAAATAAAGATGCAATTCTCTTTCATACGAAAAAAAGCGGATGAATATGATAAGTTAATTATCCAAGCAATTAAATAAATGAAGCAGAAGACAAGTGAAGTGAATTAACGCTGGAGCGCACGAGCGTGTTCGCGCGCGCGCGCGCGCGCGCGTGTGTGTGTGTGTGTGTGTGTGTGTGTGTGTGTGTGTGTGTGTGTGTGTGTGTGTGTGTGTGTGTGTGTGTGTGCGTGTGTGTGTGTGTGTGCGTGCAAGTGTGTGAGTGTGTTTGTGTGTGTGAGTGTGTTTGTGTGTGTGCGTTGTTTATGTGCGTCACTGTTCGTGTATGTTCGTGTGACAGATACATACATACATACGTACATACGCACACAAACGCACACGCACACATACGTACACACGTACACACGCACACACACTTCCCTCCCATTTATCTAAATTATCCTCTTACTCTCTCTCTCTCTCTCTTCATATATATATACATATATATACATATAAATAAATAAATAATTATATATATATATACATACTTATAAACATCCATCAGAAGCAGCATCACTATTTTATCCGACCTGATACATCCGTTTATTTCCATCGTCCCATTAATCTAACTTAATCCGGTTCCAGAAACCAAATGCCAGACGACGCGAGAGAGAACGAGGTCAGGTCAGGTCAACAGCATGACCTTTGACCTTCGCTGAGGAGATCTGCGGAGAGACGACATCCACCTCTTGGAGTAAACGATTGTTGATTGTTTTGTATGTATGTAAACAAAAACAGGGGGATGGGGGGTGGGGGGGGATTTATTTGTGATTTTTTGTTTTCTCTTTTTTTCATGAGGGTTTTTTGTGTTGTTTAGGGGTTTCTTGCTTATTTACTTAGTTTTGCTTACTTCTCTTTCGAGTTGTTTATGTAGAGGCCACTTACTTGTTTACTTGCTTGGTTCTACTTGCTTATCTTTCGAATTTGTGTCTTTGAATCGTAGGTAAAAATCACTTTAACTTCATTTCCATGGTCGCCTCTAAAAGTCTCTCTGTTTGCGTTTATCTGTCTTGTTTTCGTTCTCTCTCTCTCTCCTTTCCACTTCCCTCATTTTTCCTCTTACTCTTCTTTTTATCTATCCATCTGCCTCCCTCTTTCTCTTGCGTTTAGTGTTCATATTATTTGTATCATTCTTTCCACCCTCAGCGATTTCTCCCCTTCCTTCCTTTCTTCTTCCTTCCTTCTTCCTTTCTTTATTTCTTCCTTTCTTCCTTCCCACACCTCAACGGTCTCTACTTTGCTTCCGTTCCATCTACACTTTTTAAAATTATCTGTCTGCTTTTAGCTGGTTTTGTTGTCAAACTATCAATTACCTCGTTACTTACTCAGATCCCGTTTCCCCGGAAACACACAGACACACACACAAACATATAAACACACACACAAATATATAAACACACACACATATATATAAACACAAACATATATAAACACACACACATATATAAACACACACAAATATATAAACACACACAAATATATAAACACAACACATATATAAACACACACAAACATATAAACACACACAAACATATAAAAACACACACAAACACAAACACGCACAAACATATAAACACACACACAAACATATAAACACAAAAAATACAAAAACACATATTCATCCATTCGTTATGAAGAGGAAACCATATATTTCGCGTCTGATTTTTTGCAAAGATAAAATGGTATACAGTATTACGAAAAAAAAAAAAAAAAAAAAAAAAAGTTAAAACGCAAAACAAGTAAGAACTGTTAAAGATGTAAAAATGATTTAGAAGGTAGCATCAAAAATCATATATCAAGAGACGAAATAAATATACAAATGTGTTTAACGGGAAATACAGTACAGACTGTAGATATTTTTACTGTTTTAAAAAAGTAAAGAGCAACGTTATAATGATGATGAATAATAAAAACAGCAGCAACAACATCAACACTACGATCATATTAGCATTAAATTAAACATATGCAAGAAGCACGTAATGTCAACAGTGTAAAGTAGAAAGAAAAAAAGAAACGATGAGAGAGAGAGAGAGAGAGAGAGAGAGAGAGAGAGAGAGAGAGAGAGAGAGAGAGTATATGCAACAAGCATGTAATCTCAACAATGTAGAGTAGAAAGAGAGAGAGAGAGAGAGAGAGAGAGAGAGAGAGAGAGAGAGAGAGAGAGAGAGAGAGAGAGAGTATATGCAACAAGCATGTAATCTCAACAATGTAGAGTAGAAAGAGAGAGAGAGAGAGAGAGAGAGAGAGAGAGAGAGAGAGAGAGAGAGTATATGCAACAAGCATGTAATCTCAACAATGTAGAGTAGAAAGAGAGAGAGAGAGAGAGAGAGAGAGAGAGAGAGAGAGAGAGAGAGAGAGAGAGAGAGAGAGAGATAGAGAGAGAGAGAGAGAGTATATGCAACAAGCATGTAATCTCAACAATGTAGAGTAGAAAGAGAGAGAGAGAGAGAGAGAGAGAGAGAGAGAGAGAGAGAGAGAGAGAGAGAGAGAGAGAGAGAGAGAGAGATAGAGAGAGAGAGAGTATATGCAACAAGCATGTAATCTCAACAATATAGAGTAGAAAGAGAGAGAGAGAGAGAGAGAGAGAGAGAGAGAGAGAGAGAGAGAGAGAGAGTATATGCAACAAGCATGTAATCTCAACAATGTAGAGTAGAAAGAGAGAGAGAGAGAGAGAGAGAGAGAGAGAGAGAGAGAGAGAGAGAGAGAGAGAGAGAGAGAGAGAGAGAGAGAGTATATGCAACAAGCATGTAATCTCAACAATGTAGAGTAGAAAGAGAGAGAGAGAGAGAGAGAGAGAGAGAGAAAGAGAGAGAGAGAGAGAGAGAGAGATAGAGAGAGAGTATATGCAACAAGCATGTAATCTCAACAATGTAGAGTAGAAAGAGAGAGAGAGAGAGAGAGAGAGAGGAGAGAGAGAGAGAGAGAGAGAGAGAGAGAGAGAGATAGAGAGAGAGATAGGAGAGAGAGAGAGAGAGAGAGATAGAGAGATAGAGAGATAGAGAGAGAGAGAGAGAGAGAGAGAGAGAGAGAGAGAGAGAGAGAGAGTATATGCAACAAGCATGTAATCTCAACAATGTAGAGTAGAAAGAGAGAGAGAGAGAGAGAGAGAGTATATGCAACAAGCATGTAATCTCAACAATGTAGAGTAGAAAGAGAGAGAGAGAGAGAGAGAGAGAGAGAGAGAGAGAGAGAGAGAGAGAGAGAGAGAGAGAGAGAGAGTAAGAGAGAGAAAAAGAGAGAAAAGAGAGAAAAGAGAAAGAGAGAAAAAGAGAGAAAAAGAGACAGAGAGAGAGAAAGAGAAAGAGAAAGAGAGGAATATAAACATAAACAAACATACACATACATATATTTACACATCTCATCCATCCGCAGACCCCCCCCAGTCTAACCAGACTTCACCACAACAAGAGAAGTTACCGACTTTACTGCCAATAAAAGCCAAGTGCCAGGGATGCCACGCGGACCCATTCTGGAGAGTGACTCTGCCTCTGGAACGTGTAATGTACTTTTACCATCAGGGAAGTATCAGGGAGACTGGGCGGGGTTAGGGTATTAGGGTGGTTTGGAGAGGTTTGGGGGGGGGGGGGGTGAGAGGGCAATACTTGAGAGGAGTGAAGTCCACGACTACATTTGAGGGATTGGCAGAGCTTCGTTTGAGAAAAAGGATGAGGAAGGGGCTATGCTAAAAGGTGATATTTGGGAGCTATGTTTATATCTACTATTCTAAATGACTATTTATTTATATCTGCATTTTTAAGGGAGAGGAAGAGATCTACATCTAAAGAGTGGCGGAAAGGGGGGAAAGAACTACACTTACATAATGAGAAAAAGAAGTTACATTTAAGAGGTAGGGTGAAGAGGTCTTACATTTAAGGGTTAAGGGAAGCGGCGTGAAGAATCCCATGTTTAAGGGCTAGGGGAGGAGTGTGGTGGGGGGGAGGGGGGGGGTTAGGGATTACGTTCCCCGCCCTTCTCACTCTCGCTCTCTGTTCCCTCGTCGTTCGGTTTAATGACTCGTGTTTCAATAAGCGGCAAGGGACAGCCTCTTTGTCACTGCCTTTGTTATTCTGGAGTTCATTCTATTGTTCCAAAAGCAAAATTATTATAAAAAAAACGCTTTCTTGAGAGAGATAGAAAGAAAGAGAGAACAGAGACAAGAAAGGAGAAGTGAGAAGAGAGATGAGAGATAGGAGGATGGGATAATAGAGAGAGGAGGAAGGGAGAAAAGAGAGAGAGAGAGAAGGGAGAAAAGAGAGCGAGGAGGAAGGGAGAAAAGAGAGAGAGGAGGAAGGGAGAAAAGAGAGAGATGAGGAAGGGAGAAAAGAGAGAGAGGAGGAAGGGAGAAAAGAGAGAGGAGGAAGGGAGAAGAGAGAGAGGAGGAAGAAAGAAGAGAGAGAGGAGGGGAGAAGAAAGAGAAGAGGAGGGGAAAAGAGAGAGAAGACGAGGGGAGAAGAGAGAAAAGAAGAGATAGTGGAGGAGGAGAGGAGAGAAGAGAAAAGAATGGGAGAAAGAGAAAAAATGAGAAGAAAATATAGAATAGAGAATCGACAAGAAAAAACAATGAATAGAGGAGGAAGAAAAAAGGAGAGAAAAAAAGGAGTGAGGAGTGAGGAGAGCGAAGAGAGATCTTTGTATCAATATGAACTCTAAGATATCTGTCATAAAATAAATATCTTTCTTAACTTCTTAGTCGGAGTAGGAAAAGGAGAAGGAGGAGAAGGAGGAGAAGGAGGAGAAGGAGAAGGAGGAGGAAGAGGAGAAGGAGGAGAAGGAGGAAAAGGAGGAGGAAGAGGAGAAAGAGGAGAAGGAGGAGAAGGAGAAAAAGAAAGAGGAGAAGGAGGAGGAGGAGGAGGAGAACAAGGAAGAGGAGGTGGAGGAGGTAGAGGAGGAGGAGGAGGAGGAGGAGGAGGAGGAGGAGGAGGAGGAGGAGGAGGAGGAGGAGGAGGAGAAGGAGGAGAAGAAGATGAAAGAGGAGGAGAAGAAGAAGAAGATGAAAGGAGGAGGAGGAGGGGGAGAAGGAGGAGGAGGAGGAGGAGGAGGAGGAGAAGGAGGAGGAGGAGGAGAAGAAGAAGAAAGCGGAGGAGGAGGAGGAGAAGGAGGAGGAGGAGAAGAAGAAGAAGAAAGCGGAGGAGAAGAAGAAGAAGAAGAAAGCGGAGGAGAAGAAGAAGAAGAAAGAGGAGGAGAAGAAGAAGAAGAAGAAAGAGGAGGAGAAGAAGAAGAAGAAGAAAGCGGAGGAGAAGAAGAAGAAGAAGAAGAAAGAGGAGGAGAAGAAGAAGAAGAAGAAGAAAGAGGAGGAGAAGAAGAAGAAGAAGAAGAAAGCGGAGGAGAAGAAGAAGAAGAAGAAAGCGGAGGAGAAGAAGAAGAAGAAGAAAGCGGAGGAGAAGAAGAAGAAGAAGAAAGAGGAGGAGAAGAAGAAGAAGAAGAAGAAAGAGGAGGAGAAGAAGAAGAAGAAGAAAGAGGAGGAGAAGAAGAAGAAGAAGAAAGAGGAGGAGAAGAAGAAGAAGAAGAAAGAGGAGGAGAAGAAGAAGAAGAAGAAGAAAGCGGAGGAGAAGAAGAAGAAGAAGAAGAAAGCGGAGGAGAAGAAGAAGAAGCAGAAATCGAGGAGAAGAAGAAGAGAAAAGAAGAAAGCGGAGTGCGAGAAGAAGAAGAAGAAAGAGGAGGAGAAGAAGAGAAGAAGAAAAGAAAGCGGAGGAGAAGAAGAAGAAGAAGAAATACGGAGGAAAAGAAGAAGAAGAAGAAGAAAGAGGGGAGAAGAAGAAGAAGAAGAAGAAAGGCGGAGGAGAATGAAGAAGAAGGAAGACAGCGGAGGAGAAGAAGAAGAAGAAGAAAGAGGAAGAGAAGAAGGAAGAAGAAGAAAGAGGAGGAGAATGAAGAAGAAGAAGAAAGAGGAGGAGAAACAGAAGAAGAAGAAGAAAGAGGAGAAGAAGAAGAAGAAGAAAGAGGGGGAGAAAGAAGTCATACCGCTTATTATCCTATAATAATAAATATTTTATATAATAATAATACTAAATATTATTATAATAATAATCTAATAAATCTTACTTATCATAATCAATAATAATAACTATTATTATAATAATAATAATAAGATAAATAGTAGTCTAATGACCTATAAATTTAGTTATAAGTAATAAGTAATAATAAATAGTATAGAATATAATAATAATAAATCGTATTATAATAAGACTATAATAAAATATAAAATCTTAGTATACTAATAATACTAATACTAACTCTTATTCTAATAATAATCATAATACTACATCTTATTAATCCTACTCATCATACTCAATCTTATTATCATATCATCCTAATCCTCATCTTCTTATACTCATATCCTCCTCCCTATTCTTTCTCATACTACTCCTCATCACTCCTCTTCTTATACTCCTCATCCTACCTCCTCCCCCCAATCTTCTAATCATCCTCCTCTAAGATAGCGGAGTAGATAAGAATAGATAACGCGGGGAGAGAATAAAGAACGGTATTTAATAAGAAGTAAGAATTGTAATAGTAGTAGAATAGAAGAAAGGGAGTAAGAAGAAGAAGAATAAAGATGTGATAAGAATAATAAGACGAAGAAATTAGTTATGCGAATCAATAGAAATAGGAGGAGTAAGAATCATAAGCAATATGATTATGAAATAATACTATAATAATAAATATTATGAGAAGAATACTAATAATAAAGTATTATGTTTGATAATAAGAAGAAAGATTGTAGGAGAAGAAGTAGAATAATTAGGAGGAGAATAAAGAAGAATAAGAAAAGTGATGAGAAGAAGAAGAAGAATAAAGAGGAGTGAGAAGAATAAGAAATAAGTAAATAGGTATGATAAGAGAATAAAGGGATTATTAGAAGAATATAAGAAAGCTGATGAGAAGAGTAAGAAGATAATAAGAAACAGGAGGATGAAGAGTAGAATAAGCAAGATGAGGCTGATAATACGTAGTACTAAATATTATGAATAAATGAAGAATAGAAGAAAAGCTGAGTAGAATGAAAGAAGAATAATGAAATAGTATTAGTAAGAAGAATAAGACGTAAGAAATAGGAGGAGAAGAAGAAGAATGAATAATAAAATGGATGATAAGAATAAGTAGAATAAAGTGAGGAGAAATTAAGAATAGAGAAATAGGATTCTGAAGTAAGAAGAATAATAAATAGGATTATATAAGAATAATAATGAAAGCGGATGGATAAGAGTAATAATAAATACAAAAGCTTATGATCAAGAATAATACTACTACATCTTCTTATAATAATCATAAAGAATGAATAAATCTTATTTAATAAAGAATAATACTAAATATTATTATAAGAAGAAGAATCATATAAGATTATGATCTATAATAATAATAATAAAGCTGATTATAAGAATAATAAGAATGAAATCTGCCGTATGTATAAGAATAATAATAATAAATATTATTATCATAATAAATAAATCTTAATGATAATATAATCAATTTATTCTAATAATAATAAGAATAAAGAGGATTATAATAAGTAATAATAAAGAAATCTGATGGAGAATAATAATAATAAGAAAGATGGATATAATAATAATAAGAAAGATTATTCTAAGTAAGAATAATAAGAAGTCTTATGCTCATAACTAAGAATAAATAGTATTATAAGTAATAATAATAAGAAATCTTATTATAATCAGAAGAAGAAGAAAGAGGAGGAGAAGAAGAAGAAGAAGAAAGAGGAGGAGAAACAGAAGAAGAAGAAAGAGGAGGAGAAGAAGAAGAAGAAGAAAGAGGAGGAGAAGAAGAAGAAGAAGAAAGAGGAGGAGAAGAAGAAGAAGAAGAAAGCGGAGGAGAAGAAGAAGAAGAAGAAGAAAGAGGAGGAGAAGAAGAAGAAGAAGAAAGCGGAGGAGAAGAAGAAGAAGAAGAAAGCGGAGGAGAAGAAGAAGAAGAAGAAGAAAGAGGAGGAGAAGAAGAAGAAGAAGAAGAAAGAGGAGGAGAAGAAGAAGAAGAAGAAGAAAGAGGAGGAGAAGAAGAAGAAGAAGAAAGCGGAGGAGAAGAAGAAGAAGAAGAAAGAGGAGGAGAAGAAGAAGAAGAAGAAGAAAGAGGAGGAGAAGAAGAAGAAGAAGAAGAAAGAGGAGGAGAAGAAGAAGAAGAAGAAAGAGGAGGAGAAGAAGAAGAAGAAGAAGAAAGAGGAGGAGAAGAAGAAGAAGAAGAAAGAGGAGGAGAAGAAGAAGAAGAAGAAGAAAGAGGAGGAGAAGAAGAAGAAGAAGAAAGCGGAGGAGAAGAAGAAGAAGAAGAAAGAGGAGGAGAAGAAGAAGAAAGCGGAGGAGAAGAAGAAGAAGAAGAAAGCGGAGGAGAAGAAGAAGAAGAAGAAAGCGGAGGAGAAGAAGAAGAAGAAGAAAGAGGAGGAGAAGAAGAAGAAGAAGAAAGAGGAGGAGAAGAAGAAGAAGAAGAAAGCGGAGGAGAAGAAGAAGAAGAAGAAAGAGGAGGAGAAGAAGAAGAAGAAGAAAGAGGAGGAGAAGAAGAAGAAGAAGAAAGAGGAGGAGAAGAAGAAGAAGAAGAAGAAAGAGGAGGAGAAGAAGAAGAAGAAGAAGAAAGAGGAGGAGAAGAAGAAGAAGAAGAAGAAAGAGGAGGAGAAGAAGAAGAAGAAGAAAGCGGAGGAGAAGAAGAAGAAGAAGAAAGCGGAGGAGAAGAAGAAGAAGAAGAAAGCGGAGGAGAAGAAGAAGAAGAAGAAAGCGGAGGAGAAGAAGAAGAAGAAGAAACGGAGGAGAAGAAGAAGAAGAAGAAAGCGGAGGAGAAGAAGAAGAAGAAGAAAGAGGAGGAGAAGAAGAAGAAAAAGAAAGAGGAGGAGAAGAAGAAGAAGAAGAAAGAGGAGGAGAAGAAGAAGAAAGAGGAGGAGAAGAAGAAGAAGAAGAAAGAGGAGGAGAAGAAGAAGAAAGAGGAGGAGAAGAAGAAGAAGAAGAAAGAGGAGGAGAAGAAGAAGAAAGAGGAGGAGAAGAAGAAGAAAGAGGAGGAGAAGGACGAGGGGAAGGAGAAGGAGGAGAAGAAGGAGCAGGAGGAGGAGGAGGAGGAGGAGGAGAAGAAAGTAAGAAGAAAAAAACATGAGATGGGTGATCTTTTCATATGATATTATATTCTCTGTTATATAAAAGTCCCAGTCTTCTGTCATGTAAATGTCAACCAACGCGATGCAGTAAAACCTTATCGTCGGAGATAAGAATATATCCTGATAAAAATAAAACTCAGCAACAACAACAACAACAAAACAATGGATAATAGTAACATCACATCTATGACAATGACAATAAAATTATTGCAACGATAAATACAAAAACAGCTCACGAGAAAACACACAGACAGACAGACAGACAGAGACACACACACATACACACACACACACACACACACACACACACACACACACAAACACCCTAAACCACTATCTACATCAATCGTATTATCTATCTATCTATTCATAAACATAAAAGCGCTTGCGTTTGGCCAAAACCACTGACACTGATGAACAACCATGAAACTGAAACGAAACGCAATCAATCTCACAATAAAACTCCTCCCGAAGACCCGTGTGCCCAGAGAACTTACGTCGAGAAAATGACATGTCTCTCGAATCTGGTCTTGTGGGCGTAGCGTGGGCGGACACGAGACCGAGGATTGCCTTTGTGCCTAAATCCCCCTCTTTTTTTTTTCTTGGGAATCCGACTATAGGTTTTTTTTTTTTTTTTTTTTTTTTTTTTTTTTGCGCTATTAGATATTCCATTGTGATGTACTATTTTTCCTCACATACATGTATCAACTGGCATGAAACAGGCCTTAGAGGAAAGCAAATGAGTTGACAAGTTTAACGAATAAATTAAATAATATGTTTATTAAGGAAGCTTAATTATGCTATATGCATTGCCCAGATATGTCACGGGCGTGGGAGGAAGGGAGAGGGAGAGGGAGAGGGAGAGGGAGAGGGAGAGGGAAAGGGAAAGGGAAAGGGAAAGGGAAAGGGAAAGGGAAAGGGAAAGGGAAAGGGAAAGGGAAAGGGGAAAGGGGAAAGGGAAAGGGGAGGGAAAGGAGGGGCAGGGAGGGGAGGGGAAGGGACGGAGAGAAGGAAAGAGAAGGAAAGAGAAGGAAAGAGAAGGAAGAGAAGGGAAGAGAAGGGAAGAGAAGGAAAGAGAAGGAAAGAGAAGGAAAGAGAAGGGAAGAGAAGGGAAGAGAAGGAAAGAGAAGGAAAGAGATGAGGAGATAAGGGGAACATAGGAAATGGAAGAAAGGGATTAGAAACAGGGGAAGATGGAGACCTGAAATTAATACAACTCATCCTAGTAATGGCTAAAGTTACGACGAGCAACTTGAAACGAGCAAGGGCACCCCCTGGCACGAAGCAAAGGACCCATCGACGGAGACCTGAGCAACAGGGACGTCGCCAAACGGTCTCAGGTCTCAGGAGCCAAAACTTTTATTCAAGACTCATTTCCTAAAAAGATTACCCTCTCGACGACCGGATCTGGAGATGGTGGGGAATCTTATGAGAAAGAGTGCATTACGCGTGTCTTCTGATGCATTTCTCGTTGGAGTGCTTGCAGACAGGATGCACTTTGAGGCGGAAAACCAACTTTCACAAAAAGGGGAATGATTTGGATATAGATGGCTGTAGGAAACGGATCATTATTCCCATTGATAATCATGCCATGGTATAAAAATGATTAATGTTGATATATCTACATTTCTGATACGTTCATTGATTCCCTATGGAAAGTCCCCAGGCACTACAGATGTAAATGGAACCAACCAGAATCCCATGCATATAAATAAAACGATGTATCTGCAGCCTTTGTCCATATAGACACCGCGACAGAACGGAATTTTACCTCGAACTACATGCTCTATGTAAACACTTTCCCCGAGGTGTGCAAATATCTCTCGAATTAGATTAACACATTCCATTTATACATTTTATAGAGGAAGACTTTCCACAGTGCAACTTCGTTATGCTAAACCGTCTAGAAAACCAGCATCAGAAATTTAATTAATCTATTGCAAGGGTTTAATCAACGCGTCCAACAGTGCACATGCAACTCCTCCTTTGAAAAAAATCAACCAACAAAACCTACAAAGTTAAAGATTCTCAACAACTTTACTCTATATATCTATTACATATCTATCATTCCAACAGTTACTTAATCCAGTGCCTGCTTATCCCTCTCATTAGTAATCAAGGAACTCGATTACGCGAACGAATCAGAAGCTCGGAAGACATCTCGATGGCAACGCCGCTGATTCCTCCCGAGAATGGGTGTGCTGTTGTCGTGGTATGCAACGGCTAGGAATGGCATGGGCGTGGGGAGGAGGAGGAGGAGGAGGAGGAGGAGGAGGAGGATGAGGAGGAGGAGGAGGAGGAAGAGGAGGATGGGGAGGGGAGGATGAGGATGGGGAGGATGGGGAGGATGGGGAGGGGAGGATGAGGATGGGGAGGATGGGGAGGGGAGGAGGAGGAGGAGGAGGAGGAGGAGGATGGGGAGGAGGAGGAGGATGAGGATGGGGAGGATGGGGAGGATGGGGAGGATGGGGAGGGGAGGAGGAGGAGGAGGGGGAGGAGGAGGAGGAGGAGGAGGAGGAGGATGGGGAGGGGAGGAGGAGGAGGGGGAGGGGAGGAGGAGGGGAGGAGGAGGAGGAGGAGGAGGAGGAGGAGGAGGATGGGGAGGGGAGGATGAGGATGGGGAGGATGGGGAGGGGAGGAGGAGGAGGAGGAGGAGGAGGAGGAGGAGGGGGAGGGGAGGAGGAGGAGGGGGAGGGGAGGAGGAGGAGGAGGAGGAGGAGGAGGAGGAGGAAGAAGAGGAGGAGGAGGAAAGGAGAGGGAAGGGGTTGGGGAGGGAAGGGGAGGAGGAGGAAAGGGGGAGGGAAGGGGTGGGGGAGGGAAGGGGAGGAGGGAAGGAGGAGGGAAGGAGGAGGGGGAGGAAAGGGGGAGGGAAGGGGTGGGGAGCAAGGGGTAGGAAGGGGTAGGAAATGAAGGTGAGAAAATAGGAGAAGAGGGGGGCGAGAAGGAGAAGGGGAAGAGAGGGGAGGGGAAAGGGTAGAGAGGGAATAAAAAAAAATGGGTAGAGGCAGGGAGAGAAGGGAGAAATAGGGAAAAAAACGGAGACCAAGAAGCAAGGACTGAGAGAAAGGCAAAGAGACAGAGAGAAGCAGATACAAAGTATAAGGGAAGCAGTGAGAGGGGAGGGGATGAACAAGAAAGATTAAGAGAAAGAAAAAGGGTAAAAAAGAGAGAAAGAACGAGTAAAAATCAAAAAACAAAAAAACAAAAAAAGTCATGATAATGAAAGAGAAAATGCGAGAGAGAGAGAGAAAAAAAAAAAAAAAAACGAGGGAGAGATAATCAAAATGAAAAATAAATTGCACAAAGAAAATGAAACAGAGTTACGACTTCAAATGAAAAAATGAGTACGTAGTTTGTAGAACATAGCTGCCATTATCCTCATACTATTACTACAACTACTATAAAAGACAAGAATAAACCTTTTGCAAACAAGCAACAGAATATCCAGACAGACAGATGAACAAAATATTAAACCATAAATATAACAAACATGTTGATATTATTTCTCCCGTCTGATCAAAGCGAGAAACACACACAAACAATGGAGTTAATTAGGGTCCGCGATCTATACATGTTCTAATCATGTTTTACCAGGATATGTGGTGCAGGCGAAGATTTTTTTATTTTTTATTTTCTTTAGGACGTTTAGTTGTCCAGATAAAGGTCATAGACACGATATTTTACGTTTTATTTTGACCGTGATTGTGTCACACATACACATACATATACAAACATACACAAACATAACATACGAAAAAATAAATACATAGAAACACACAAAACCACACATACATACAACACACATAACTGCACATACACAAACACACACATACACAAACACACACACACAAACATACACACACACACATACACAAACACACATATACACAAACACACACATACACAAACACACACATACACAAACACACACATACACAAACACACACATACACAAACACACACATACACAAACACACACATACACAAACACACACATACACAAACACACACATACACAAACACACACATACACAAACACACACACACGCAAGCACAAACGCTCTATCTACAAATCCATGTATTGTACCTACATAGTAATACTCACAAGGCATGCTTTAATTCACCGATCTCCCTCCTCCGTCTCTAGAGAGGAGAGCCACCACGGACCAGTGCAACGGCGCGCAATATTCCTTGATAACGATGCTGATCTCACTGTCCCTCGAGCTTTGAGAACTCTGACATTATATACACAATAGCTTTAAAGGGTAATTTCGGCCTCTGGGATCTTGGGTGTTTTTCTGGCGTCGACGCTGTGGTAATTCCAAGTGATTTTGTGTTTATGATATATATGTAGAGAGAGAGAGAATTTGGTATTCCTTTGTGTTGGTTGAATAGATAGTGGTGTTTTTGAGAGAGGCGGACAAGGCAGCCAGGTAGGCAGGCAGGCAGGCAGACAGAAAGGCAGGCAGACAGGCATGCAGACAGAAAGGCAGGCAGAAAGGCAGACAGACAGGCAGGCAGGCAGAGACCCACTCTCTCTTTATAGTGCATAACGTTGTTAAATACACAATAAGATCATCTCTATCGTTGCAGATTTATCAAATATTGTTGAGGAAGGCAGGCAGGCAGGCAGGCAGGCAGACAGACAGACAAATTAACCAAACAGGGTTGCATATTACAGTTTAAATTTGCAAAAAGATAAAGTGATCACATCAAATCAAATCACACACACACACAAAAACAAGAACATAAAAAAAAACTAAAACACCAACAATAAAAAGAAATCACCCCCCCCCCCAAAAAAAAAAAAAAAAAAAAATCACAAAAAATAATACAATAAAAATAACTAAAAGCAACAACACGAACATTGGAACGGCGCCAGAGGGAAATGTAAAATTATAGATTTGAAAGTGCTATAGAAATACGATTTAATTCATGGCTACAGGCTACTACTGTACGCTGCTATCTTTTCAATATATTTTCTCGTGGAATAAGAGCACGAGTTTGTATAAATATATTTCCATACCATAGTGTAAAGTATTATCTTTATATAGTTTATATATTGTATTTATTTTTAATGTACATGTATGGATTCTATGTTTTTTTTTCGGATCTAATTTATGTATTTATGCATTGCTAAATCTGAAATATATCACATATATTTCAGATTTATCACAAAAACCGACGTTATTTCGGAGAATTGATATAGCATCGGAATTACTCACTATATAATTAGGCATGCTCATAATAATGATCTCTATTAAGTATAATAATAAAACATATTACAGATAGGTATATACGATCAGTATATTTTATTCTCCATGACTGAACACAAGGTCCGGATGTCTGAACGAAATTCCCACCACGAATTTACCATAAAACGCAAAAGAAAAATCAACCTCGTATTGTTTTCTCCCTTGCAATCTATCTTCATTCAACGGCATGCAATATTTTTTTTTTCTACTTAATCTAATCTTTTACAGTATTCCTGTTTGTCTGTAGGGAAAGACTTCAAGTTTTTTAATTAAATAAATTCAGCTAATTTCTTCAGTGCCATGTAATTGTGAAAGGAAAGACAGATAAACAAGGAAGAAAATAAAAGGATAGACATAAAAAATAAAATATGATATGAACCGACTCTGAAAAAGAAAAAAAAGAAACACAAGGAAAATAAAGAATATAAATCTTAGTCGCTTTGTATAACCGACTTTGTTTATGTTACAAGTTCCAAAGTTTATAACAGAGACAAACAAAGAGAACGCAAGAAAACGCACTTAAATCTTGCAAAATTCTGCACAAACTTCAACCACAAAAGACATGTTCGTGTGGTTGCTCTTGTACATGTGTGTGTGCTTGTGTGCGTGTTTATGCGTGGGTATGCGAGTGTATTTGCAAACTCAACTTGCTCACTCAGTCACCATCTCTATCTGTTTACTTATTAATCAAGCTATCTACCTATCTGTCTACGTATCTACCTGTCAACGTATCTATCTACCTACCTACCTATCTACTTATATATACATCTATCTACTTATCTATCTACCAACCTACCTTCCTATCTATCTACCAACCTACCTTCCTATCTATCTACTTATCTATCTACCTTCCTATCTATCTATCTGCCTATCTATCTACCAATCCATCCACCTACCTATCTATTCATCTATCTATCCATTTCTCTGATGAGCGTTAAGAGCACAAAGGAACAGCAAGAACGAAAATCAAGCCTCAGCCTTTTATAAATATCTCCTTTATAAATTTAATGTCCTTTCCTTCGAATAAATCCATTTGTCATTTTCGTCACTATCTTCTACGATTGGCAATGGTGATGACAGTAGTGTTAGTAAGGATGCTAGTGATAAGAGCAATGCTTAATCAATAAATATCTAAGGTAAGTATATATTCACTGACACTATCAAAGTCTTCCTTTTATAAAACACTATGTAGTGTGAAGATCATTATGCTAATTATAAAACAACGATAATAATTTTCAGGTTAATAAACCAAAGTACATTTTTCATTCCTTTTGTTTGGGATTAAATTCCATTAAGATTTTCCAATAAACAGCACTCTTAAATTCATTTTTTTAACGTAAATATATATTCTAGGAAATGTTCTATCGACCCTTAGCGCTTGATACAGATTTATAATCAGTTTAAAGACTATTTACAAGTTATCCTAATAGCAAGTTATGCTATTAGTATTCAATCCTATATTTGTAATAGTATGCTGGTTTGTTTCTATACTATAACACACTAATATATCAACCGACCGTATATTTTAAAGTATATTTTCTACATGCTATCAGTAAATTACCAATGACCGCATATTCAAAGCATGGTTTCCTGAATATGCTGTCGTTAAATTGCCATAAACTATATGAATAATGATAATGGAAACAAAAGGGCAGAAACAGCTTTTTATATTGTGTTAGTGCGTAAACTTATGAAGCAAGAGGAAATGATTCTATGAATGAAATGAAGAGGAGATGATTTTGTAAATAAAATTAAGAGGAAATGATTTTATGAATGAAATGAAGAGAACATGATTTTATGAATGAAATGAAGAGGAAATGATCATGTTAATGAAATGAAGAGGAAACGATTTCATTAAAGAAATGAAGAGGAAATGATTCTATGAATGAAATGAAGAGGAAATGATTCTATGAATGAAATGAAGAGGAAATGATTCTATGAATGAAATGAAGAGGAAATGATTCTATGAATGACATGAAGAGGAAATGATTCTATGAATGACATGAAGAGGAAATGATTCTATGAATGACATGAAGAGGAAATGATTCTATGAATGACATGAAGAGGAAATGATTCTATGAATGAAATGAAGAGGAAATGATTCTATGAATGAAATGAAGAGGAAATGATTCTATGAATGAAATGAAGAGGAAATGATTCTATGAATGACATGAAGAGGAAATGATTCTATGAATGACATGAAGAGGAAATGATTCTATGAATGACATGAAGAGGAAATGATTCTACGAATGACATGAAGAGGAAATGATTCTATGAATGAAATGAAGAGGAAATGATTCTATGAATGACATGAAGAGGAAATGATTCTATGAATGAAATGAAGAGGAAATGATTCTATGAATGAAATGAAGAGGAAATGATTCTATGAATGAAATGAAGAGGAAATGATTCTATGAATGACATGAAGAGGAAATGATTCTATGAATGACATGAAGAGGAAATGATTCTATGAATGACATGAAGAGGAAATGATTCTATGAATGACATGAAGAGGAAATGATTCTACGAATGACATGAAGAGGAAATGATTCTATGAATGAAATGAAGAGGAAATGATTCTATGAATGACATGAAGAGGAAATGATTCTATGAATGAAATGAAGAGGAAATGATTCTATGAATAAAATGAAGAGGAAATGACTCTATGAATAAAATGAAGAGGAAATGATTCTATGAATGAAATGAAGAGGAAATGATTCCGTTAAAGAAATGAAGAGGAAACGATTCCATGTTGTGTCAGTAAAAGCCAGACGGAAGTGCGTCGACACATGAAGGAACAAAATTCTAAGTCAATACGAAATGCAGCCTCTATCTATGCTGGCGTCAGGCTGGCGTCTCTGCGCGGAGGGGAAAGAGAGAGAGGGGAGAGGGGAGAGGGGGAGAAGGGGAGAGGGGGAGAAGGGGAGAGGGGGAGAAGGGGAGAGGGGGAGAAGGAGAGAGGGGCAGAAGGGGAGAGGAGGAGAAGGGGAGAGAAAGAGAAGGGGAGAGGGGGAGAAGGGGAGAGGAGGAGAAGGGGAGAGAAAGAGAAGGGGAGAGGGGGAGAAGGGGAGAGGGGGAGAAGGGGAGAGGAGGAGAGGAGAGAGGGGATAGAGGAGGAGAGGAGAGAGGGGATAGAGGGGGAAGGGAATAGGGGAGGGATGAGGGGAGAGGGGGGGAGGGGAATAGGGGAGGGATGAGGGGAGAGGAGGGGAGAGGGGGGGAAAGGGGGGAGGGGAAAGGGGAGAGGGGGGGAAAGGGGGGAGGGGAAAGGGGAGAGGGGGAGGGGAAAGGGGAGAGGTGGAGGGGAAAGGGGAGAGGAGACTGGGGAAAGGGGAGAGGAGAGAGGGGAAAGGAGAGAAGGGAGGGGGAGAGGGGGGAGGGAAAAGGGGAGAGATCAGAGAGGGAGAGAGAGAAGGGGGAGGGGACGGGGAAGTAGGAAGTAAGGTGGGGGAGAGGGAACAGAGAAGAGGAGAAAGAGGAGGAGGAGGGAGAGAGAGGAGAGAAGGAAGAGGAGTGACAGGGGCAAGTAGAGGAGATGGAGGAGGTAAAGAACACGTAAGTAGGGGGAGAGAGTGAGATAGATAGATAGATAGAAAGAGAAAGAGAAAGAGATAGATAGATAGAAAGAGAAAGAGATAGATAGAAAGAGAAAGAGATAGACAGATAGAAAGAGAAAGAGAAAGAGATAGATAGATAGAAAGAGAAAGAGATAGATAGAAAGAGCAAGATAAATAGAAAGAGAAAGAGATAGATAGATAGAAAGAGAAAGAGATAGATAGAAAGAGAAAGAGATAGACAGATAGAAAGAGAAAGAGAAAGAGATAGATAGATAGAAAGAGAAAGAGATAGATAGAAAGAGCAAGATAAATAGAAAGAGAAAGAGAAAGAGAAAAAT
>NC_061826.1:12327701-12330201 GCF_019202785.1 Penaeus chinensis | reverse complement strand
TATTGTTTATCATGAATATAAACACTACTAAATGGATATTTCAAAAGTAAAAGTATTTATTTTTCTATGGTGCGCATCTCAAACGTCGTTTTTTTCTTTCTTTTTTTTGAGAGCGTTGTCCTCTCTTGGCGGGAAAAATAGCGTTTGGTAGTCGGTTGGAAAATAAAAATCAATATTTGAAGAACTTTCAGTGAGATACGACCATTAGACTATTAGATTACCATGTACTTCATAGAACACGAACATTTGAATCATGACATAATGCATAAAATACGAGTAATGTAATGTGCATCACTGTGTGTTTATGTCGTACACTCGGTGTGCTGGTGACAATTTGTCGTGTTTTGGACTATTTGCATAAAGGATCAAAGGTTGTGGAGCCATTGAAGTGCGTGTTATTTGTTAAGTGATATATGCTATTAACAGTGTTGTTAGGAAAATTTATTAATCATGTGATCATGTGTTTTCAGGAACATTTCAAACAACATGTGTTTGCATTGCCACTTAAAATATATATTTTTTTTGTTTTATCTACTGTATGTTATGTATTTCTAAATGTATTTTTTATGTAATCAAGGAATTTATCAATTGTGTTATTATTCAAGAGGCAAGATTACTGTAGATATTTATGCGATCTTACATAACGTTTAAATATACTGAATGCTAATATTTTCCCATGTCACGTGTTGTGTTTGCTTGCTTTGTGGTGTGGGAAATGTTTTCTCTGCATAAAACTGTCATACACTAATGATTTCTCTGTTATTTTCCCGTTGGTATATATATTTTTATTTGATGTTAAATTCCATATTACATATCTGGAATGGTTTCTATTATGAGTTCCTTTGTTATTTTTTATTGACTAACACAGGTCGAAATCTTCAATAAAAGGAACGTTGTAATCATCATCATAACAATTGTATTAATAATGATGATGATAATGTGATGATTATGAACATAAATGATAATAATAACAATAAGGATAACACCAATAATAGTAACAATAATGATAGTGATGACAATAATAGTAACAATAATAATAGTGATGACAATAATAGTAACATTTACAATAACAATAATGAGAATAAAGATGTAACTAAGAAATTCTCAAATATAAGAAATTAAAGAGAGAGTGAAATATATCAATAAATAAAAGCTAACTATCACAAACGAAACAATAAACAAAAAAAAAAACACAAGTCCACGAATTGGTCAAGATAAAGCACGAAAGGCAGGACACCGTCCCAAAACAAATAAAATGCGACCGATATATGATACTGCTGAATACATTTACATTCCACATATCCAGGCTTTCAGTAGACTTCGATCACTGAACGATGCTTGAGGAACGTACGGATACAATTGAATTGGCAACGGACAAACTGAAACCGCGATGGTAGAGGGAAATCATGGCATCGGGTATTTGAAAGCGGGCGAGTAGAAACCGTAGATTAAAAACAATGCGGAAGATATGGGGCAGTTTGTATGATTGTCTGATTGTCTGTGTCTGTTAAAGAGTCTGTCTGTTTCCTCTGTCTGATTATCTGCTAAAGTGTGTATGTTCCCTCTATCTGATTGTCTGGCTGTGTCTGCCGTCTGGCTGTGTCTGCCGTCTGTCTTTCTGTCTGTCTGTCTGTCTGTTTCCGCCCGCTTGTGTCCCCTCTATGTCTGCTTCCGTATATGTATACAAGTACATGCTTTACATACATATACATAGAAGCCAATTGCAATTTTTTCCATTTTCTTCACAAAAAAAAAAAAAATCTTTCAAAAAATCCACCATCACTTTTGCTGAGGGAGAGAGGGAGAGACGGAGAAAGGGAGAGAGGGAGAGACGGAGAAAGGGAGAAAGGGAGGGTGGGAGAAAGGGAGAGAGGGAGAAAGGGAGAGAGGGAGAAAGGGAGAGAGGGAGAAAGGGAGAGAGGGAGAAAGGGAAAAACAATAAAAGAGAAAGAGAGAGAAAGAAAAAGAGCAAGAGAAAGTGCAAGAGAAAGAACAAGAGAAAGAACAAGAAAGAGATCAAGAGAAAGAGCAAGAGAGACGGATACAGATAGAAATAGAGAGACAAAGAGAAAGAAAAAAGAAAAAAGAAAAAAAACATCCAGGAATCCCGCCACCAAATTTCCATACAAAAGGGACGATCTCTCTCCCTCCGTCTTATCTTTATATGCTTAACATTAGTCCGCTGAGGATTCTGTGGACGCTCGAACTCGCAACTTGCAAAACAAAACTTGCAACTGTTTAGCTTCAGTGGCGGACGAGATAGGGCTATATATCTTGCATACTCTTGCATTTGCACGCAACGACCGCTTGCAACAGTTGATGGAGATGCGTTTGAATTATCATTGCATGCACGATACATGCATTGCCCATATATGAATGTGAAGATGGTGTGTACTGTAAATGCACCCACGGAGACAGACAGCCAGACAGACAGAGAGAGAGATAGGCAGACACAGACACACATTCACACGTACAGACAAGGACACACAAACAGACACAC
>NC_061826.1:12312701-12320201 GCF_019202785.1 Penaeus chinensis | reverse complement strand
TCTTCCTCTCTAGCTTCCCGTCTGGTCATTCATCTGTCTCTATCTGTCTGTCTGTCTTACTTCCCATTTAGCTTTGTGTGTGTGTGTCTTTGTCCGACTCTTTCTGTCTCTCTTTGTCCGACTCTTTCTGTCTCTCTTTGTCCGTCTCTTTCTGTCTCTCTTTGTCCGTCTCTTTCTGTCTCTCTTTGTCCGTCTCTTTCTGTCTCTCTTTGTCCGTCTCTTTCTGTCTCTCTTTGTCCGTCTCTTTCTGTCTCTCTTTGTCCGTCTCTTTCTGTCTCTCTTTGTCCGTCTCTTTCTGTCTCTCTTTGTCCGTCTCTTTCTGTCTCTCTTTGTCCGTCTCTTTCTGTCTCTCTTTGTCCGTCTCTTTCTGTCTCTCTTTGTCCGTCTCTTTCTGTCTCTCTTTGTCCGTCTCTGTCTGTCTCTCTTTGTCCGTCTCTTTCTGTCTCTCTTTGTCCGTCTCTGTCTGTCTCTCTTTGTCCGTCTCTGTCTGTCTCTCTTTGTCCGTCTCTGTCTGTCTCTCTTTGTCCGTCTCTGTCTGTCTCTCTTTGTCCGTCTGTGTCTGTCTCTCTTGGTCCGTCTCTGTCTGTCTCTCCTGCACGCACTCTCGCACGCACTCTCGCATTCACTTTCGCACGCACTCTCCCACACTCACGCACACACTCCCGCACGCACTCTCACACGCACTCTCCCCCACTCCCACACACGAGTTAATAATCCTACCAAAACACTAAAAATCACAAACCGATGCCAGTGGTGCACGCAAGGCTGCAACCTTGATTACGTCTAAACACGTATGAAACTTTGAATATTGATCAGCCATAATTGGAAACCTTTATTCTGCTCACTTGTCTGTGTAATTAGGAAGATGTAGAAGCAGATGTTCAAGTCGTTCTACCTGGAACTAAATCTTTCGGAATGAGATGAGAAAGGACTCTTTGAAAGGTCGTAGGTTCTGGCTCATGTTCCTCCTCCTCCTCCTCCTCCTCCTCCTCCTCCTCCTCCTCTTCTTCTTCTTCTCTTCTCCTTTGTTCCGTTCCTTGCTTTGTTTCTTTTTCTCTAGCTGCGTTTACTCTAACGCCTACATCTTTATATTTTTTCCCCCTCGTCTTCTGTCCCTCGGTCTTTCTTTCTCTCTCTCTCTCTATCTATTATCTCTCCCTCTCCCTATGCTTTCTCTATCTCTCTTTCCTTCCCCCTTTCCCCATTCTCTCTCTCTCCACTTTGTTTCTTATCTCCCGTCTTTTCTACTCCTCTTCCCCCTCTTCCTCACCTTCTCGCCCCCTCTCTCCCACTCTTTCATTCATTCTACCGATAGGCCATACTTTCATACAGAAATAATTCCTATAAATAATCGAACGGCGAGGAAGTCAGTGACGGAGGTCGATCTTTGATTATTCATAAACACGCATGAGCGGCGGCCTTCGATAACTAAGTCAAAATAAGATCACACGGAGAAAGGCATCAGGACAAAGCCTTTTACACTCGCATCTGAATACTGGTACAGACAGACAGATAGACAGACAGATAGACAGAGAGACAGACATAGATAGATAAATACAGACAGGCAGATAGATAGATACAACAGACAGGCAGATAGCCAAAAAGAGAGCCAGAAAGAGACGGTTAGAAAGATAGATAGAGAGAGAGGCAAATGGACAGACAGACACACTGGCACACACACAGTCACAAATACATTCAAACAGACAAACAAGCAAATATGATATTTTGAATTTAAGAATAAATAAGTAAATTACAGCCTTATCAACCAATCGCAATAATAAACGAAATAAAACAAAAACAAAAACAAAAACAAAGGTAAACGAAAAGACTATTTTCTCATACCTTTCACTCATAAACAAAACTCACACTATACAAACCCCTTTAGTGCCGGCGCCATCAATGTTACACCTCCTGACACTCGAGAAAAAAAAAAACAAAAAAAAACGAAATATCCACTCTTGCAAAATACAAAAGACACCGGAAGACAAAAAGAGAAAGAACGTCAACACAGAAGACAATGGAGCCGAAAAAGTCTATACTCTTTGCTAAAAAAAAAAAAAAAAAAAAAAAAACGTAGAGTGGTTTCCCCAAACAAGTCAAATGACCCTCACATAACGAGCGGATTTCAATTGTAAACGCTAAGTGATACCTCATATTTCAAGCGTAATTCTAAAAAAAAAAGAAAAAAGAAAAAAAAAATCATATCTCGATAGTACATAGCAACAAATTGGAAGAATTTACGATCCTTGTTACGTAACCCTGATATAAAAACCGAGCGGGGAGGGAGAAGGAACATTAATTACGGGTTACGTAACAGGAGAAGCTATGGATCATTCTCAACGTGACGTCATCGTAAAGTGTTTACGTTTACTTTTACGGGATACTATACATCAGCATTTTATTTTGCTTAATAAAACACGCACGAATTATGGATTACATGCATCTCGGTCTCAGTGGATAGAATTTATGGATTCGGTTTAGTCGAAATAATTGGAAGACGAAAGAATTATGTAAACAGGAATGTCGTGCTCGCATGGGACTCGAACGGAAATTACCAGTAACGTGTTTTGTCATACTCTTTTTTTTTTCGTTTCTTTTCAGATATGTAAGAATGTTTACAAATAAACTCTTCTCTTCATTCATTTCTACTTCTCATTTATTTCTACTTCCGTTTTTCAGATAAATGCGAAAGAGACGATATAAGAGAGGGAGACGATAATAAAAGCGACCATAAAAGAAAGGAAATGAGGAAAGGAACATGAATACGAGTGGAGAAGATAAAAATAAAAATATAGAAAATAACAAAAATTAACGAAGACACCAGAATAAAGTTACGAAAAAGAAAAGCAAAAACAATGAAAATAACAAAAACAATAGAGAGAGAAAAAAAAAAAACAACAAGGAAAATATAAGAAAACGAAAAGACATACAAGACAAAACTCAGAGAACCGTGAAAGTAATAATAATAATAATAATAATAATAATAATAATAATGAAAATGATAATAGTAATAATAATAAAAATTATAATAATAATAATGCTAATAGTAACAATAACAATAACAACAATAACAACAATAACAATAGTAACAATAACAATAATAGCAATAACAATAATAATAAATATCAATAAAACAATAAGAACATCAATGAAACAATAAAAACATCAATAAAACAATAATAACAACAATGATAACAATAATGATAATGACGATGACAAACACATAATCCCCACAGGAGAAACATCCAGGCACAAGGCAGCAGAGGAAGTTTCCCAAGCCTCCAAAGAGGATCGAAAACCCTTTGCTAGTCTATAAGGAGAGAAGAGGATCGAAGACCATTTCCTTGTGCACAAAGTGATTGTCACTTTATAGCTCTGCAAACCGACTATTATCCATTCACTATTATAATACTATCACATGTTTTATAGACAGAACGAGAGAGAGAGGGATGGGGAGGAGGAGGAGGAGGAGGAGGAGGAGGAGGAGAGAGAGAGGGAGGGGGAGGAGGAGGAGGAGGAGGAGGAGAGGGAGAGGGAGAGGGAGGGGGAGGAGGAGGAGGAGGAGAGAGAGAGGGAGGGGGAGGAGGAGGAGGAGGAGAGAGAGAGGGAGGGGGAGGAGGAGGAGGAGGAGGAGAGGGAAGAGGGAGGGGGAGGAGGAGGAGGAGGAGAGGGAAGAGGGAGGGGGAGGAGGAGGAGGAGGAGAGGGAAGAGGGAGGGGGAGGAGGAGGAGGAGGAGAGAGAGAGGGAGGGGGAGGAGGAGGAGGAGGAGGAGAGAGAGAGGGAGGGGGAGGAGGAGGAGGAGGAGAGAGAGAGGGAGGGGGGAGGAGGAGGAGGAGGAGAGAGAGAGGGAGGGGGAGGAGGAGGAGGAGGAGAGAGAGAGGGAAGGAGGAGGAGGAGGAGAGAGAGAGAGGGAGGGGAGGAGGAGGAGGAGGAGAGAGAGAGGGAGGGGGAGGAGGAGGAGGAGGAGAGAGAGAGGGAAGAGGAGGAGGAGAGAGAGAGGGAAGAGGAGGAGGAGAGAGAGAGGGAGAGGAGGAGGAGAGGAGGGGAAGAGGAGGAGGAGAGAGAGAGGAGAGAGAGAGAAGAGAGGAGAGAGAGAAGAGAGAGAGAGAGAGAGAGAGAGAGAGAGAGAGAGAGAGAGAGAGAGAGAGAGAGAGAGAGAGAGAGAAAGGGAGGAGGAGGAGGAGGAGGAGGAGGAGGAGGAGGAGGAGGAGGAGGAGGAGGAGAGAGAGAGAGGGAGCAGGAGGAGGAGAAGGAGAAGGAGGAGGAGAGAGAGAGAGAAAGAGGGAGGAGAAGAGAGAAAGAGAAAGAGAGAGAGAAAAAGAGAGAGAAAGAGAAAGAGAGAGAGAAAGAGAAGGAGAGAGAGAAAGAGAAGGAGAGAGAGAAAGAGAAGGAGAGAGAGAAAGAGAAGGAGAGAGAGAAAGAGAAGGAGAGAGAGAAAGAGAAGAAGAGAGAGAGAGAGAAAGAGAAGGAGAGAGAGAAAGAGAAGGAGAGAGAGAAAGAGAAGGAGAGAGAGAAAGAGAAGGAGAGAGAGAAAGAGAAGGAGAGAGAGAAAGAGAAGGAGAGAGAGAAAGAGAAGGAGAGAGAGAAATAGAAAGAGAAAGAGAAAGAGAAAGAGAAAGAGAAAGAGAGAGAAAAAGAGAAAGAGAGAGAGAAAGAGAAAGAGAAAGAGAAAGAGAAAAAGAGAGAGAGAGAGAGAGAGAGAGAGAGAGAGAGAGAGAGAGAGAGAGAGAGAGAGAGAGAGAGAGAGAGAGAGAGAGAGAGAGAGAGAGAGAGAGAAAGAGAAAGAGAAAGAGAAAGAGAAAGAGAGAAAGAGAGAAAGTGAGACAGAGAGAGAGAGAAAGAGACTAACAACGAGATAAGGAAAAGGAATCAGAAATAAAGATCGAAAAAAAACAAAAAAACGGAACAGAAGTATGGGAAGGAGAAGAAGAAGGAAAGTGGACAGGAAGAAACGGAAACAAGAACGAAGGAAGGAAGGAAGGAAAGAAGGAAATCCGGTGTACAGGATGACGAAGAGGTTCCTGATGCCTTTCTCGTTCACTCCGATCGATATAACAGAGCAATTCCATCACCAACACAGCATCAGACCCTCGTTAACTACACACTTAACGGCAGCTACGTAAATATATTTTTTCGTTTTTTTTTTTTTTAATGTTTCACGTTTGGTATATATTCATAAATATGTATTCATCGTCTGGAATTATCATAAAGAGACAGAGAGAAGGGATGAAAACAAGGAGAAAGTTATGCAACGTTGCAATGTCTGCATGAGGATATTGGGTCTCTCTTGGTGGTTAATGGTCCATGAATTTTAACTTCTGCGCCAGCTGTATGGCGTGTCTATCCCCCCCCCCCCCACTTACCCCCCCCCCCCTTGTCTCCCTCTCCCTCTCCCCTTTCCCTCTTCTCTCTCTATCACTTACAACACGAATTTCCAATTTTCTTGTCACTTCCTTCACCATGTCTTAGTTTTCACTCTTAAAAAATTAACAACAATAAAAAAATATAATAAAAATAATATAAAAAGAAGATATTTCGTGTCCTCTCAGACCTCATGAGAAATCAAGGTCTCTCAACTCTTCAACCTCGATAAAACGTCTCACTCCCACCAACGACCGACTCGATTGATGAAAGGGGAGCTCTGAAGGTTCTCTCGGCCGCGGGTGAAAGGCCTCAATCAGCCGGGCACCTTAATCAACCGATCACCTATCGACGCAGCTGTTGCCGTGGTCACAGCAGTGCTTCGTCAGCGCCAAACAGCTGTGTGTTCACCTTCGGCACTACGCCTTCGATTTGATTTAAGAAGGGGGGGGGGGGGGGTATGGGAAATGGTGTGATGTGATGCGTATGTAGTGTAGAATAAATGTGTGTATATTTCGTGGGTATTGTAAGTAAGGGTATTAATGGGAAATGGTGTGATGTGGTGCGTATGTGTGTATATTTCGTGGGTATTGTAAGTAAGGGTATTAATGGGAAATGGTGTGATGTGGTGCGTATGTAGTGTAGAATGAATGTGTGTATATTTCTTGCGTATTGTAAGTAAGGGTATTAATGTCATGGTGAGCGAGGCTGTATTAAAAGGAGAGCGAATATGCTGCTTGGTCCTACGTATATCCACAGCCAAGCTGACGCACAAGTCTTGTTCTCGCTCTCGCTCTCTACTTCCCATAGCCTCCTCTGTTTCTAGATTATTTTCTCTTTCCTTCATCCCCTCCCCTCTCTCACTCTCTCTATGTATATATATATAAAGAGAGAGAGAGAGAAATGTGTATGTATGTATATGTATATGTATATGTATATGTATATGTATATGTATATGTATATGTATATGTATATGTATATGTATATGTATATGTATATGTATATGTATATGTATATGTATATGTATATGTATATGTATATGTATATGTATATGTATATGTATATGTATATGTATATGTATATGTATATGTATATATGTATATGTATATGTATATGTATATATGTATATGTATATGTATATGTATATGTATATGTATGTATATGTATGTATATGTATGTATATGTATATGTATATATATATATATATATATATATATATATATATTTCTCCTCCCCCTCCCTTGCTCTCCTCTCCTCTCTCTACATTCCATAGCCTCCTCTCTTTCTAGATTCTATTTTCTCTTTCCTACACCCTCCTTTCTCTCTCTCTCTCTCTCTCTCTCTTCCAACACCCTCTTCTCTCACTCTATAGGAATTAAACACAATTTCTTCTGGGCGAATATAACTTAGCCGTGCGTCTTAATGAGATTTCCGGTGCAATGTTAGTTCAGGGAAATGCGTGCTAATGCCACCCCCCCCCCCCAAAAAAAAAAAAAAAAAAAAAAAAGTTAAAAGTACTTAAAATGCTAAACTTAGAATTATAATATATTTGTTGGTGTTTTCAGGCGTATTATTATAATTGTTATTTTGGTTATCACAGGGTTAATTAATTTTCATTATCATTCTTCTTAACGCGTGTCATACATTTCATAATGACAATAATGACAACATTAATAACAACAATAAGCGTCCTAAAAGCATTTGCAATACTAACTGGTAGAACACTTTACCGAGTTGATACTATAGTAGAAAAACCCACAATGCACAAACTAGATTTACTGATAAATAACACGTGTATAACAATAAACCTAGCTTGTGCATTGTGTTTTTTTTTTTTTTTTTTTTTCTTTTACCATATGCAACACTAATACCAAGATAATACAAGTAATACCAACCATATTCTTCGGATATCTTCAAGGTATCATCGAACATCTTGAATTATGGCAAAACCCCAAGACGTTTTCCCTTCAAATTGCCTTTTCGGAAATTCAGCGCTGGTATCTTAGTTCAGAGGTTATATCGAGTTATTTCATCTGTTCTTTCGCATTTATCTGTATTTTCGTTATCATCCTAATCTCAGGGTTTTTTTTTCCCGAATATGGCAACTTTCGGGATATTAACACACGCTCTTATGAAGGA
>NC_061826.1:12300201-12307701 GCF_019202785.1 Penaeus chinensis | reverse complement strand
TAATTTTTCTCTCAGTTTCGCTTCTCTTCTCTTATTTCATTTTTGGTTTATTCTTTTAATATCTCCTCTTCTTCTTTTCTTTCTCTTGCTCAGTCCTCGATTTCATCTCTGTTTCTCTGTCTCTCTGCTTGTTTGTGGGTGCTTCTTTTTTCCTTTCTTCCATTTCCTGTTTGCCTGTTTTTCTTACATTGTTGTCTTTCAATCATTATTCAATTTTTTTTGCCTGTACGGATGTATTTTTTTCCCATAAGATTCTCTTTTGCTCGATTACGTTTTTCTCTTTGCTCTGTTCTCTTTTTCGGTTTGCTTCTCTCTTTGATTCTTCTATTTCTTTAATTCTATCGTTCTTTCTGTTCTTTCTCTTTCTCTCTCCCTACCTCTCTACCTCTCGTTCTCTCTCCCTACCTCTCTACCTCTCGTTCTCTCTCCCTACCTCTCTACCTCTCGTTCTCTCTCCCTACCTCTCTACCTCTCGTTCTCTCTCCCTACCTCTCTACCTCTCGTTCTCTCTCCCTACCTCTCTACCTCTCGTTCTCTCTCCCTACCTCTCTACCTCTCGTTCTCTCTCCCTACCTCTCTACCTCTCGTTCTCTCTCCCTACCTCTCTACCTCTCGTTCTCTCTCCCTACCTCTCTACCTCTCGTTCTCTCTCCCTACCTCTCTACCTCTCGTTCTCTCTCCCTACCTCTCTACCTCTCGTTCTCTCTCCCTACCTCTCTACCTCTCGTTCTCTCTCCCTACCTCTCTACCTCTCGTTCTCTCTCCCTACCTCTCTACCTCTCGTTCTCTCTCCCTACCTCTCTACCTCTCGTTCTCTCTCCCTACCTCTCTACCTCTCGTTCTCTCTCCCTACCTCTCTACCTCTCGTTCTCTCTCCCTACCTCTCTACCTCTCGTTCTCTCTCCCTACCTCTCTACCTCTCGTTCTCTCTCCCTACCCTCTCTACCTCTCGTTCTCTCTCCCTACCTCTCTACCTCTCGTTCTCTCTCCCTACCTCTCTACCTCTCGTTCTCTCTCCCTACCTCTCTACCTCTCGTTCTCTCTCCCTACCTCTCTACCTCTCGTTCTCTCTCCCTACCTCTCTACCTCTCGTTCTCTCTCCCTCCCTACCTCTCTCCCTCTCGTTCTCTCTCCCTACCTCTCTACCTCTCGTTCTCTCTCCCTACCTCTCTACCTCTCGTTCTCTCTCCCTACCTCTCTACCTCTCGTTCTCTCTCCCTACCTCTCTACCTCTCGTTCTCTCTCCCTACCTCTCTACCTCTCGTTCTCTCTCCCTACCTCTCTACCTCTCGTTCTCTCTCCCTACCTCTCTACCTCTCGTTCTCTCTCCCTACCTCTCTACCTCTCGTTCTCTCTCCCTACCTCTCTACCTCTCGTTCTCTCTCCCTACCTCTCTACCTCTCGTTCTCTCTCCCTACCTCTCTACCTCTCGTTCTCTCTCCCTACCTCTCTACCTCTCGTTCTCTCTCCCTACCTCTCTACCTCTCGTTCTCTCTCCCTACCTCTCTACCTCTCGTTCTCTCTCCCTACCTCTCTACCTCTCGTTCTCTCTCCCTACCTCTCTACCTCTCGTTCTCTCTCCCTACCTCTCTACCTCTCGTTCTCTCTTCCTACCTCTCTTTCTCTTTCTCTCTCCCTACCTCTCTTTCTCTCTCCCTACCTCTCTTTCGCTCTCCCTACCTCTCTCTCATTCTCCCTCCCTCTCTACCTCTCTCTCTTCAACCTCTTTACTTTCACTTTAACTTGCTATTTTCTCGTCAATTCATAAACCTTTATTTCAAAAGAGTTTACTGCTTCTAATCCTGATAAATATTGAAGAAAGAAGGAGATAATAGTAAGTGACATAGTGACGATGTCAGTACAATTTTGCGCTGAATATTTCTCAAACTTGAGTGTTTTTATGTTCTTTGTCTTTCTCAATTTTCTGTTGCTTTTACGATTGCAAGATTACGCATTTTTTTTAAAAACATTAAAAAGGAAATTGATCATATAATCATTATACAGTCACTAAAGAACGTTAAAACTAAAAGCACAAACACGTCAAGAAGTTTACCAATAGCCTGTAAATATTCCTGAAAATCCGTCTCGCATTTTCAATTTATTTCAGTCACCCTCTCCACTCTCGTCCAGATATAGAAAATGGATATGAATCCTCGCCTTTCAGCTTCTGAATCTTTTGAATCTTTAAGCTCCTCCGATCTAAGAGATTTCAAAAGCAAGGAACTTTCTACTAAAGTATGCAAAATGTCAGAATGCATTGCATAGCCGTGTGCGTTGCTGTCAAATTCATATTGTGCTTACGAATGTAATATACATGCCGGTACATACATGCATACATTGCATGTATACATTGCAAACGTATACGTCTGGGGGAGACAAAAAAAATGAGAGGGGGAGAGGGAGAAGTGGAGGGGGAAAGAAGTGGAGAAAGAGAGAGAGGGAGAGGGAGGGAGGGAGGGAGGGAGGGAGGGAGGGAGGGAGGGAGGGAGGGAGGGAGGGAGGGAGGGAGAGAGAGAGACATAGAGAGATAGAGAGAGAGAGAGAGAGAGAGAGAGAGAGAGAGAGAGAGAGAGAGAGAGAGAGAGAGAGAGAGGGGGAGAGGGGGGAGAGAGAGAGAGAGAAAGGGAGAGGGGGGAGAGAGAGAGAGAGAAAGGGAGAGGGGGGAGAGAGAGAGAGAGAAAGAGAAAGAGAAAGAGAAAGAGAGAGAGAAAGAGAAAGAGAGAGAGAAAGAGAAAGAGAAAGAGAAAGAGAAAGAGAAAGAGAAAGAGAAAGAGAAAAAAAAATGTTAGACATTTATTTTTCTTCAAAGGTCCACATCATTCTCGGCTGTGTCACATCAGTTGTTTAAAGCATTATCACATTATGGCTGATTTTGAATGTAAAATTGGCTAAAATTACGATCACAAGATTTATTTTATAATAAACTTAAAGATGTTATAGCGAGGTTCTGTGCCTCAGGTCGATCGAAAAACACCTGTTTAACGTTCGCACTTTTCCCTTTACTTATTCATAACTTTTCGCGTTAACGAGCAAAATCTAAAGGCCGTAAACAACTAATAACAGCATAACATATTCCGTAAAGGATATTCAACCGACTTAAAAAAAAAATATATATATATATATATTCGGGAAAAAAGTCCCGTTTTCTTTACATTTCTCCCTCTAACCCCCGTTTTCTTCGACGATTCTGCCTTATCTTACCACCCTTCCTTTTCAATTCTTTTTCCCTTCACTTTCCATCCTTTACTCCCGTGTCTCTTTGCCTCCCTCGTAATCGTCCCATTGCCACAGCGTCCCAGAGTGATCTCGGTTAATTGGTAATCCATTAAAAGGGGGGACTAAACCCAGAGCAATTTCCAGCGGGACAAATCGAGTTTCCGAAGTCAAGAGTGGAATGCTTTAAGTCTTCAAACATACATGTAAAGGTTTTTGTTATGGTTTGTTATGTATGGTTTGTTATTTTCTTAAGTACCTGGTCTTTGTTATCGTTGGTAAGTAGTTGTAGTGTTGGGGTATTAGTAATTTTTTATTTATTTATTATTATCATTTATTATATCATTTTCATCACTATCTCTTTCATCTTCATCATCACCATCGCTATCATTATCATAATAATTATTAGTTATAATTCTTGATGGTAAAATTTTCCCGCAACAGCCATTTCAGAACAGTACGCTTTTTAAGATCATAATTTGTTATTATCATCAGTACTATCAAGTAATTTAATTCTTTAATGTGATGATGATGATAAAGGTAGTAGTAATAGCACTAATAATAATAGTAATGTTAGTAGTTGGAGTAGTAGTAGAAATAATAACAACAACAATAATAAAAAAAAAAATAATAAGAATCATAACAATAATAATACAAATATTCATATTAGCGCACCTAAGTAACAAATAAAATGAACAGTAATGATAACGATAATGATAAACATTGACATTGCAATTAATATACGGACGTAATCGTGACCACATTTACCATCAACAAAACGGCAACAAGATATAACAACGTCATAGATAGCTATTGCAACGAGAGAAACAATGCAAAAGGTAATAAAAACAATATTACTAATAACACATTCGAGACTAATAAGCTCAGAATAAGCAATAACAATAACAATAACATTTTCTAATCATATGGAACAAACGAACAAAAGATGTGAGAGGGAGAGGGAGAGTAAGGGGGAGGGGGAGAGGGAGGGGGAGGGAGAGGGAGGGGGGAGGGAGAGGGTGAGGGAGGAGTAGGGAGGGGGAGGGAGAGGGTGAGGGAGGGGGAGGGAGAGGGAGAGGAAGAGGGAGGGGGAGGGTGAGGGAGGGGGAGAGGGAGAGGGAGGGGGAGGGAGAGGGAGAGGGAGGGGGAGGGAGGGGGAGGGAGAGGGTGAGGGAGGGGGAAGGGAGAGGGTGAGGGAGGGGGGAGAGGGAGGGGGAGAGGGAGGGGGAGGGGGAGAGGGAGGGGGAGGGAGAGGGTGAGGGAGAGGGAGAGGGAGGGGGAGGGGGAGGGAGAGGGAGAGGGAGGGAGTGTGGGAGGGAGAGGGTGAGGGAGAGGGAGAGGGAGGGGGAGAGGGAGGGGGAGGGAGAGGGAGGGTGAGGGAGGGGGAGGGTGAGGGAGGGTGAGGGAGGGGGAGAGGGAGGGAGGGGGAGAGGGAGGGAGAGGGAGAGGGTGAGGGAGGGGGAGAGGGAGGGGAAGGGGGAGAGGGAGGGGGAGAGGGAGGGGGAGAGGGAGAAGGAGAGGGAGGGGGAGAGGTGAAGGAGAGGGAGGGGGAGAGAGAGGAGGAGAGGGAGAGGGAGAGAAAGAGAAGGAGGGGGAGAGTAGGGGAAGGGAGATGGAGAGGCAGATAGGGAGAGGGAGAGTGAAGATAATGGAGAGGCAGAGGGAGGGTAATGGTGAATGGGATAGAAAGAGAAAAGAGAAAAGAGAAAAGAGAAGAGAGCAGAGAGAAAAGAGAAGAGATAGGAGATAAAGAAAGTCAAAAAATTACGTCTTACAAACCATAAGACAAAAAAGTCACACACAAACGATAAAGTTCTAACCCCCCCCCCCAAAAAAAAAAAAAAAAAAAAAAAAAAAACATACCAACAGAAAACGACCTTTCCGAGAAACAAGGGAGTATTATAGTGCAATATAATGTCATTTCAGTGACAGTGTCGAGCATAACATCACAGCGTTGCCTGTTATGCCCAAAAATAATCTGTAATATCATGTCATATATTTACCGACAGAATCATAATGCTTTGATATTAATCTAGCTACTTCTCTTACATGTTACTTATGCTTTATATCGTTAATACTGTAACATGGTACTTCGTGTGAGTCGATTTTCTGCACGCATGTTACTCGTACGCCTGACAGCGAGGCAAATAGAGGCGGGTAGAAGTTTTTTTTCCCAATAAACCTATGAAATTTACAGTTTTAGGTTTCCTTTATCCTTAGAGGAACCACCACAGAGCACAATAGTCTGTCGAAGGGATTCAGGAAAGGGAAAAGGGAGGGGGAGAAGACTGGAGAGAGAGAGAGAGAGAGAGAGAGAGAGAGAGAGAGAGAGAGAGAGAGAGAGAGAGAGGGAGGGAGAGTGAGGGAGAGGGAGAGGGAGAGGGAGAGGGAGAGGGAGAGAGAGGGAGAGGGAGAGGGAGAGAGAGAGAGAGAGAGAGAGGAGAGAGAGGGAGAGGGAGAGGGAGAGGGAGAGGGAGAGAGAGAGGGAGGGAGAGGGAGAGGGAGAGGGAGAGGGAGAGAGAGGGAGAGGGAGAGGGAGAGGGAGAGGGAGAGGGAGAGGGAGAGGGAGAGAGAGAGAAAGAGAGAGAGAGAGAGAGAGAGGAGAGAGAGGAGAGGGAGAGGAGAGGGAGAGGGAGAGGGAGAGGGAGAGAGAGAGAGAGAGAGAGAGAGAGAGAGAGAGAGAGAGAGAGGGGGGGGGGGGAGAGAAAGAGAGGGAGAGAGAGAGAGGGAGAGAAAGAGAGAAAGAGTGAAAGAGAAACACAATGAAAAAGAAAAGGAAAAAAAAAAAAAAACAACGGTAAAGAAAAGACACACAGAACTACATACAACCAAGAAAATGAGACAAGACAAACAGAAGAAGAGAGAAGAGAGGCAAGGATAAGAATAATAACTTAGGCAAAGAAGCAGTACATTAGTGATGCGTGCAATAGGAAATTCAATATCGATTTCCCCATTACGTTAATGTTCAGTATTCTAGCGTATAGGAAATCAATCATTGAGGAGATGCCTTTTGATATATTACTCTACGTAAGTGTAAGTGTAGGTGTATCAACGCCTGAAATATGTTTATGTATGTGTGTGTGTGCATCTGTTCCTGGAAATGTGTGTGTGTGTGTGTGTGTGTGTGTGTGTGTGTGTCTGTGTGTGTGTGTGTGTGTGTGTGTGTGTATGTGTGTGTGTGTGTGTGTGTGTATGTGTGTGTGTGTGTGTGTATGTGTGTGTGTGTGTGTGTGTATGTGTGTATGTGTGTATGTGTGTATGTGTGTATGTGTGTATGTGTGTATGTGTGTGCGTGTGTGTGTATCTGTAGTTCTATACAGATAGAAATGCAAGTTTGATTTTTTCCAACAGAAGCTTCGCACCCCTTCCCTCCCTCCACTGCCCCATCCCAACCCCTTTCCCTCCCTCCCTCCATTTACCCCCCACGCCCCTTCCCTCCCTCCCTCCCTCCCTCCACTACCCCCCACGCCCCTTCCCTCCCTCCCTCCCTCCCTCCCTCCACTACCCCCCACGCCCCTTCCCTTACTCCACTATCCCCCACGCCCCTTCCCTCTCTCCCTCCACTACCCCCCACGCCCCTTCCCTTACTCCACTATCCCCCACGCCCCTTCCCTCCCTCCCTCCCTCCCCTCCCTCCCTCCACTATCCCCCACGCCCCTTCCCTCCCTCCCTCCACTACCCCCCACGCCCTTCCCTTACTCCACTACCCCCCCGCCCCTTCCCTCCCTCCCTCCCTCCCTCCCCTCCACTACCCCCCACGCCCCTTCCCTCCCTCCCTCCCCTCTCCTCCCTCCCTCCCACTACCCCCCAAGCCCCTTCCCTCCCTCCCTCCCTCCCTCCCTCCACTACCCCCCACGCCCCTTCCCTCCCTCCCTCCCTCCCTCCCTCCACTACCCCCCACGCCCCTTCCCTCCCTCCCTCTACTACCCCCACGTCCCTTCCCTCCCTCCCTCCCTCCCTCTACTACCCCCCCACCCATGCCTTCCCCCAACTGCCCCATCCTACCCCCTCCCTTCCCTCCTCTTCCTCCTCCTCCGACCCCCTCCCTTCCCTCCTCTTCCTCCTCCTCCTACCCCCTCCCTTCCCTCCTCTTCCTCCTCCTCCTACCCCCTCCCTTCCCTCCTCTTCCTCCTCCTCCTACCCCCTCCCTTCCCTCCTCTTCCTCCTCCTCCTACCCCCTCCCTTCCCTCCTCTTCTTCTTCCTCCTCCTCCTCCTCCTCCTCCTCCTCCTCCTCCTCCTCCTCCTCCTCCTCCTCCTCCTCCTCCTCCTCCTCCTCCTACCCCCTC
>NC_061826.1:12280201-12295201 GCF_019202785.1 Penaeus chinensis | reverse complement strand
AAAAAAGGGGGGGGGAGCAAGGGAAGGGGTTGGGAGGGGCAAGGGAAGGGGGGGAGGGAAGGGAAGGGTGGGAGGGGCAAGGGAAGGTGTGGGAGGGCAAGGGAAGGGGGGTGGGAGGGGCAAGGGAAGGGGTGGGAGGGGCAAGGGAAGGGGTGGGAGGGGCAAGGAAGGGGTGGGAGGGGCAAGGGAAGGGGGTGGGAGGGGCAAGGGGAAAGGGTGGTGGGAGGGGCAAGGGACGGGGTGGGAGGGCAGGGAAGGGGTGGGTGGGGCAAGGGAAAGGGGTGAGAGGCTAAGGTGAGAGGGCAAGGGAAGGGGTGAGAGGGGCAAGGGAAGGGGTGAGAGGGGAAGGGAAGGGGTGAGAGGGGAAGGGAAGGGGTGAGAGGGGCAAGGGAAGGGGTGGGAGGGACAAGGGAAGGGGTGAGGGAACAGAGACCGGGGCAGGGGAGGGGGAGAGGAACAGAGACCGGGGCAGGGGAGGGGGAGAGGAACAGAGACCGGGGAAGGGGAGGGGGAGAAGAACAGACACCGGGGCAGGGGAGGGGGAGAGGGAGATCAAAATGAGAAGTGACAGAGCAGCCCAGAAGACCTATTACGCTTTCAAATTTCAAAAGTGGAAAATGGTGCGCCGGGTGTACGATGTAAGGGAAAATTCCGAATTCAATCTAACATCACTCAAAGCGGTAGATGCAAAATTGATATCAATACTGACGACGTTATCAACAGCGCAATAAACGCAGTATTAAAGAAATCCTAACCCCACCCCCCGCAAAAAAAGCGAGAAAATGATTATAACAATATTAAACAAAAAAGTTCTCTCATCCTAAATTTTCATTAAGTTCATCAGCGTCTTCGTTGTAGGAGCAAATGCAAACACAACAGCGGGGGAGGGGAGAGAGAGAAAGTGAGAGGGAGTGAGAGAGCGAGAAAGAAAGCGAGAACGAGAGCGAGAGAGAGAAAGAGAGAGAAAGTGAGAGGGAGTGAGAGAGCGTGAGCGAGAAAACGAGAGCGAGAGAGAGAACGAGAGCGAGAGAGAGAACGAGAGCGAGAGAGAGAACAAGAGCGCAAGAGAGAGAGAACAAGAGCGCAAGAGAGAACGAGAGCGGGAGAGAGAATGAGAGCGGGAGAGAGAATGAGAGCATGGGAGAGAACGAGAGCGAGAGATAGAAGAGAGCGATAGAGAGAACGAAAGAGAGAACGAGAGCGAGATAAAAAAAAAGAAAAAAAAAGGGAGGGATAAATGTGCGATGAAGAACAGATCAAACAGAGAAAATAAACGACAAAAGGAATAGACAAAAGGAAAATTCAAAACAAACTACCAACCCACTGAGTCCTTGGTAGAAAACGACAGAAATTCTCTCCTCCAGGAAAGTAGGTTCAGTCCATTTGCTTTTTTTACGTTGGCTGGGGTAAAAACAGGAGGATGGGGGGGAGGGGAAGGGGGAAGAGGGAGGGGGAAGGGGGGGGAAGGGGGAAGAGGGAGGGGGAAGGGGGAGGGGGAAGAGGGAAGAGGGAGGGAAGAGGGAGGGGGAAGAGGGAGGGGGAAGAGGGAGGGGGAAGAGGAAGGAGGGAAGAGGGAGGAAGGGGGGAAGAGGGAGGAAGGGGGGAAGAGGGAGAAAGGGGGGAAGAGGGAGGGGGGAAGAGGGAGGGAGGAAATAGGGAGGGGGAAGAGGGAGGGGGGAGGGGGAAGAGGAAGGAGGGAGGAGGGAAGAAGGAGGAGGGAAGAAGGAGGAGGAAGGAAAAGGGGTAACAGGGAGGGGGTGAAGCCGGGAGGGCCAAGGATGATAGCATGTGCCGGAAATTAATGACGTGGACGGAGTGTTGACGTGAGACGAAAATGGTGATATGAAGGAAGAGATAAATGGATGTGGAGGCGTGGGAGAGAGAAAAGAGAAAAAAATTGACGCCGTAGTTTTAATCCCGTCTTTCGTTACTGGATAAACTTCTTTCCATATGCACACACGTGGTGGATTTTATCTCGGCGTCTGTCCGTTCTTAAGTTTCTCGCATTCGTTATTTATCTAATTAAGTGCTTCCTTATCCTTTTATGCTTCCTTTACCTTCTTGAGCTTTCACTTGGTCGAATTACTTTTTTGTTTCGTTTTTCTTTATATCTCGTTTTACCCACTTCACTTTTCATCTTTTCACCCTATTTCTCTTTCTGCTCTTTCGTTCTCTATTCCTCCGGTTTTCCAACTTATTAAACTTCTATATATCCTCCTTCCTCGTCCTAGCCTTTTCATTTTCTTGCTTATTTAATATATTTCTCGGTTTATCCTCCTCTTTTCACTTATTTTCCCCACCCTCTTCCGCCCTTACCTTATTTCCCTTTCATTTATCCATTCCCTTCTTTCTCTTCTTCTCCCATTTACTCCTCCATTTCGTTCCAGATCTCTCTCGCCCCTTCTTCCCTCTCTTTTCCTCTTTCCCTTTTCCTCCTCCTCTTACCCCCCCCCCCTTCTTTCTCTCCTAAACTATATAAAAAAGAAAAGAAAAAAACCCACTAAACCAACACTTTTTGCCAACAAACACAACTTGATAAACTTAAGAGTGAGACTATCACAAAAGGAGAAAACAATATTTTGCAAAAGGTAAGTGTTTCACCTGCGGACGGGCGAGAGGATGCGCTAATGAGCAAGATGATTATTAAGCCCAGTTGGATGGGGATGAATTTGTGGCAGCGAGATGTACAGATATTATAGTGAAGCCGTCTGGATGCTGTGTGCTCGATCTCAAAGGGTCTCTGTGTTCACTTCTCTCGCTCTTGTTCTTGTTCTCACGTTGTGTTCTTCTCTCTCTCTCTCTCTCTCTCTCTCTCTCTCTCTCTCTCTCTCTCTCTCTCTCTCTCTCTCTCTCTCTCTCTCTCTCTCTCTCTCTCTCTCACATACACATACACATACACCTTTTAAAACAAACCATAAAATGTAGAGTATGCCTGCATTGTCTGTCTGTTTAATTTATCCACCTCGCTCTTCTGCCTCTCCCCCCCCCCTCTCTCTCTCATCCCCCTTAAAAACGACTAAAAACAAAATAGATAAGAAAAAAAAAAGTTAGATCGCTTAAGGCTTACCGGAGGAAAATATAGAAATCCCGCCCATTAAAATATTTCATCTCGCTCTCGCTCCACATTCAGTTTCAGATCTTGACATGATCTGGCTAATGGTAATAGTGGAGGATTAAAATTCGCTTGAAAAAAAATATTTACTGAAAAAAATCATTATAAACAAGAACTGATAATAATAATTCATAATAACGATGTAAAATATAATTATATGTAAATGTCACACTAATAACTGATAGTACTTCTTAATACACTGTTGGCCTTATCAACGCGGGGGGGGGGGGGGATGATTTAACCTAACTAATTTAGAATAAAATATATATATATATATATATATATATATATATATATCAATAAAACATTAAAGCGTTTACACCTGGTCTTTTTTGGGTAATAGTTCCCAGTACTTTCCTGTAGAAGTATAACTGCATTACGTATATTACACTTTTTTTTTTTTTAATCATTATACATTCCTCTCTTCGGAACCTTTTTTTGTATATTAATAAAATAATTTGTAAAGCTTTTAACTTTAAGTTACGCTTGGTAACAAGTTCTCTGTAACATTTACTTCTCTCATCTTCCCTTTCTCTCCCCCCCCCTCCCCCCCCCCTCTCTCTCTCTTTCTTTCTTTCTCTGTCTCCTTTTTCTATTTCATTTTCTCTGACTGACTGACTGACTGACTGACTGACTGACTGACTGACTGACTGACTGACTGACTGACTGACTGACTGATTGATTGACTGACTGATTGATTGACTCTCTCTCGTCTCTCATCCATCTTTCACTTTTTTCCTCTCTCATTATTATTCCATCTTCTCAGTCAAATTCATCAACACCACAGCATCATAATGTTACTATTAACCGAAAAAGAAAAAAAAAGCTGCAGAGAAATAACACCTAGATCATACTTGGCTAAGATATCTTCCCCTCTGTGACCGTTCCCCTTGAGGATAGGGGGGGGGGGAGAGAGGGGGTTTAGGAGACGGAAGATGAGGGAGAGAAAGGGAAGGGTAAGGAAAGGGTAAGGAAAGGGTAAGGAAAGGGAAAGGGAAAGTGAGAAGGAAAGGGAAAGGGAAAGTGAGAAGGAAAGGGAGAGGGAAACGGAAAGGGAAAGGGAAAGGGAGAGGGAAAGGAAAAAGGAAAGGGGAAGGTAGAGGATGAGGGGAGTGAGACAGATCGTTAGGGGAAACATATGACAGTGAAAGGGGAGAAAACCGAATTGAAGGAATAAGATAAAAACAATTAGGTGATGCATTAAAATAGAAGGAAACGTGTGAACTACGAAGAGGAAGAAAAGCTGAATAAGTCAATGGAGAGAGAGAGAAAGAGAGAAATAGAGACAGATATAGAGATAGAGACAGATAGATAGAGAAGGAGGGAGAGAAAGAGGGGGAGAAAGAAAGAAAGAGAAAAGAGAGAAAGAGAGAAAAGGGAAAAAGAGATAAAAGGAAAAAAGAGAGGAAAAAAGAGAGAAAATGGAAAAAGAGAAAAAGGTGAAAAAGAGAAAGAGAAAGACAGAAAGAAAAGATAAAGAGAGAATGAAAGAAGTAGAGTACGAGTGAGAAGCAGATACAATAATCCTGTCCCTGGAAACCGTTACTTCATTATGTCTGGCGCCCGCACCATTCCGCTGAAGCTAATGCCTTTTCTACTAATGTTTCCGATGCAGGTGCAAATGTAGCCTTTTCCACTCTCCTTTCCTCGATGCACTCTCTCAGTCAGTCACTCTTCCCTCAGTGCACTCTCTCAGTCACTCACTCTTCCCTCAATGCACTCTCTCAGTCAGTCACTCTTCCCTCGATACACTCTCTCAGTCAGTCACTCTTCCCTCGATACACTCTCTCAGTCAGTCACTCTTCCCTCGATACACTCTCTCAGCCAGTCACTCTTCCCACAATGCACTCTCTCAGTCAGTCACTCTTCCCTCAATACACTCTCTCAGTCACTCCTATTTCTCTCTCTTTTGTCCACCTCACTTTTCCCTCTCATGGTTAGCTGAATTACTCTTCTTCTTTTTTCTTAGACTCACTCTTTCTATTTCACTGCTTTTACTGCGCACTTTACGTCCAAGAGTTCATCAAGTATCCGGAGCTCATGCTGTCTGTCTGTGTTTTTTCAATTGTATTTTTTTTTCCTGTCATTGGTTTAGTAAAAAGTATGGTAGAAAGTACTTTAATTTTTTTTTTTCATTTTTACTACTTTATGTCTCTCTTTCTCTCCCTCCCTCCCCCTCCCTCTCTGTCTCTACCCCTCCCTCTCTGTCTCTACCCCTCCCTCTCTGTCTCTACCCCTCCCTCTCTGTCTCTACCCCTCCCTCTCTGTCTCTACCCCTCCCTCTCTGTCTCTACCCCTCCCTCTCTGTCTCTACCCCTCCCTCTCTGTCTCTCCCCCTCCCTCTCTGTCTTTCCCCCTCCCTCTCTGTCTCTCCCCCTCCCTCTCTCTCTCTCCCTCCCTTTCGCCATTCTTTTCTTTTCCTTTTCCTCTCTCTCATTATAAAGATACACTCAGAAAATGTTTGTCTGTATTTTTTTTTTACTAAACTATCGTGTTTCCCAGCAAAAGAGCAAACTCAAACAATATGTAAATGATAAACGTATTGAAATACACATCATTAAATAAATTATAAAACACACACACACACACACACACACACACACACACACACACACGTACACACACACACACACACGTACACACACACACACACACACACGTACACACACACACACACACACACACCCACACACACACACGTACACACACACACGTACACGTACACGTACACGTACACGTACACGTACACATACGCACAGGCACGCACACGCTCTACTATGAACCTCGTAAATTTATTCTCTTAAGACTCCCACAAGCTCTTTCCAGACACGCTGGATGAGCCTCCTCGTGCCTTCTTTTCTTCTCATTTATTTTTCTCTCTTTTCTTCCTTTATTCTCCCGCTTCTTTTCCCCTCTTCTTTTCCTTCTTATTTTTTTCTTCTTCTTCTTTTTCTCCATTATCTTTTTTATTCCTCATTCTCCGTTTTACCCTCACTTTATTTCCATTTCATCCGAACTTCTGACGACAAGGGCGATGCATGCGTAGTAAACACGGGTAAAAACGACCATCGTAACGAAAAAGGCGGGTGGAAGCAGATGATGATGGCGGTAATGAAGAAGAGGAAGAAGGAATGGTGACAGGAAAAAAGGGGGAAAGGAAAAGGAGGATGAAGATGAGGATGAGGATGAGGGTGAGGAGGATGAAGATGAGGATGAGGATGAGGGTGAGGAGGATGAAGATGAGGATGAGGATGAGGATGAGGATGAGGATGAGCATGAGGGTGAGGAGGATGAAGATGAGGATGAGGATGAGGATGAAGATGAGGATGAGGATGAGCATGAGGATGAGGGTGAGGGTGAGGAGGATGAGGATGATGGGGATGATAATGAGGATAATGAGGATGATAATGATGATGATGATGAGGGAGAAGAAGAGGAGGAAGAGGAAGGAGAAGGAGGGGTAGGAAGAAGACGAAGACGAAGGCAAAAACGAAGAAAACGAAGACGAAGAAGACGACAAAGACGACGAAGAAGAAATCCTTCAATAAGAGTAAAGAACTACCAACGAAAGGAAATTTAAATAACCCGAGCTTTGATTAACCGCCGTCATTGTGGTTTCTTCAGCCTTCCATCAAGACTTAATCCACGTCTTGCGTGTGCGAGGAAGAAGGATAATCAGGAAAGAACAAAAGAGAAAAGGAAATATTGCTCTGAAAAAAGGTGGGGTAGAGGAAGAGGAGGAGGAAGGAGGGAGGTGGAGGAAGAGGGGGAGAGGAGGTGGAGGAGGTGGAGGAGGAAGGAGGGGAAGGAGGGGAAGGAGGAGGAGGAAGGGGGGGAAGGAGGAGGAGGAGGAAGAAGGGGAAGGAGGGGAAGGAGGAGGAGGAAGGGGGGGAAGGAGGAGGAGGAGGAGGAGGAGGAAGAGAAAAGGGGGGGGAGGATGGGGGGAAGGAGGAGGTAGGGGAGGAGGAAGGGGGAGGAGGAGGAAGGGGGAGGAGGAGGAAGGGGGGGAGGAGGAAGGGGGGAGAAGGAGGTGGAGAAGGAGAAGGAGGAGGAGGAGGAGGTAGGGGAGGAGCAGGAGGAGGAACGGGGGGAGAGGAGGAGGTAGGGAAGAAGGAGGAGGAGGAGGTAGGGGAGTAGGAGGAGGAAGAGGAAGGGGGGGGGAGGGGGGGGAGAGGAGGTGGAGGAGGAAGGGGGGAGAGGGGGAGGAGGAAGGGGGGGGGAGTAGGAGGGGGAAGGGGGGAAGAGGAGGAGGAGGAGAAGAGGTGGAGGAAGGGGATGAAGAGGTAGAAGAAGGGGAGGAAGAGAGGAGGAAGTGAGGAGGAGGAGGAGGAGGAAGAAGAGGAAGAGGAAGAGTAAGATAGAAAAAAAGAGGAAAGGTGTGGAGGTAAAAACAAACAAACAAACAAAGGATTGATGAGCTTTACCAGAGACAAAAGAATCCTATGCATAAATTTTAGGCGCTCCCCCCTCCCCCCCCGCGAATATATTTCACCATCTAGACTTACAGAGATGCATATCAATATACTTAATAGATTTACATACTTACACAGATACATACACACATATCCAAGCTTGACCATAACATTTCTATTTTTTTTTTTTTTAGAAATTTGAACACGAGGTCAGCGCGTCCCTCTACGAGAATTCCACGTTGAAGTGACTTTGAAGTGACTTTGAAGTGACTGAAGTGATCCTCGAGGCAATCCTAATGATGCGCCTAGATCGCTATTACACAATAGACAGCATAAAAAAGTTAGACGAAGATACTAAAGTACACAAAATAATAATAATATGAGACGAAGCTAACGATCCAAGGCATGAACGTGAGTGGGAAAAAATGTCTTTACTATATAAACATAATATAAAACGTTTTGTGTTATGTCTCTGTTGTTAGATAATGAATGTAAAGAAACAAACAAGTGAATAAAAGAATGTTTATATAAACATACAGACAAGTGAAAGAATGAATGTTCGTTTAAAGACAGACAGACAAGTGAATGAATGTATGTATGTACATATAGAGGTGCATACAAGGTCAGATAAGGAAATTGCAGAAGAAAGTCAGATTTAAGTGAAGCTATATATGTTTCAGATTTCATTTTCTCTTTGACTGTATCTCTATATCATTCCCTGTAACCGACTCTCGTCTCGTCTCGTCTCGTCTCCCTCCCTTTCTCTCTCTCTCTCTCTCTCTCTCTCTCTCTCTCTCTCTGTGTGTGTGTGTCCCCTTTCCGCCCCCCTCACACATTCTACTCTCTTTCTCTCCCTTACTTACAAATCCCCCCCTCCCCCCACCCTCACTAGGGACAAAGTAATATACAGATCCTTTCTACAAGTGAATGCATTATTTATAAACCGTAGGACGGGGAGCACAGACGAGGAAATGTTACGACGACCTGACAACTCACTGGAACGAGAGATTTGAAGGAGGGCGAGAGAGATAGTGTTTTTTTATTGTTAAATCTATTTACCTACAAAGCAGCCTGTCTGTCTGTCTGTTTTCCTGTGCCTGCCTATCTTTCTATGCCTGCCTGCTGTCTGTCTGTGTTTTTCTATGCCTGCCTGCTGTCTGTGTCTTTCTATGCCTGCCTGCCTGCCTGTCTGCTGTCTTTCTATGCCTGCCTGCTGTCTGTCTGTGTCTTTCTATGCCTGCCTGCTGTCTGTCTGTGTCTTTCTATGCCTGCCTGCTGTCTGTCTGTGTCTTTCTATGCCTGCCTGCTGTCTGTCTGTGTCTTTCTATGCCTGCCTGCTGTCTGTCTGTGTCTTTCTATGCCTGCCTGCTGTCTGTCTGTCTGTGTCTTTCTATGCCTGCCTGCTGTCTGCCTGTGTCTTTCTATGCCTGCCTGCTGTCTGTCTGTGTCTTTCTATGCCTGCCTGCTGTCTGTCTGTGTCTTTCTATGCCTGCCTGCTGTCTGTCTGTGCCTTTCTATGCCTGCCTGCTGTCTGTCTGTTTTTCTATGCCTGCCTACTGTTTGTGTCTTTCTATGCCTGCCTACTGTTTGTGTCTTTCTATGCCTGTCTACTGTCTGTGTCTTTCTATGCCTGCCTACTGTCTGTGTCTTTCTATGCCTGCCTACTGTCTGTCCGTCTTTATATGCCTGCCTACTGTCTGTCCGTCTTTCTATGCCTGCCTACTGTCTGTCCGTCTTTCTATGCCTGCCTACTGTCTGTGTCTTTCTATGCCTGCCTGCCTGCCTGCTGTCTATCTTAGTCTTTCTATACCTGCCTGCTGTCTGTCTGTGTCTTTCTATGCCTGCCTGCTGTATGTCTGTGTCTTTCTATGCCTGCCTGCTGTCTGTATGTGTCTTTCTATGCCTGCCTACTGTCTGTCTGTGTCTTTCTATGCCTGCCTACTGTCTGTCTGTTTTTCTATGCCTGCCTACTGTTTGTGTCTTTCTATACCTGCCTACTGTCTGTGTCTTTCTATGCCTGCCTACTGTCTGTGTCTTTCTATGCCTGCCTACTGTCTGTCTGTTTTTCTATGCCTGCCTACTGTTTGTGTCTTTCTATGCCTGCCTACTGTCTGTGTCTTTCTATGCCTGCCTACTGTCTGTGTCTTTCTATGCCTGCCTACTGTCTGTGTCTTTCTATGCCTGCCTACTGTCTGTGTCTTTCTATGCCTGCCTACTGTCTGTGTCTTTCTATGCCTGCCTACTGTCTGTGTCTTTCTATGCCTGCCTACTGTCTGTGTCTTTCTATGCCTGCCTACTGTCTGTGTCTTTCTATGCCTGCCTACTGTCTGTGTCTTTCTATGCCTGCCTACTGTCTGTGTCTTTCTATGCCTGCCTACTGTCTGTCCGTCCTTCTATGCCTGCCTACCTGTCTGTCCGTCTTTCTATGCCTACCTGTCTGTCCGTCTTTCTATGCCTACCTGTCTGTCCGTCTTTCTATGCCTACCTGTCTGTCCGTCATTCTATGCCTATCTGTCTGTCCGTCTTTCTATATCCTATCTGTCTGTCTTTCTCTGTCTTTCTGTGCCTGTCTGTCATTCTGTGCCTGCTTGTCCGTCTTTCTACACCTGCCTGCCTGTATTCCTGTGTTTACCTGTGTCTTTCTATGCCTGCCCGCATACCTACCTACCAACCAACCAACCAACCAACCTACCTACCCACCTCCAAATAAAAATCAGTTTCCCCACACTCTAGGGCGTGGGGGTGGAGGTGGTGGAAGAGGGGGGGGGGGAGGAGTGAGCTGATTTGTAAGCAGAAGGCGTCTCTGCTGCTGAATCAATTTCTCTGTTCTGTTTTCCCGTGCGGCGGCCGTGATGGTGAAGTCGACGGCTGCACAACATAGATGATGGTGTCTCGGGAAGGATGTTGACGTGATGGTGAAGTGTTTGAGAGACATTGGAAATCTTCTTTACATTTATATATTTTCTAACTTATTTATTTCGTATATATTTACTTGTCAATCATCAATGTTATTATATTTTTTATATTATTATCGTTATTATTTATATACGTTTAATGAAAATGATTTAAGCAGGCTAGTTGTTTTTATATGTAATTTCAGAAGCTTAAAAAAAAAAAAAAACTGGTCACTGCCGCTAACAGTGATCTCAGGGACACTAAATCATACTATATTTATCATAAAGAACAGTGTTGGTTTTCCTCAAGCCACGCATTTCAATTCTTGGGAAGTAAAAAGACTTTCTTAAATCCATCTTCCCTTCCCTTGCTCTTTCTCCTTTTCCCCTTCTTTCTTTCTTTCTTTCTTCTTCTTCTTCTTCTTTTTCTACTTTCCTCTTCTTACATTAGTGTATTTTCATGTTATCTTTCTCCATCTCCTCCTCGCAATATCTCTATGTCTTCTCCTTCTTCATCATAATCTTCGTATATTGCTCTTTCCTTTTCCTTTACCTATTCCTCCTCCTCCTCTTCTTCCTCACTCTTCTATTCCCCTCTTCCTCTTCTTTCTCACTCTTCTATTCCCCTCTTCCTCTTCCTCTCTCTTCTGTTCCTATTCCTATTCCTCCTCCTCCTCCCTCCTTCTCAACCTGCATTCTCAAATTAATAGATTGCTGACCAATCTGTTTATTCCCATAGCATTTCAGTTTCCCACAAAATCTGCTAAAAGAAAATTACTAACGATTAATAAAGCGTTGATGAAGACAACGGGAGAGAGGGAGAGGGAGAGAGGTAGAGGGAGAGGGGGCGAGGGGGAGAGGGAGGGGGAAGGCTAAGGGGAGGGAGAGGGAAGGACGGAGAGTGGGAGAGGGAGAGGGAGAGGGAGAGGGAGAGGGGGAGAGGGAGAGAGGGAGAAGGGGAGAGGGGAGGAGAGGGAGAGAGGGAGAAGGGGAGAGGGGAGGAGAGGGGAGAGAGGGAGAGAGGGAGATGGAGAAGGAGAAGGAGACGGGGGGGAGGGAGGGAGGAGAGAATCTTATCACCGTCGATAATGAAATATCAAGACTATGCATTTCTAATTTATTTCTATCCCTCTTTTGTCTCCATTCATCTCATTATTTCCAATGTCCTTCTATCTCATAAAAGAAAAACCTTTTTTTTTTTTTTTTTTTTTTTTAAGCAAGTTATATCCACTTCAACATTGTAAAATACCCTATCAGAGCACTATCAAATAAGATTAACAACAATTAACACCTGACGCATTTAAGTATAAATCAGCTTATTTCTTTTTTCTGTTAATAAAAATATCCCCCTTTTTAGCACTGAAATAAATGAACTTAAGATGGCGCCATTTTATGCTGTAATAAAAAGAACATTTACATATATATATATATTTTTTTTTTTTTTTTTTTTTTTTTTTATCAGTGCGCAATCCTGACATTTACGACCAGTGACGTAAAACGAATTATTAGACCATTGAAAACAAATATTTCTTTAAAAATAATGTATTTATACACACACACACACACACACATACATACACACACACACATACACACACACCTTTTCATTTATGAACGAAAAGAAAAAGGGAAGTGAATGAAAGGATAAATCAGAAAGGAAATAAAAGAAAGGGAAAGATAGCGAAAGCAAGAATGAGGGAAGTAAATATAAATGGAGAAAACGATAAAAAAGGAGAAATGAAGGTAAACAGTAATAACAAGTAATAACAAAAGATTGGAAAAAAAAGTCGGAAACTCATAAATACAGTTGCCAATGAAGAGAAAAGAAAAGAAAAAAAGAAGAGAATAAAGATAATTATAGAGAGGAAAAAAAAAGGGGGGGGGGGGGGTAGAGAACAGATAGGAATCTACAAGAAAAGATGTAGACTATGAAAGGAAAATAAAAAGAACCTTGATATGAATTGCCATTAAAAACAAAACAAAAACAAACATAAAAATAGGACAGATTAAAAGACAGAAAAGAAAAAGGTTTCATCCTCATCTCTCTCTCTTTCTCTCTCCGCCCCCTCTCTATTTCCTTCTCTCTCTCTCTCTCTCCGCCCTCCTCTCTATTTCCTTCTCTCTCTCCCTGTGTCTCTATTTGTCTGCCTGTGTACTTCTCTCTGTCTTTGTGTCTCTGTCTGTTTGTATCTCTCTCTCTGTCTGTTTGTCTGTGTCTCTCTATCTCTCTATTTGTCTGTCTCCCTGTCCGTCTATCTGATTTTCTTTGTCTCTCTATATATCTCTGCCTGTCTCCCTTTCTGTTTGTCCTTGTCTCTCTGTCTATCTGTTCGTGTCTGCTCTGTCGGTCTGTCTCTCTATATCTGTCTGTATGTCTGTCTATCTGTGTCTGTCTATCGGTCTATCTCTCTATATCTGTCTGTATGTCTGTGTCCTGTCTGTCTTGTCTGTCTCCTCTTCTCCGTGCGGTTCCTGAGGCCTCATCCACAGGGAGCTTGTATCCCAGAGGAGCAGACAGCTAAGAACAGATTTTGAAGAAATGACTTCTATCATATTTCTGTTCTTTGTTCCACTGTATTTTTCACTAATTACCTCTCATAATAAGACTTTTTTTCTGGATATCTATTCATTAATTAATCGGAGTAAGTAATTAATGGCTAGATACTCATTTAAACTTATGGTGTTTGTATAATTAAACGTTTGTATTGAACAAAGCCGTTTTACATGTATTTTAAATATGTCTAACAAGCTGAAAATATACGAAAAAAAGTACAAACAACGGCAAGATAACGACAGTGAGGACAATACATAATAAACATTACAATGAAACCAACAACAATAACAATAATTCCGAAAATAACTAAATAGCTCAATAACAACAATCATAAACAATCAAGTTATATGCTACAGTCCCCCCCTACCCCCAACCCCCCCTCCCCCGAACACATCTCGCGAGGGAAACACGAGTCGGTAATCAACAAAGCCAAATACGACCCATGCAACTGCAACCGAGACCAGGTGGGTTCATGTTGCTTTCAATGACTGCAATCAAGAGAGGAAAGATTCACCTGAAATGTGATATTACGTCTTGGCGAGTCACGTGCTCCTTTCACTGCCTCGGAATATCGCTTTTCTTGCTGTCACTTCATTTAATATTTAATTATCACTTCTTTCACTCTATATGCTTATGGCTAAGTTAATCTTCCTTATGTTATCTTTAAGTTATCTTTATGTTATATTTACATTACATCATATATTATAATATATTACATCATATATTATAATATATTACATAATATATTGTAACATATTAAATCATATACTATAATATATTACATCATATATATTATAACACATTACATCATATATCATAGTGTTCTATACAAGTTATCTTCTTACGGTTTAAAGTTAATACTATTTCATTATTACTTCTTTCACTCAATAGAAGTTTACGTTAAGGGATGTATTTCATTATCTTTTAATACTTCTCGTGATAACTTGGGAAGTTAACAGATCGTCACTTTAGTAAGATACTTTCAAAGGCTTTAGAGTGAATTATCTATTTAGAAAGTTTATGTATCCTCGACTATCCTAAGATACATATTTTGAAGGACAAAGTTTTGCAACTTGAAAGATATCTTAGTATGTTTGCGCCTTAAAAGTGACTATTTGCAAAGATTTGTTTTCACAACATCACAATAAATACCTTTTTTAAATCTTAGAAATGGATAAATGATTATCTTAAGACCGAAATTTAACTCTTTCTCCATTACAAGTAACCTTAAAAAATGGCTTTGTTTTTACGAATAAATTAATTTTATAATAGGGAAGAGGGGATGTAAAAAAAAAAACCTAAATAAATAAGGGGAAACTGACATGACAAAAAAAGAGAGAAAAAAAACGAAAAATAAAAATAAAAAGAAAAGAAGATAAAACACGAAAAAAGCGATAAAAAGACAATAAAAAGTCAGAGAAGAAAAAGAAAAGAAAAGAAAAAGAACGAAAATAATTTCAAAGAGACAAAAAAGAAATGCAAAGCGCAACACAACTGAGACAGCGAGGAAAGAAGGTTTATGAGGAAAGCAAGCCAGGTAATTTGCACCACACGGCACAACATTGCGTGAAATGAGTAAGAGGGGACGAGGAGGAGGAAGGAGAAGAGGAGGGGATGGAGGGGATGGAAGGGAGGAGGAAGGAGGAAGAGAATGAGGATAGAGGGAGGGAGAAGAGAATGAGGAAGGAGGGAGGAGGAAGAGAATGAGAAAAGAGGGAGGAAGGAGGAAGTGAAGGAGAAAAGAGGGAGGAGGGAGGAAGTGAAGGAGGAAGAGAAAGAGGAAGAAGAGAGGGAAGAAGGAAGAAGGAGGAAGAGAATGAGGAAGGAGGAAGAGAATGAGGAAGGAGGGAGGAAGGAGGAAGAGAAAGAGGAAGAAGAAAATGAGGAAGGAGGAAGAGAAAGAGGAAGGAGGAAATGAGAAAGAGGAAGAAGAAAATGAGGAAGGAGGGAGGAGGAAGAGAAGGAGGAAGAGAATAAGGAGGGAGGACAAGTAACAACAAGAGGAGGAGGAGGAAAACGAGAACCGAA
>NC_061826.1:12270201-12272701 GCF_019202785.1 Penaeus chinensis | reverse complement strand
TTCTGTGTTTTTTTTTCTCTCTCTCTCTTTCCCCTTTTTTTTCTTATTTCCTCTCTTTATCTCCTTCTTTTCAGTCTCCTTTTCATTTTCCTCCTCGTCGACTATGCATTCCATATTGTCATTCATTCCTACTAAATTTCATCCATATCGATCCTTTCATCCATTTTCCTCCACAAATGCTCTATAAAAGCACGTGAAAAGATGGGATTTTCGCCCTTCGAGGCGTGCGAAACCAGCTGGGCGGAAACAGATGGTTGGAAAGCACACTTAAAGAAGAAAGAGGGAGAGGGAGAGAGAAGGAAAGGTAGAGAGAAAGAGGGAGAGAGAAGGAGAGGGAGAGCAAGAGAGGGAGAGAGGGGGAGAGAGAGAGAGAGGGGGAGAGAGAAAGGGAGAGAGAGAGAGGGGCAGGGGGAGGGAGAAGAAGGGAGAGGATGAGGAAGAGGGAGAGGGAGGGAGGGGGAGAGAGAGAAGGGGAGAGAGAGAGGGGGATGGGGAGGGGGAGGGGGAGAGAGGAAGGGAGAGGGAGGGAGGGAGGGAGGGAGAGGAAGGGAGAAGGAGGGAGGGAGGGAGGGAGGGAGGGAGAAGGAGGGAGAGGGAGGGAGGGAGGGAGGGAGGGAGAGGAAGAGAGAGAGATGGGGAGGGTGAAGGAGGGAGAAGAAGAGGGAGAGATGGGGAGGGAGAAGAAGAGGGAGAGGGAGAGAGAGAGAGAGAAATACAAACAAATATGTATGATAAAAAGCACAACCATAATTCTACGTATTTTTCAGCACTAAACACAACTAAACGCGTATTCATACTTATGATAATTCATACTAATGATAATTCATCCACTAAGTCATATCATACTTGCCAGGGTTCAGAACCTCACAAATCTTCAAAAAGAAGATAAAAATATAAAATAAAATGTATTTTCGAAATCATCACCACACAAGAATATGATGACACGCGTATCACAATTCATCTTCACTCACACCAACAAACTCCCAATTCTCTCTCTCTCGCTACAATTCCACAGAAAACAACAATGGGAGGCACAGGAAAAAAACAAAAAACAAAACAAAACAAAATACAATCCACACACCATAAGATTAAATCCGTCAAAAGCTGATTAAGCATACAGCGAATGACGTAATCCACGGTGCTTTGTGCTAAGCTCTCTATTCTATGAATGACTCTCATTTCGAAATGGTAATGAGCGAACGATCAGCTGTAATTATAGTAACAATAATGACAGCGACAACACTGATAGTAATTAAATGATGATAATTATATGAATGCATTATTGATGGTGAAACAATGATGGTAATTAGACTCGTAATCACGAGGAAGGCAGTAAGGATGATGATATTAGTAGTAGTTATTGTAATTAACTTATTATAATTAGTATCACTCAGTGATAGGAATAAATATGAAGATAGGGAAGAGAAAGGGAGTCGGAGAAAGGGAGAAGTAGAGAAGCAGAGAATGGGAGAAGGATAGAGAGAGAGAGAGAGAGAGAGAGAGAGAGAGAGAGAGAGAGAGAGAGAGAGAGAGAGAGAGAGAGAGAGAGAGAGAGATAGAGAGAGAGAGAGAGAGGAAGAAAGGGAGGGAGGGAGGGAGGGAGGGAGGGAGGGAGATAAATAGATAGATAGACAGAGAGTAGAGGTAAAGATGGGAAAGAATAAGAGTAAAACAAAAAATAACCAAAAGGAGAGATAAACATTTTTGGAAAGGATGGAAATATGGAGGACGCAAATTAGGGAGAATCGAAGACATAAAGAGAAGAGCTAGAAAAAGAAGAAGAAAGTGGAGTTAAAAAAAACCAGAAAAGTTTTTGTAAACGTCGACACAAATCAAGAATCCAGAATACAGTATAGAAAACGCCAAAACAAAGATAATAAAATTGATTAAATGATAAGGGAGGAGGAAATGGGGGGGGGGGGGGTCAAGAACCAGTTTTAAGAAAAATGGAATTGACAGAATGAAGATAAAAGAATGACATACGGCGACAATGGTGAATATGCCTCGGAGCTTCAATGAATATCTCTCTTGCTTCGGGTCTCATGATAAATTCCTTTTTTTCGTCATTGTATAGACTGAATTTGTACTATCCTAAAAAAAAAGAAAGAAAGAAAAAAAAGAAATGACAAAATATAATGCACAATCAACCTCTTTTCTTGCGCTTACTATTATCATCATTATTACCATTATTATCATTATCACCATCATCGTCACTACTACATCTTAACCACAACTCCACATATGATTTTGACGAATCAAAACCACCAACACCATACTAAAACATTCAGGAATCATTCATCAAACCAATTTTACCCTCACTGTACACATTCGTGAATGGACAGTCTCCTCCTCCTGCAAAAGCTACAACATTATCGACCTAACCAGTGACTTAACATTTTCAAGATTGATAATGAAAGAGAAGCACCACAGTTGCATTCCTCTATGGTTTCCCTCATCGGCCTTTGTACGGTCGTATCAAGACGGAGAGAGAGGAAGACAC
>NC_061826.1:12260201-12265201 GCF_019202785.1 Penaeus chinensis | reverse complement strand
AGAGAGAGAAAGAAGGAAAAAGAGGGAAAAAGAAAGAGAACGAGAAGAGAACGAGAGAAAAGAGAGAAAAAGAGAGAAAAAGAGAGAGAAAGAGAGAAAGAGGGGGGGACAGGGGTAGAGAGAAAGAGGGAAAGAGAGAAAAAGAAAAAAAGAGAGAAAAAGAAAGAAAAGAGAGAAAAACAAAGTAAAGAAAGAAAAGAGAGAAAAACAAAGTAAAGAAAGAGAAAGAGAGACAGAATACTACAAAGAGAACGAACACGACAGAGGAACAGTGAGAAAAAACACACACACAGACAAACAGACAAAGAGATAAAGAAAAAGAAAATGCCCTTAACCTCTCGAACACGACGTCAAGAATAAGCATAAGGATAAGGATGAGGATGAGGGATGGTGAAGAAGAGCAAGACGAGGGGAAATCTGCACAAAATCCCTTTGTTCCAGAGGGGAATTCCACGTCGTTAGTCTAAGCGGGGTGTAAGATGCGCCGAGGAAGACGTTTGTTTATTTGTTGGTTTGCTTTGCTTGCGATGTTTTTTTTTTTTTTTGCTTCGTTTTTTTGTAATTAGATATTTATTTAGTATTTTTTTTAAATATTAAGGGATAGGAAAGTATCGCAACAGTCGAAGCGTGATTTTTTTTTTTTTTTTTTTTGTCTTTTACGTTAGAGGCCTAAGAGTGATTATTTAAATCAGCAGCTCTCCATTTTCTTCTTTTCTTCGAGGAAGAGGCATTAAATGAAGGCATGAAATAAAGGCGTAAATGGCCGAGTAACATCCAGATTAAGTGAAAAGGAGAGATCGAATTGAGTAATTAATTGGACAAAAGTCTTGCGATTTTTCTTTCCTTTCTCCCTGTCTTCCCATCTCTTGCCCTTTGTCTCCGTCTCTTTCTTCCCATTCTTCGCGTTCTCTCTCTCCTTCTCTTCCTTCATATCTCTTGCTCTCTCTCCCTCTCTTCCTTCCCATCCCTTTCTCTCTCCCCCTCCCTCCCTTCCCATCCCTCGTTCTATCTCTCCCTTTATTCCTTCCCATCCCTAACTTTCTCTCTCTCTCTTCCTTCCCATCCCTTTCTCTCTTCCCCTCTTCCTTCTCATCCCTCGTTCTCTCTCCCTCTCTTCCTTCCCATCCCTCGTTCTCTCTCTCTTCCTTCCCATCCCTCGTTCTCTCTCTCTTCCTTCCCATCCCTCGTTCTCTCTCTCTTCCTTCCCATCCCTCGTTCTCTCTCTCTTCCTTCCCATCCCTCTTTCTCTCTCTTCTTCTCTTCCTTCTCAACTCACAGTGCAGAGAATGAAAAATCGAACCGCGTTTATTTTAACAAAAGTCTCGACCGGAAGAGTTTATATCGCCAAGTCTGCGATTTTTTTTTTTTTTTTTTTTTTTTTTTACCTTCATTAGAAAGACAAAAGAATAGAAAATAGTTTACTTAAAAAAAAATGATAATCTGGTCTTGTTATGTCTTGACGAGAGTAAGTTATTTTGATTTTTTTTTTTGTTTTTTTGTTTTTGTAATTACGATTCGTTTTTATGTAGCGATAAAAAAAATGTAGATAAAAAAAAAAAAAAAGCATCGATGACCACCCATACAAAGCGAAGAATAGAGAGAAAACAAACAGAATATCTTTTTTTTTTTTTCTGATTCTTCCTCTCTCAGAAAGTTCCGACAGAATGGTTTATTTCCACAGCCGAGTCTACGCGATTCCTCCTCCTTTTCTTAGCGAGACAGAAGCTAAATAAAGCTATAAAACACCCGAGTGCCGCCCTTGACAAGTGAAGGGAAGAAAAGTTCCCCAACAGAAGAGTTTATTTCGGTCACAGCATTCCGTCGGGTCTTCGCCGATCTCGAGGAATGATCCTGTCGGCGGCGTCGGAGGAGGAGGAGGAGGAGGAGGAGTCGGGTCTCTGGCCGAGGGAGCACGAGGGGAACTATCGGGTGAGGGGAAATAGTTTTTTTTTTTTAAATTCTTTATCATTACTTAAACTTGATTTTTTTTTTTAATTCTTATAATTTATTCAACTTGATTTGAAGACGGTTAGTTTTTTTTTATGTTATTTAGTTGGGTTTATTAAGCATGACTTTTTAATTTGTTCCGGCTAGTAATGACGTTGGGAATGATGAAACAAGTTGATTACAGGACCAGTTGTAATCTAATAAGCTGATAATTGACAGTCCAATAAAATCCAAACTACAGGAATAGTATGGCCAAATACTAGCCCAAGACCGTGAATTATTTATTCTGTATTCCATATTTCAAAAGCCTTTTAGCCCTCATAAATTTGTTCTTCTCGTCGAAGGGAATTCCAAGTTACCTCGAGCGGCTCATTCCGGATCGATCTCCCAGGAATTAGTCAGCTGGAACGGACGGCAACGCAAACACTACGAATGGTCAGCGGCCCGAGAGAGAAGGGGGGGGGGGGGGGGGGTAATCACATGCTAAAAGCAGGTAAACAGCAAACACGGGATTTTCACTTCAGAAGATCACCAGCGGTTTGGATAAAGAGCTAAAAGAGTTCAGTCGAACAAATATTAGTCGTAAAAAGATCAAACATCGAACTTTGTAGAGCAGAAAAATGATATACACAAACATCGGCTATGCATCAACGCATCAAATCCCTGTAAATGAGCAAACAAAGCACATACACTCATGACAGCAGGCAATGAATAAACAGGTACAACCCGACCCTAAACCTGCAACCTCGCAACCAACTCCAAGTATAACAGAATGCAGGTACGAGAGAGAGAAAATAAGGAACGCATGACCATCAGCAGGTACAAGGTAAGGGAGCCATGAGAGAGATAGACTGGCCCTTTGCCAATGTTCCTTCGCCCGGCGCGCCAAGACCTCGAGACACAGAGCGGGTAACTAGGAACTACATCTTAAGCACAGCCGTAAGAAATCTAAGGGTTTGGGGTGTGTGTGTGTGTGTGTGTGTGTGTGTGTGTGTGTGTGTGTGTGTGTGTGTGTGTGTGTGTGTGTGTGTTAGTGCATGTACGTCATTCTAGTTCTTTCGGCGATACACAGGATAAAAAAAAAAAAAAAAAAAAAAAAAAAAAAAAAATCCAAGTCATTACCAACATTTAAAAAATCTCCCTGATTACTTTTTCATCTATTTATTTACCCATTTTTGTATTTCCTTCTTACACTATCCCATTTTCCTCCCCTCTCTTACTCCCGATGCAAACGGAAGCCACTCCCCTAGCTACTCCCTCCTTCCAGCTATCAATCAAGGGAGTGACAAGTGCCGTTCCCGATTCCTACCCCGCCGATTCCCACCCTGGAACGCTGCCACAGGCGCACCGCCTCGATCCTTCGCGTAAGGAATCAAGGTGGACATTCCTTCGGTCCGTAAGCATCTTCCTCTCCAGCTCCATCTTCCTAGATCTTCCTTCCACCTTCCTAGATCTTCCTTCCTTCCTCTATGTAGACTTCCTTCCTCTATATTATAAAACTTTATCTTAATTACGTGTCTTTCGACTTTGCGTTTTTTTTCTTCAGCTGCTGTTCCTCTTCTGATTTTACTCTTCTTCTTCTACTTTTTCTCCTGTTATTATTACTATACTGCTTTCACTCTCCTCCTTCTCCTCTTCTTATCCTCATATTTTTCTTTTCCGTTTCATCCTCTTCCTCTTCGTCTGCCCTTCGCTAACCATACTCGATCCTCTAACTCGCCTTTCTGAACCACCTTCTTTTTCTCTCTCTCTTTCTCTCTCTTTCTTTCTCTCTCTTTCTCTCTCTTTCTTTCTTTCTCTCTCTTTCTTTCTTTCTCTCTCTTTCTTTCTTTCTCTCTTTCTTTCTTTCTTTCTTTCTTTCTTTCTCTCTCTCTCTTTCTTTCTCTTTCTTCCTAGTCCGTTCCTCTTATTCCCTCATTCGTCATTCCCGACGTGTATTCGGCTCCAAATACGGAAGTCACAAAATATGCATCGAGTCTCCAGCCTGACAGAGACAGCTAGGATTAAACTGAATTATCCGATATGCGGTTATATCTCGGAAAAAAAAAAAAAAAAAAAAAAATAGTAAGCGAAAGTGGAGATAGGGAAAATAAGAATATGCAATTTATATTTTGAAAAGAAGAAGAAAAAAGAGATAATAAGTGAAAGTGGAGATGAGGAAAATAAGAAAATAAGAATATGCGATTTATATTTCGAAAAAAAAAAAAAAAAAAAATATATATATATATATATAAAGAAAGAATGGTAATAAACGAAAGATATGTATGTTGAAACTTAATCATAAAGATAAATGATAAAGAAAACGTGATAATAAGCGAGAGAAGAGCTGAGGAAAATAAGAAAAAAAGGAATGATAATGCCAGTAAGAAAGGACGATATAATAGAATAAACAGAATAAAGAAAATGAAAAAAAAGAACAAAGAAAAGATCATAATAAAAAAAAGTAAAAAAAACTCTTAGCCACCCCCCCCCCCACCCAAAAAAAAAGTACTTCTGACACAAACACACATACGCAAAAGAGTTCTATAAAAGTACACCAACCATTACAAAAATATCTTATACCGGAGAGAGTGACACAAACCGTCACTTCTCTCTCTTTTTTTTTCACCTTAATGTAGAAGGTTAAACATAACTCTTTAAAGCCGAACAGGGAATCACACACACGAGTCAGTCAACAAGAAGTACAGCATCTCTCTCTCTCGACAAGGTTAATCTCTTTTAACATCTTTCGCTTAAGTAACAACGTATATTTTATCTTTCGCTTTTGTAGAAACGTGTATGGTGTATTTAGCTTTAGTACTAACAGATATATTATCTTTCGTATCAAAATATATATCATTATCATCACAGACCTTTTCCTACATATCATAACAACTATCATACGTACATATAACATTATCGTAGCTATTACAACCCATTATCATACACATCACAAGTACAATCATACATGGCACAATCATTACCATTCATATCACAGCCGTTATCACAAACACCACAACTACTGTGCTGTTCAGAACAAACACATATGACAACTATAACCATGCATATCACAG
>NC_061826.1:12240201-12245201 GCF_019202785.1 Penaeus chinensis | reverse complement strand
TCTCTCTCTCTATATATATATATATATATATATATATATATTAGTCTGTTACTTTGATTAAAAATACAAATCCTGAACATTATGGCTTACCAGGAATGAAATATTGAGAATAATAGATATTCAACATCACCTATTCCAATACCCCATTAATAAGTCCTATAATGTGACTCACAATGTAAACCCAAACACAACAAACGAAGGGAAGAAAATAGAAAACACATAACTTCGCAGATATAACACGAAGGAATTTACTCCATATCTATTCCTCCCTTGATACCGGGTGTTAATAAGGCTTGGTGTTGTTGCGGCAAAAAAATTACTCTCTTTCTCTCTCTCTCTCTCTACCTCTTTCTCTCTCTCTCTCTCTCTCTCTCTCCCTCTCTACACCTCTCTCTCTCTCTCTCTCTCTCTCTCCCTCTCTCTCTTTTCTCTCTCTCTCTCTGTCTCTCTGTCTGTCTCTCTCTCTCTCCCCCCCCTCTCTCTCTCCCTCTCTCTCTCTCTCTCTCTCTCTCTCTCTCTCTCTCTCTTTCTCCCTCTCTCTCTCTCCCTCCCCCCCCTCTCTCTCTCTCTCTCTCTCTCTCTCTCTCTCTCTCTCTCTCTCTCTCTTTTCCTCCCTCCCTCCCTCCCTCCCTCAATCGCTCCCTGTCTGCCTCTCTCCGTCTCATTCTCTCTCTTACTCTCCCCCCCCCCTCTCTCTCCCTTTCATTCTCTCTTTTACTCCCCCCCCCCCCCCCTCTCTCTCTCCCTTTCATTCTCTCTCTGATAATGATACTAATAATAACACTAATATTAATGATGGTAGTGATGATAGTAATGATAATAATATTAATAGTAGTAATGATGATATCAATAACAATAATAATGATAATTATTGTTAGTTATTGTTATCTTTGTTATCATTATCATCATCATTATTATTATCCTCATCATTGCTATTATCATTATCATTATTATAATTATTGTGATTATTATTATCGCTATTATTATTACCATTATTATTATTATTATTATTATTATTATTATTATTATTATTATTATTATTATCATTATTATTATTATTATTATTATTATTATTATTATTATTATTATTATTATTATTATCATTGTTATTATTATTATCATTATCATTAATAATATCATTATTGTTATTATTATTATTATTATTTTCATTATTATCATTATCATTATTATCATTATTATTATCATTATTATTGTTACTGTTGTTATTATCTTTATTACTATTATTTTAATAATCTTTATCATTATTTATGTAATTATTTTTGTTATTAGTATTATAAATAATATTATTATTGTTATTATCGTCATTATTTTTAAGAATAATTATTATCATCATTATAATGATAATAATAGAAATGATAATGATAATTATAATAATAATGATGATAATAGTGATAATAATGATAAAAATAATAATAACAAATAATACTAAAATGATAACACGAATAATAACAATTACTGTAATCCTTATTTTTATTTTCATTATTATTATTATTTTTATAATTTTTATTATTATTATTACTATTATTATTTTCATTATTATTATTATTATTATTGTTATTGTTATTATCATTATTATTATAATGATAATAATAATAATAATTATTATTATCATTGTTATCATCATCATCATCATCATCATTATTATCATTATCCTTATTAATATTATCATCATTATTATTACTATAATTATTAACGAGGGATGTGAAGTTAAAATGACCCAAAAATTCGTCTAGAAACCACCCTGTATATAACTCACTTGGTCTTTATGCATATGTATTTCTTATATATACACACCTCAGTTTTTGTCTTTAGCTATGTAAGATAAAAAATACTTAATTATTTTTCTAGAAAGATGACACTTTATTTTATTATTTTTACATAAAGTTTATATATTTCTATATTATTTTTTTTATTAAGATTAGGAAATTGTAAAATATAATAGTCTACCCTACAAAGTACTAAGTTTTTTTTGTTACCCAACCATACATTCTCTTTATTTAAAGGGTACACTGTTATATGTCAATAGTACCGTTATATTAAGGTTGTGTAATTGATATTTTGATGAAGAAAACCATATGTACTATTTTTGTTATTGAAAAAATTCATTTTAGCTCTGAAAATTATGCATGTATAGGTTAAGAAGAACTATATGTTTGTACTATATGTGATCTGAGTAGACTTTAAATTTTGAAATATATACAGTACTAAATCCCTGATACTATTGCTATAATCAGAGAGAGAGATCAGAGAAGAGTGCCATACAACAGCCTGAAAGTCTCCCGTGAAGAGCTGGTGAATAGACTCCGTAGTGCTGACGGTTGTTTGTCAACTCCTGTGCCTTTCGTGTTTACAGGTCTTTGTCCAGTCGTTTTTAGAACCCCTAACTTTTTATCTATTTTATTATTTGTTTGTTTTTCTCTTTTGGAGGGAGGGTTCTTGACTACTGATTTTTTTTTACTGAATTATCTATTCCTATAAATTATTTGGCTCTCTTTTTCTATACCTTTGTCTGTACCATCGTGTAGATATGTATTATAAGCCATATTGTTTTAGTTATCTATTTCATGGATGTGTTCGTTCATTCACTGATTAATTTCTGACGAAGATGTAATGGAAACCGGCCCTACATCTCTTGCACTATCAAGAAATTCATTCACATCATTTTCCAAATTCATGAACATTCTCATTCATCAAATCATTCATTCCCTATTTCATACCATCGCTTTAAGGTCGAATCCAGATCCTTTCGGACAAAGAGCAAGGGATTTCAATCACCTTATCTGTCAATGACGCCTCGTTTGGACCCCTTCTATTACAGGTGTCAGTGAGCAATAGAAGCAAATGGCACGTCTCGGCAATCTGACATCATAAGGAGGAAGGCTGGTTTGGATTTAACAGGAGGAAGAGAGGCTAGGATTCAGGATTAGATTCTGCTGATTCCGTGTAAACATAATGACATCGCATGCAGTTGATAGGGAGAACCGAATCTCATATACTGGATGATTCAGGTGTAGCTTGTTGCTCTTCCGCGGGGAATATCTGCAAAAGAGGCTGTGATCAGGCGCCGAAGGGAAGGCCCCCTCCCGCGGGAGAGGCGTATCTCCCCACTCCCCGTGGGGAAACGGGAAGTCCTCTGACGCAAGCAAGTTAATCTGTGTCTTTTAGATGATAGTTTATGAATGAATGATTTTAGGATATGAACAAGATATGATGATAATAACAGAAGACGTCAGTTCTGTTATGGAAAGAGCCATCCCCCCTCTCTTTCTCCCTCTCCCCTCCCTCCCCTCCCCCTCCCTTCCCCCCTCTCTTTCTCCCTCCCCCCCCCTCCCTTCCTCTTTTCCTCCCTTCCTCGCTTACTCACTTCCTCACTCCGTCTTTCAGTAGTTCGATTAGCCACTAGTAGATGGTATAGCTACGAGAAGCATTTACAAAGGTATCAGCGATGTGGCAAATATTTTTATCTGATTTAGCTACCATACATATATGTTTAAAGAATGACACTGTTTCATTTTTCAACACAGATGCAGCTATAATTGAAAATTGTTGAGTTGAAAGAAGGGAGAAATGCCGCCTCACCTCCATAGGTGCTACCATATCGATAAACAAACAATTCCATTCATAAACATACACGTGTATATATACACACGCATCCACACGTACATACACACACACGCACACACATACATACACACTCACCACCAAACACACACACCCTTTCACATACTCTGAATGAAAGCGCTACGAAGGGGGAGTCTTGGCAACATTTAAAGATTTCTGCAACCATTATTATTTTCGGACGCGGTGGCCGAGTGGTTTACACCATTGAATTTTTGCCTTCGTCGACAAATCCAGGTTCGAGGGTTCGAGTCCCGACCGGCGCGCTGTTCCCTTGGGCAACGACCAATTAAATTTTTATAACTCTGTGGCCTGATTGTAAATGGCCATATTCATTCATTGTGTTATCATGGAAATCATTATCATTATCATCATTATTTTAATGATCATTAGTGTTATTATCATAATTATCATTATTATTATTATTATTATTATTATTATTATTATTATTATTATTATTATTATCGTTATCACTATTATTATTATTATTATCGTTATCACTATTATTATTATCGTTATCATTATTATCATTATCGTTATCATTATTATTATTACCGTTATCATTATTATTATTTCATTATTATTATGGTTATTATTACTATTATTATTATAATAATAATAATTATTATTATAATCATTATCATTCCAATTATCATAATTGTGATCACCATCATCATTATCATTGTTACTCTTATTAATGATAACGATGTTATTATCATTAGTACTGTCATTAGCATTATAACTATAACAGTGTTTGGGAAACAGCAAATGAAATAACCTCCCAACAGCTAACAGATCATGCTAAGAGGGATTGTGTTATGGAGGAAACTTAGACCACACAAAAAACACGTCACCTCTGCCGGGGATGAGACAAGTTTTGAATAACGACAAACTGGTTACATTATAGGTATGACCGCCTCCAATACTGTTTTTTTCTTTTTACAATTATTACTGTTTTTCTATTTTTACCAAGAAAAGATAATGAAAATGTTTTTAATTCAATGTTTTTAATGTTTTTAATTTAGCTTCCTAACAAAATTAGTCGATTTTTTTTAGCCCCCCCCCCCCCCCCCCACAAAAAAGTGTATTTATGTACATTTATTTGTATATATATTTGGTACATTCATATTTGTGAAGTCAACAACATGCTATTGTGGTGACCCAAGCCAGAGACCTTCCAAGGAGGCCCCCCAAAATAGCCAAGTTTCCCCTTGATTAAACCAGTTACATTCCCAAGCCAAGCTAGGGGACTGAAATTTTCGCAGACTAGTTATGTCTTACCCGTCTTTATCAATTTTGTGTATTCTTATCTATACTCATTTTCAACGAACTTGAAAACCATTTTCTTTGGATTTGTTTTT
>NC_061826.1:12222701-12230201 GCF_019202785.1 Penaeus chinensis | reverse complement strand
GGAAAGAAAACGGCTATAAAAAAAGGGGAAACTTCACTAAAACTTCAAAACCAATAGACCAAAATAAAGGGCCAAGCGAAAAGATTAGACCTTCCCCAATAGTAATAGTAAAAGTAATAGTAAAAGTAATGGTAAAAGTAATAGTAATAGTAACAGTAAAAGGAACTGTAATAGTAATTATAGAAGTAATAATGCTAGGATCAGTAATAGTAATAGTATTAACAATAATAACAATAATAATAATTATAATAATAACTGATAATAATAACAGCAATTATGAATAAGATTATGATTATGCTAATAATGATAATAATGATAATAGTAATGATAATAGTAAAAGTAATAATGATGATGATAATAGTAATAATAATGATAATAATAAAAATGATACTAATGATAACAATAGTAATAATAATAATAATCATAATAAAGATAGTAGTAGTAATAGTAATAATAGTAAAAACATTACCAATGGTAGTAATAATGACAATAATGATAATAATAATGATAATAATAATGATGATAATAATAATCATGAGAGTAATAATATTAATGATAATAATAACGAAATTGATAATAATGATAATAATAATAATAATAATAGTAATAATAATAATAATTATAATTGTACTGTACGGCTGCGCACTCGCCGACTCTAAGGTCGATCTCGCCTGGACTGACATCGTCCTCGGGCGCCGAGTGGTTGAAGCCACATGCCTACCTCCTCTACCACGGAACAAAGGACGTGGGGGAACTCTGCGATGCTGCCATTGACTGGGATGAAACGTCCCGGGCTCCGCTTCCACCGACGATGCGGGCGCACTCGCTGTGCATCCGCACGAGGCTGGTGCTTCACCCGCCATTTGCGCCTCGCCCACGTGAATCTAGTGCGACTTTATAAGCCGTGACCAAAGCCATACGAGCCGCCAAAGACAGTGTTACGAACTAATGTGAACATGGTTATAAAAATAACCAAAGAACGTATTTTAAACCAAGTCTCGTTACTTGGATGGCGTTGAAGTCTCCGAGAAAAAAAATAAGATTTATTTATTTTCTAAGTCCAATACCGTAGAGAGTTACAGCTCGAAATGCACAATTTACACGCAAATTATACATTGCTAGTTTCCTATGTATTCTTTCCTTTATTATTATTTTTTTGAATATTCTATCTCTTTGGCGACGCTTCCAAAGTGTCAATATAACCCCTGAAGAGAGTAATGGTTGTGACATATTTTGGCTGTTTGTTTTTCTCCCCCTCTCTCTTTTCATGGTGGTTCGGGTCCTTTGGGTTGTTTGGACTACCGAACTATCGGGTTGGTCTTCCGAAGCTTTGCCTATCTTCTTCTTTTTTCGCGCCATGCTTATGGGGAAGACAGTTCGGTCCTGACTTCTATGCTGGACAGTGGTTCCGCTCCCGGTATTGTGCTCGCTTTGGATTTACTTCGTCTTGGATTTACCTTGCTGTGGATTTGCCTCGCTTCACGCCAGAATGAACAAATCCGTGATTTGTTTGGCAAGATAAGTATTCTTATGGTTGTGTGTAGAAGACACCTGGTCTCTGTTGGACTTTAGCGTGTGTCATACTGCATTACTATTTGCAGCGTACACTCTCTTCCACGAAAATCCAAAGCAGCACTTTGATTTCACAAAGGGTCAGAGCATAAAAAGGACCACTCACTTAGAAGGAACACTGCTTGAGGATCCGTACCTCCAGTGTGCCATTTCCTATTTCTAAGCTAAGTTATTACTTAGTTTTTTTTTTTGTTGTTGTTTTTACGATTGGTTGTTTCTTGGTTTCTTTTTTTTTCCCAGCTTGAGGATCCGTACCTCCTGGGAGAAAGATCTTCCACATTCTCGCCCGTATTTTTCGGTCCGTTTTAGCTTGTCTTTGCCGTTCTTTTGTTTATTTGTTTTACTTTGCGTTGGTCGATTCCTGCCTGACCTTGTGGGTGTTCAGGCAGTCTTCGTGATCTATGCTCTTGTGGTGTTTTATTTTTCTATTTGGCTTCCGACGCTGAATTGTTTCTTACACCACGTTTTCCTTTCGTTACTCAAGTGTTTTTATTCAGAGTTCCTCAGCACTATTCTTTTTATGTTAATCTCCATTCTGGGTTGGAGATTAACTTGTTTAAATGAGGGTTAGTGTATTTTTTTTTGTACTAATACTTTGATTAAAAATACTTACGAGTTGGGACGCCAACTTAGGGGTAAATGTTCGTGAGTTATTTTTTTTTAACATCTGATGTTGATTTCCACGTACATCACCCCCGCTGTGATTAAATTGGTGATGTACGCAAGTATCAATTTCTCATGACTGAATCATTTGTAGACCTCCCTAATGAGTGTAAACCGCTAAATAAACATCATACCGTCATAGAACTTTCACTCAGTCCCAGTCAGGAAAACAAACGACATCTGTGTTAAGTTCTGGTTTTGACTAAAGCTGAATGCTTAACGTTCTTGGACTTGGGTCTCCTAAACAACACATTGCTGGTTACTCTATCTCGCAACCCTGAAAGGCTGTAAAAAGGCTAGACAAATCAGAGTATATTAAGCTGATATCCTAGAATAGATTATAACTTTACTACACCTGGGTTCCCACTGCCAGCAGGTGGATGCTCAGCCCGAAAGGAAGAGGAAGAATTTTATGATCTTGCATTTTTCTTCCATACACGTCCACGCAGACGCTCAGCCTACGCTATCTCCCTTTTCACATTTACACACTTACACATCCAACATTCAGCACACATATTCTGTATTTTCCTTCCACCCCTTCTCATACAACATTCACACCCCCATACACAACACGCACGGTTCCCGAACCTACTAATCGGGTGGTGGCAGCGTGACGTAGGCCTGGAACCTTACATCTGTTCACTGCAGACGATTTTTTCCTGAATAATTTTATTCATATTCTCGGTCGAGCCCGAACTCAACCAGACACATACAAATCTACTTGGTCTACGCCCCGCTACAATAATAATAGTAAAAATAACAAAAGTAATAATAATAATAATAATAATGATAATAATAATAAACATAATGATAATATTAACAGTAAGAATACTATTGATGATAATAATGATAATAACAAGGATGATATTGATGAAAATAATAATAACAGCAATAGCAACAATAATGATAATACCAACGATAATCAATATTATCGTCATTCACTTTCTTATCCAGTATTCTTTCCCTTCCCCCTTTTCTAATCACACCTTAAAATAAGGTAAGTAGAGAATAAATTAAAAAAAAAAAAAGCAATGAATTCACGTTTGAAAAGATAAACCAACATTAGTTTATAAATAGAAAAAAAGTACGTAAATATGTGAAAATAAAACACAAGTATAATCAACAGTAACAGTAGTTTGAATTGTTTTGTACATCACTAAAATAATAACAATATATACATCTAATATAATGGTCACAAAATTTGATTCGATATTGATTCGATATTCGATATTTGGCTTCGTTATTACGTGTGCTTGGTTATCGTATGCTAATTTGGATCAAAGGTTTAATCTTCGCTCTTTTTGTATTTGTGCATTGAACATTTTATTGTTATCAGTAATAGAAAAAATAATCATTCTATCCACACGGCTATATATCAGTTAACTGTTGATGACGAATATAAACGTATATGCGATGTATCCTGTATTTAATAGAGTGATACATAAACTTTATATATGATCAACATGATGCTCTAGTTACGTCACACGAGCAGTGAATCTCATCTGCACATATTTTACAGACAATTGATAAAAGTTTAAATTTATGACAGGGTAAAATATTGACAATGGAAATATTACAGAGGTCAACGCGCTAAAGGTTTGCTTATTTATATGATACAGAATCACACACACGCATTGTTATTCATATTATTACTATTATCATTATTATTGGTGTTGCTATTATTATTATTAATATTATCGTTATCATCATCATCATCATCATTATTGTTATTGTTGTAATTATTTTTCGTTATTATTATGATCATCAACATTGTCATCAGTATCATAGAACTGACGACGGTGATGATTAAGATAATGATTATGATTATGATAACAGGGATAATAATGATTATCCTAATATTAATAATAATAGTGACTGATCATTTTAGTAATGATAATAATGATAATGATAATAACAATGAAAATAATAGTAAGAATAACAGTAATAATAATTACTTTAAAAACAATGATAATTTAATATTAATGACGGTGATAACCAAAATAACAATAATAATAGCAATAGTAACAATGATAATAAAGATAATAATAATGATAATGATAATTATAGTGATAATCACAATTATATTGATGATAATGATGATAATGATATAAAAGTGATAAACAATAATGATAACAATAAAAAAGTAATTATGATATTGATAATGATGAAATTGATAATAAAGATATTATAACCATGATAATCATAAAAATAATGATGGTAATATCATGAAAATTATAACGATAATAATGATTACTATAATAGAATTGATAATAATGGTAATGATAATAATAATAATGATAACAATAACATTGATTATAATCATGATACTGATAATAATTATAACAATAATATTATAATGATAATAATGATCATAAAAATGTAATGGTAATAATGATAATAATAATAATAATGATAAGTGTAATAGTAATTACACTAAATATAATAATAATATCAATATCAGTGAAGGAGATTGTTATAACAATAACGATGACAGTTATGAAAATAATGCTAGTATTGATAATAATAAGAATTATAATAATAATGATAATAACGATAACTATGATAATGACAATAATAATGATATCAATTATGATAGTAGTGATTATAATACTAATAGTAACAACAATAACAATAATGATTATGATAATAATGGTGATAAGGACAATAATGACAAAAACAGTGATAATACAATAATGATTATAATAATGAAAAACGATAATGGCAATGATAATGATGATAAAAACAATAATCATGATGATATTATTTACAATAATAATTATAATCATTACTATAATAATAGCAATAGTAATAATAACAACAATAATGATAATGCTAGTAATAACAGTGATAGTTATAACAATAATAATAGAACAATAATAACATTAGTCTTATTAGAAGTAACAATGATGATAATGATTGTGATGAGGATAATAATAGTAATAATGATTATGATAATAATGATAGCAGTGATAATAATAATAATAATAATAATAATAATAACAAATAATAATGATAATAATAATAATGATAATAATTCAAATAATAATGATGATAATGATAATGATAAATTGATAATGATGATGATAATGATAATGGTAATGATAATGATATTAGCCATAATCATAATATTGGTAACGATGATGATAATATTAATGACTATAGTACTAATAGTAATGATAAAAATGATGATGATGATTATGCTTATAATGACGATGATGGTGATGATAATGATGATTATCATAATGATAATGATAAAAATGATAACAATGAGAATAATACTACAAATTTTAATATTTATTTATTTCTATTAATATTATTGTTATTATTATTATCATTATTATCTATAATTATCATCATTATTATTATACTTATTATTACTATTATTATCATTAGCATTATTATTATTATTATTTTTATTATTATTATTATTATTATTATTATTATTATTTTACTGTTTTTGTTATTACTATCACTATTACTGTTATTATCATCATTACTATTATAAGTTTGCAATTTTACTGTCTCTATTCTGATTTATCATTTTAGTCTTTATTATTATTCTTTTATTTTCTCCCCTCCTGCGCCCCCGTTTTTATCGCTCAGTCGCAATCTTTCATAGTTTTTCACTTTCGTCGTTTAGCACTTTGTTGATAATAAGATTGATGATAATGACAATGATAATGAGAAACATAGTGATAATACAATAATGATTATAGTAATAAAAACGATAATATCAATGATAATGATGATAAAAATAATAATGATGATATTAATTACAATAATAATTATTATGATAATACGGCAAATATTTTTATATATTATCTGCCCTTCCTGATTCCATCCCTCTCTATTGACCGGGCTTGGGACCGGCACTGACTCGGGCTGGCTTGCCCACCCAGTGGCTAGATTATTATTATTATCACTATTATTATTATTATTATCTATCTCCTACCTGATCGCATTTTTATCATTACTTGGTCTTCGCCTTTGTTCTTTATTTCGCGAAATTATCGCAATTTTGACGTATTTACGGCTTTCGCTAGATCTTATTTCACTTAATTTCGCACGCTTATTTTTCTTATTTTTTATATTTATTTTCTGTTACGCATTTTAATCGCCATTTTGACGCATTTTCTATATTCGCTATATCTAATTTCGCTTTATTTCTCACGCTTTATTTTCTATTTCGCATTTTATCGCACTGTTTTTAATTTCGCTTTTTAGCCTTCGACGCATTTTCTAATTTCGCTTTATCATATTTTCTATTTATCGGATCGGTTTATGTCGCACGTTTATTTGTTTTCTATTTCTTGCATTTTTCTTCTTTTTCATTCTTCTTGTTGCGCTTCATTATCTTCATTATCGAATATCATACATATATTTACATAGTATTATATAGAGACATATTTATATACATATTATTACACAATTAATTAAAGTCACATATATTTATGAACATGTACATTTACAAAGTTAATCAACTCATATGTACATGAACATTTACAGGATGAATCAAATGGCCATTTACAGTCGGGCAAACAAGGTCAAGTTCCTTGCCCAAGGGAACAACGCGCCGGCCGGGACTCGAACCCTCGAACTTGGATTTGTTGACGAAACCAAAAGTCCGATGCTCTAACCACTCTGCCACCGCGCCCTCGATTGACCTTGTTGCAGAAATCCTTAAATGTTGCCAAGACCCCTTCCCCGCTGGCACCTTCTTTAGGGAGAGAGAAGAGAAGAGAGAAGAGAGAAGAGAGGAGAGAGGAGAGAGGAGAGAGGAGAGAGATGAGAGATGAGAGATGAGAGATGAGAGAAGAGAGAAGAGAGGAGAGAGGAGAGAGGAGAGAGGAGAGAGGAGAGAGAAGAGAGAAGAGAGAAGAGAGAAGAGAGAAGAGAGAAGAGAGAGAGAGAGAGAGAGAGAGAGAGAGAGAGAGAGAGAGAGAGTGAGTGTGTGTGTACGTGTACGTATACGTGTGTGTGTGTGTATGTGCATGAACGTGTGTGTGCATGTGTGTGTATGTGCAAGGGTGTGTGTGGTTTACCCGCGCGCGTGTGTGTGTACGTGTACGTGCGTGTATACATGTGCGTGTACATTTATGAGTGCGTGCGTGCGTCCGTGTGTGTGTGTGTGTGTGTGTTTGTGTGTGTGTGTGTGAGTGTGTGTGTGTGTGTATGAGTGCATCTGTGTGTACATATGTATGCGTGTGTGCATTTCTGTGTACGTATGTGTTTGTGCATTTTGTGTGTACGTATTTGCATGTGTGT
>NC_061826.1:12205201-12207701 GCF_019202785.1 Penaeus chinensis | reverse complement strand
AAAGAAAGAAAAAGCAAAAGAAAGAAAGAGAGAGCAAAACAAAGAAAGAAAGAAAGAGTAAAAGTAAGAAAGAAAGAAACAGTAAAAATTATAAAGAAAATGAAGAGTAAAAGAAAGAAAGAAAGAAAGAAAAACAAAGAGTAGAAGAAAGAAAGAAATAAAAAATAAAAAGAAAGAAAGAAAGAGTAAAATTAAGAAAGAAAGAAACAGTAAAAATTATAAAGAAAATGAAGAGTAAAAGAAAGAAAGAAAGAAAAAAGACAGAAAGAAAGAAATAGTAATAGAAAGAAATAAAGAAAGAGAGAAAGACTAAAAATAAGAAAGAAAGAAGCAGTAAAAATAAGAAAAAAACCCAGTAAAAATCAGAAAGAAAGAAAGAAAAAAGAAAAAGAAAGAAAGAGCAAAAGAAAGAAAGAAAGAGAGAGAGAAAGAGGAAAACCCCATCGTCCAGCCACAAGGGAAAGCGACATCTCGAGAAAAGCAGAGCCATCCCGCCGCCGAGACGCCTTGGACGCGGGACATCCGGCTCCTCCTCCTCCTCCCTGGCGCGGCAGACGATGAAAAGATGTCTCTGCATATCTCGAGCACGACGCATTATCATCTCTCTTAAGATTGCAGGCCTTGAGAGACGGATACGAGCTCTTCTATTCGCTTAGTTGGTTATTTGTTCCGTTTTGGGGTTAATTTTATGTTTGTATGTATGTTTGCGTACGCGTATTGGTAGGTAGGATTGCGTATGGGTGCGTATGCGTACGCATTCATTTACTCACTCACGATTCTCCCTTTGTCTCTGTCTCTGTCTCTCTCTCTCTGTCCTTCTCTCACTCTTACCCTTTCTCTCTCTTTCTCTTTCCGTCAGCCCCATCTCTCTCTCTCTCTCTCCCTCTCTCCCTCTTCCTCTCTCTGTCTCTCTCTCTCTCTCTCTCTCTCTCTCTCTCTCTCTCTCTCTCTCTCTCTCTCCTCCCCCCCCTCTCTCTCTCTCTCTCTCTCTCCCTCCCTCCCTCTCTCTCCCTCCCTACCTCCCTCCCTCCCTCCTTCCCCCTCTCTCTCACCCTCTCTTTAACCCCCCCCCCCCTCTCTCTCACAGAAATCCCCAAGCTATGCCATAAAATACCCACACGAAGCAAGACATATGCTGACGCGCCAACTTTTTTTAAAGTCTGTATTTTATTCTTTTGACTAGGAATGAGGTTGATGAGGTTCAACCAATCTGCAAATTGGCGTGGAGGAGGTTCATGTCAGTCATTTCAGTGCAAATCAGCCCAAATTCAGCTGAAAGGCCTCTGTGTTTGGAATTGGATGAGCTTCTGATGGCAACACTTGTCTTAGCCGTTCGCGGGGATTTTGTTATTAAACGGATTTACTTATTAATAATTAATTTTCATATGTTGATTGCAGTAGGATAATTTGCGTGATTGTAACCGTGGTTTGCTTTATGAAATGCAAATCTGCTTATCAGTAAGACAAGAGAAAAATACATTTTGATTAAATAAACTGTTGTGTATTATACTTTTTCCCAAACGAACTTCTCGAGACTTAAATTTGCATATTCCCTTGATTTCCATAATCCGAGATTAATTTCACAGAGACACGCTACACTACATAATTTCAGTTTGTTTTACTTTAATATAAGTGATATATAAATCTAAAAAAAAAAAAAAAGGATTTTCAAGGACAGCTTCTGAAAAAATCTAAGGCCTGTCGATTCAGAGAAACAAAGGAAGGTCACAGGATTTAAAAAAAAGGCGGGAAATTCGAAAATTCTTACCTTTAAAGACGATCCAATGAGTCTCTTTGGTTAATATTCACTGTACTCACCTGTAAAAAATCAAAGAAAATATTATCAAATATGTGCGCTTAATTATCAGTCATTTTTATAATACTCGTCAACAACAGATACTCACTCAACGATTTATTAAACACTATATACATACTTAAGCAACTCACATTCTCTCTTTTAAACCCCCCAAAAAGTAACTTTATTCCTCCTCCCCCACTCCTTTTATCAACCACAAATAAATTTCCATATTCAGCATTTTCCTGCTTCGGAGGCGGCAGACAGCATACCCAGCATATTGTAAGAGTTTCCCCTTGATCCATTTTCTATAACGCCCGAGGTAGGCTTCAGGCAATTGATACACGCATAATACATCTTAATGAAGCCTTGATTAAAATGCCGGTCGGGAGTGGGTGGCTGAGGCTTCCTGAGGGATAGGGTATATTCTTGAGTATCTAGCAATTTGTATATCGGTTCTGAATTCTCGTTATCAATTAATTTCTCTCTGTCTCTGTCTCTGTCTCTGTCTCTCTCTGTCTTTGTCTCTCTGTCTCTCTCTCTCTCTCGTCTGCAACTGCTGCTACTACTACTCCTGCCATTAGAATGTAATATGATAATAATGACAACAACAACAACAATGATGATGACAACTAGAGGGATCCGTGGACATTCTTCTCTCCCTTTTCCCCTTCCTCTTTCTACTTTTCGCCTCCCCTCTCCCAC
>NC_061826.1:12197701-12200201 GCF_019202785.1 Penaeus chinensis | reverse complement strand
CTAACTGAAACCAACTGAAACTAACTGAAAACCATCTGAAACCAATAGAAAAAGACCCCTCCCTATTTCTGAAGAGAATTAAAGCTTACTGAAACCAACTGAAACTAATTGAAACCGACTGAAAACCAACTGAAACTAACTGAAACCAACGAAATACAACTGAAACTAACTGAAACCAACTGAAACAAACTGAAACTAACTGACACTAACTAAAACCAACTGAAGCTAACTGAAATCGACTGATACCAACTGAAAAAGAACCCCTACCCTATCTGAAGAGAATGCAAAGACTGTGGAAGGGTCGCTTCCTTCGATCATAAACGTGCAGCGAGCTCCTGCATGGCACTTTGGAGAATCATGCAGAGGAGGACTGTAACCCCCCCCCCCCCCCCCCCCCCCGCCCCGTAGGCAATCAGACTCGTATTATGGCTCTGTCTCCCCGTGCCAGTTCAGACCTCTTTTCCCTTTGTCTGTCTGTCACGTCTTCTCCTCTTCCTCTTCGGTGAGAGTTAAGAGGAAGGGGATATTATGTTTGTTTTTAGTTTGTGTGTTTTTTTGTTTTTTTTTCTCTCTCTCTCTTCTGTCTGTTTGTCTCTGTCTCTCTGTCTCTCTATTTGATTTTACTTTCTTTCTGTCTGTTTTTTATTTCCTTCGTTTTCATTCTTTCTCTTCCTAGTTCCACTCTCCCTCTCTCTCTTTCCCCCTTCTATCTTTCTCTCTATCTCTTCCTTTCTCATACTCTCTCTCTCTATTCGCTTCTTCTTCCCTACCTCCCTCCCTCCCTCCCTCTCTCTCTCTCTCTCTCTCTCCCTCATAAGGCTATTCATTTACCATATAATTTTCATATTACTTGCACATACCCAAATAACTTACTCTAATATTACCTAGAGATGTTACATGTTTACAATAATTATCCGGTACTCTAAAAAAATCTGAAATTAGTTTACTACCAAGCTGTTTATATAACCTTTTCATCTTAAAAAAAAAAAAAAAACGTTCAGGTTACTCTCACGCCCGCGACGTTTTTATAAACCTTGGAGAATAGATTAATTATCATCTTTCAGAAAATTCCTTACGTCATTAACCGTTAATTAAATGGAAAGACGATGGAGAAGAGAGGCCCAAGGATATAAAGGGATAAGAGGAGGATAAATGAGAGAGAGAAAGAGAGAGATACAGAGAATTAGTTAGTTTGATAGATAGATAGATAGGTAAAGAAAGAGAAAGAGAGAGAGAGAGAGAGAGAGAGAGAGAGAGAGAAAGAGAGAGAAAGAGAGAGAAATAGAGAGAGAGAGAGAGAGAGAGAGAAAGAGAGAGAGAGAGAGAGAGAGAGAGAGAGAGAGAGAGAGAGAGAGAGAGAGAGAGAGAGAGAGAGAGAGAGAGAGAGAGAGAGAGAGAGAGAGAGAGAGAATTAGTTAGTTTGATAGATAGATAGATCGGTAAAGAAAGAGAGAGAAAGAGAGAGAGAGAGAGAGAGAGAGAGAGAGAGAGAGAGAGAGAGAGAGAGAGAGAGAGAGAGAGAGAGAGAGAGAGAAAGAAAGAGAGATAGACAGAGACAGAGACAGAGAGAGAGGAAGCCAAGAAAGAAAAAGAGAGAAAGAGTAAATAATAAAATTAGACGAACACGGAACATACAAACACCTCACAGATTCAAATAATAAAAAAATAAGAAGGAGCTGTCATGATAAAAATCACCCATCAAAGAGAAAGAAAGGAAACACAGAAAAAAATATCTTGGGACATGACAGCCTCCTTCTTTACATAATATTGCCTGCCATTATGCCGTCTGGCGTACATAACCAGCACCCATGTCCTTTATTGCACTACGAATAGCCATTTATTCGTAGATAGTTACGTTGCAATAACGACGGCGCCATATCTTGATAGGAAATGACAAAGAACGTAAGGAAGATTGGAAGTAACAGAGAAGATAAGAAATATCAAAAAGCAATAGAAAATTTAAGAAAGATTAGGAAGCAATAGAAAATTTAAGAAAGATTAGGAAGCAATAGAGGATTTAATAAAGATTAGGAAGCAATAGAGAAGATGAAACAGAAAGGGAGCAACAAAGAAGGCAAAAAAGATTCAGAAGTAACAAAGATATGAAAGATAGGAAATAACTAAAAATATAATGATGAGAGTTATAGGAATTTTTAACATTGCAACTTTACTATAAATGTACAGTTTAGGACTATGGAAGAGAGGGAGAGAGAGTAATTGATGATAAAGATAATAATTTAGCTTAATTCCATGGTTATTCTTGGTGTGTCAGTCCGTCTGTTTATTTTGCTTCTAAATTACCCCCTGTGGGTAGGGAATGGCCGTGGTTAAAATCAACTGGCAGCGCGGGATTTGATCACGGGTCATCAAAATTGCTAGACTGCACTACACAGCGAGAGATAGATAGATAGATAGATAGATAGATAGAGAGAGAGAGAGAGAGAGAGAGAGAGAGAAATAGAGAGAGAGAGAAATATATATATAGAGAAAGAGAGAGAGA
>NC_061826.1:12190201-12192701 GCF_019202785.1 Penaeus chinensis | reverse complement strand
TTTTTTATGTGTTAATACAGTACTTTCTTATTATCTTTGTCTTTATGCATTCATCCGGCACTTTCTTGTTATTATATTTATGCGCTGATACAGTACTTTATTTGTTTTTATCATTTTTATGCAGTAATCAGTTCTTTGTTATTATCATTATTTTCATGCATTGCTACATTACTTTTTTTATATTATTACTTGTCCTTTTCATTACTGTTGCTATTGTATTTTTATTCGTCACTGCTGTTATCAATATGATTATTGTCACAAGAGCATCAACAGTAACAACAAGAACAGGAGCAACAACAACAACATCAGCAACAACAACAACAGCAACAACAACAAAAACAACAACAATAACAAAAACAACAACAACAACAATAACAACTACTACTCCTACTGCTATTGTTCGTGTCATTACTGTTATCATTATCATTATGAAGTTGATTTTATTCTCTCGGATTATTTAATGTTATGAAAGCATTAATATTGAAAGATTCGAAATACATATTACTGTCCGTGGATTGGTCCAAGTATATAAAATCCCACTTTTCAATTTGCACTTAATATCAGATGTATAAAGGTTATTAATTTGTCTTTTTCTGTATATATGTAAAAGGTTTCTTTAGAAGGAAAATTGTAAGTATCTCCTTTTTCTTTATACGAATGCCCTGAGGTATTTCCCGTTGTGCTTGGGCAAGTAAAGGGGGCGTGTCTTTCCTCCAACACCTGGCATGGGACACGGTGCTCTCTTGTATACTCGTGAGTCACTAATAAGGCTATATTTACATTATGTGGAAGTGCGAATAGGAATGTGTAATTCAGAACTCATGTCGGTAGTCTATTTCCAGATTTTGTTTTGCACAAAATCCATGTTCTATACTGGAGGCTAAAACAAGAAAATGATTTCACCTAATAAGTGAAGAGGAAGTGGCAGGCGGCTTTCATCCTGAACCGTCACTAAATCAAATGAAAAAGGACGAACAGAAACTAAAATAAGAAAATCAATATTTTTGTGTGAAATAACTGTGTTTATTTTGAATACATGGTGTTAGTTTACCTATGTATATTCCTTACCCTAAATATTGCTAAAGAATTGATGCATATAGAATCGAGAAAATATTGCATGAGATTATGAAACAAGCTGATCTATCATTCAAGGAAGAAATTAGGCCATCTCTTCCCTCTTTTGAGATAGTAATAGTAATGATAATAATGATGTTGAGCAAACAAATAACAATGATAATGCTAATAGCCCTAATAGCAGGAATAGTAGCTATAAAACATAATAGCATTAATGCGAATAATATTAATATCAAACAACAACAACAACAAAAAATGTATCAACAACACGCATAACAAAAACTACAATAACAACAATACGACTCTATCACTATAATAACGAAGAGGATAATACAACATGAAAAAAAAAGATACCACATATTTACAACCGAAGCATGTGAAGGCTTCTGACACACCCTGTGCCGTGAGGAAAGGGAAGGGAACCGAGCAGGAAAGACTCACACACTGGGCAGTTTCCTTAGATTAATTTTTTTTTTTTGGACACTTTACAACAGAAAGTTCTTGGGTTTGCTTGTGCATTCTGTAATTTCTGGCTCTGTCTGTCTGTCTGAATGAATGTCTGTTTGTTTGTTTGTTTGTTTGTTTGTTTGTTTGTCTGTCTGTTTGTTTGTTTGTCTGTCTGTTTGTTCGTTTGTTTGTTTGTTTGTTTGTTTGATTGTTTGTTTGTCTGTCCGTCTGTCTGTTTGTTTCTCAGTCTGTTTATTTGTCTGTCTGTTTGTTTATTTGTCCGTCTGTTTGTCTGTTTGTTTGTTTATTTGTCCGTCTGTTTGTTTGTTTGCTGGTCTGTCTGTCTGTCTCTGTCTCTCTTTCTCTCTCTCTCTCTCTCTGTATGTGGCCATGTCTTTTTGTCTTTGTCTATCTACAGCTCTCCCGCCTCAATCTATCTATATGTCTACCCATCTATTCATCTATCTCTGTATATTTCATTATCTCCCTCTCTCACATTAGCTCTGTCTGTTTATCTCTCCCTTTCTCCAATCGATAACAACATGCAATATATTTAATGTTTTTGTTTTCTTCATCTCTTTCCTGTCTTTCTTTCATATTCGCTCTTTTCCCGAATCTGGCTTTATTTCTCTTCTTCCCTCATTCGTCCTCGTGCCCTCTCTCCCTCCTTCCTTCCCTCACTCCCTCCCTCCCTCTTTCGCCCTTCCTTCCTCCTCCTCTCCTTCCCTCCTTCCCTCTCCCCCTCCCTTTCTTCCCCCTCCCTCCCTCTCCTTCCCTCCCTTTATTTCGTTTTCATATTAGTCATTAACAAAATTCTTCATCTCCCTCCAAGCAGCCACGGCTCCCTCTGACCTTGGCCTTTGACCTCTGACCTTTCGTGGCCTGTATTTCTGGACAGCCCCCCCTTCCCCCCCTTCCGACTCACACGCTCTCCAAGGACAAAACTAGAAAGGCTTGAGATTATATACATTTTTCTTCA
>NC_061826.1:12180201-12182701 GCF_019202785.1 Penaeus chinensis | reverse complement strand
GAAATGATAAATAATGGTAATGACGGTAACGATTAAATTAACGTTGTGACTATAATGGTGATGCTAACGATAGTAAAATAATGATGATAATGACGAAATGACGATGACCACAGGATAATACAAAAAACAAAAAACAAAAAAAAAACACGTAAAAAAACAATAATAATCATAAATAAGAGCTACATAAACCATAAAAACAGTGAAATAAAACGAAAATTCAAAAGGAAACAGCTGCAACGACCCCTTTAAACCGAGGCAAGAGCAGCTGCAACAACATTCATATTGAGACGTAAATAACACATGCGTTATGCTGTGACAGGCAGCTGCACTCTACAGTCTTTCAAAATAAAGAACAAAACAAAAAAAAACAACAACAAAACAAAAACAAAACAAGCATAAACATTGTGTATTATGTTTTAATAAATGTATTTGAGTTTGGGTGTTTTAATTATGTTTTACTGTTTGCATTTTAGCTTACGGTATTTACAATTTTGAGTTTTTTTTTTTTTAATTATTTTCGGCTCTTACTTATTTTGAATTTACTCTTTGTGTCTTGATATATGTGTTTTTTTTATCCTTCTTCTTTTATGGGACGTTAATTATTTCCTTGTTCTTGGTTTGATTTCTTGTTTATATTTATTCACTTTCTATTGTCCTTTTTTTTTTTTCCCCTTTTTTTGATTTTAGTTTATCTATTTATTATTATCTTTTTTATTTTTATTTTATTTCCCGCCTTTTTATTTACACACACACACACACACACACACACACACATGTATATCTATTATGTCCTTCATCTTCCTTTCGTTTCAATAATATTTTTAGCCGTTTACATTTTCGTTTTCATGGATATTTTTTTTTCGTTTTATTTAATCTGCTTTCACTTACATAATCATACATGTTTTCATTTCCCATGATATTTTAGATTTGATTTCATTTGATAATATCGGCGATGGTGAAAGTAAACAAACAATAACAAAAACAGCAAAAACACCATCGACAATAACAGAATAACAACATAACAACAAAAGCAATAACAATAACGATATAAACAACAAAACATAAACAAAACAACAACACAAACAAACAACAAAACAACAACACAAACAACAACAGCAACAGCAGTAATAACAAACAACAACAACAATAAAATAATTAGACGAATTCCAATGATCAAATTTCCCCCAAATTCCCATCGCTGCGAACGAAATTTCACGGCATTGCAACGAGGCAATTCACCAGACGAGAGGCAATTGCACGGTAAGAAAACTGCAACTTTAAGCCGAATGGAGCTTTGTACTTTAGTTGCAAGGTCAACTCGGGGAAATTTATTGTAGTTTTTCTCTCTCTCTCTTTGTTTTTTTCTTCTGTGTATTAATTTTCTTCTTCGTCGCCTTCATCTTTTTCTGTTTTTTTCCTATTATCATTATTGTTATTATTGTTTTCATCATTATCATTATATGCATATATATATATCCTTCTGTCAGACGAAGCGTCTTATTTGATTTTGTTCGAAATGAAAATGTTTTTAGAGTTTGATTAAAATATTTCTGCTAACCATAATTTCAAATGAAATTATAATTATACAGATACACAGATATATAAATAATTAAACAGAATTATCAAAAATGTAAATAATATGAAAGACAATGAAAACGAAAATCAGATGCACAATACACTTTATTAATGCTAAAAATGAATTTACCAAGTTGCTTAAAAACTGATATGAACGAAAATTTAAATAAAGCACTCGAACTGACCAATGTCCAAACAATGCACTGAACAGAATATACTAACAATAAATTCACGATAATTAGCTTAAGTACTTGCAAGACAACGCACTAAATAGAAGATGCGTAAACTGATTTTAAACGTTAATCAAAACACACCACAAAGGAAAATAGATTAAAACACTAGAGGGATTTGAATTTTGCAATTAATTACTGAATACAAAACACACACACACACACACACACACACACACACACACACACACACACACACACACACACACACACACAACAAACACAATAAGCCCCATACAAGTGTCTTTGAAGCCCCAGATGAATATATAATTTGATTGCACAGGGATATAAAAACATCCCTTTTTTCAATTCCTGTAAAAGACCCTTTCGTTGCGGAGTGCATTATTATTATAAGTATCATGTTTATTACTGTTATATTATTATTGGTATTATTATCTTTATCCTTATTTATGTTAACAATATCAACTTTATCATAACATATCTTGTATATAAAATTATTACTATTAAAAACACGAAATAAAAACGACGTCATAACAGTAATAATATTTTTTATTCATTCACCGTAATGATAATAATAATAATAATAATAATAATAATAGTAATAACAACAACACTCAGATATGAACGAAGATGCAATTATAAATACAATAGTAATATTACTATGTTAATCTTTTAATGATACACGTAATCTGTTGCAAGGCTATCATTGTATCATTCAATTACTCTTGACATAA
>NC_061826.1:12152701-12172701 GCF_019202785.1 Penaeus chinensis | reverse complement strand
CATTAGCCCGAATGAGTGCTTTCACACCCCTCGAACGCGGCAAAACACACTCCAGGTCGCCGTGTTCATAGATGTTACATTTTTTGTTTTGCTTTAACCGTTCTTAGTGTTATAGGATTCTACGTTCGCCCGTTCCGAAGTCATCGATTTTTCGCTATTCGCCGTTGAAGGCAAAACGTCGTGTTTCCAGTAAAACCATTGGCGTTATTTGGTGCTTTAAGACTCGTCGATAACGGTCATATCCCGCCCACGGCCACTGAGGACAACACAGCGCTATATATTAATGATCATGAAACATGCCTCATCATCACAGAAAATATTGTCATTTTATCGTCACAGAAAATATCGTCATTTCATCATTACAGAAATTATTGTCATTTTATCATCGTAGAAAATTTTGTTATTTTATCATGACATAAAATATTGCCATTCTATCGTCACGGAAAATATTGTCATTTTAGCATCACAGAAAACATTATAATTTTCTCATCACAGAAAATATTGCCATTTTCTCATCACAGAGAATATTGTCATTTAACATTACAGAAAGCATTATAATTGTATCATCACATAAAATATTGCCATTTTCTCATCACAGAAATTATTGTAATTTTATCATCCCCGAAAATATTGCCAATTTCTCACTACAGAAAAAAAATATTGTTATTTTCTTATCAAAGAAAATAATCATTTTATTTTTTTCGTTGCGAGTTAAAGTAACAAAGCATTCGGTCGCCAAGGTATGTACAACTTTAGGTTAGATAAAATATCTGAAACAAATATGCTTTTGGGACAACTCGACGTATCTTTAAATCCCAATATATATATATATATATATATATACAATGATAATAATAATAATAATAATAATAATAATAATAATTCGCTGAGAATACATTCATTCATTTTTTTCCTCTTTTACACATACTACAAAACACACACAAAAGAGTAGTTTTAGATTCCTTTTTCCCCATAAAAGGAAAGACTTCCCTTCCCTTCCTCACAACGCAGGTACCGGAAAATTTATGGGTTTATGGCATGGCTGTCTGTCTACTTAGCTAACTAAGTGCTGACTCGCCTGCAGCTTTTCTTGAACGGGGAGGCGAAAAAAAATATTTTGAGAGAAAGGGTTTGTTATCATTGCCTTTCCTGGTGTGATTATCATTATCAGTGTTGTCGTCATTATTAGTGCCATTGGCGTAATCATTATTATATTTATTATTATCTTCATTTATCATTATCATTATGATTATCGTTTTGATATTTATCATTATTATCATCATTATCATTTTGATATTTATCATTGTTATCATCATTATCATTATGATTATCATTTTGAAATTTATCATTATTATCATCATTACTATTATTGTTATCATTTTTATTATAATTGTCATTATTATCATTATCATTATTATTATTATCATTATCATTATCATTATCATTATCATTATTATTATTATTGTTATCATTATTATTATTGTCACTATCATCATCATTATTATCATTATTATCATTAATATCATTATCATTCATCTTATTATTATTACTATAATCATTGTTATTTTTGTTATTATTAGTATTATTATTATCATTATTATTATTATTATTGTTATTATTATTATTGTTGTTGTTGTTGTTATTATTATTATTGCTATCTCTACTATCATTATTAATGATATTGTCATTATTATTATTATCATTAGTATCGTTATGATTATAATTTAATATTATTATTATCATTATTATTAACATTATTGTTATTATCATTACTACTATTATGAGTTACTACTTTATGATTATCATTATTAATACCTTATGATTATCACTATTATTACCATTATTATCATCCTTACCATCACCATTGTTATTATGATCATTACCATCATCAGCAGCAGTAAAATGATTTGCCTCCACACTGTGAACGGCATCACCGGAAGATAGGATTTTCTCGTGACCAAGAAAAAGATTTACAAAAGGAAGCTGCTAAGAAAGAAACAAACTTCCTCTTCATTCTTACGAACAGTTTGTGACAAATTTTTTGTTTGTTTTCTTTTATATTAAATTTTTCTTTGCTGTTATTATTTTTTGTGGATTTTTTTATTTTTTAAGTTTGTTGTATTTCTGTCTTGGTTTGTAAGGGATTTATTGTTAATTAGCTTAATTTAGTGTTTTTTTTCCATCTCTTCCTATCGTTATTGTTTCTCTTTTGATTATCGTATTTTCCTTCTTGCCTTCCTCTCCCTTCTCTTTATTTCCTAGTTTTTTTTGTTTCGCCTTGATCACCTCTCTATCTCTCTCTCATTCCTTCTCCATCTCTCCCATTTTCCTTCGTCTTTCATCTCTCGTCCAATTCCTTTCCAATTTTCGCTGCGTGTTGATAAACTTCGGTGCAAATTAAAGGTTAAAAGTCCCATCATGCAACCCTCTTCTGGCGCCGGTTGACCTGGCTTGACCTTGCCTTTCTGAGAGAAATTTGGAAAGTCTGGTCTCCATTGGTCTTGGTTAAGACGTAATTGAAGCCTTTAAAAATTTGTCGATTAGTTTTTTTTTTGTAGCATAATCAAAAGGGGAATAGAAACCACACCCACACACACGCACACACACACACACAGACACACACACACACACACACACACACACACACGCACACACACATTTATATATATATATATATATATATATATATATATATATATATATATATATATATATATCTATGTACACAAACAAACACACACACATACACACAGACACACACACACACACACACACACACACACACACACACACACATATATATATATATGTATATATATATATATATATATATATATATATATATATATATATCAACATCTACATTTATTCATCTATCCTTATTCTACCTATCTATATATCGATCTATCAATCTCTCTATCCATCAGGGAACCAGAGAGACAGACAGAAAGAGTGAGAAAGATAACGAGACAGAAAGAGTGAGAAAAATAACGAGACAGAAAGAGTGATAAAGATAACGAGACAGAAAGAGTGAGAAAGATAACGAGACAGAAAGAGTGAGAAAGATAACGAGACAGAAAGAGTGAGAAAGTTAACGAGACAGAAAGAGTGAGAAAGATAACCAGACAGAAGTTACAGATAAAAGAGTCACACACACATATATATGGAGCAGCCTAAGCTCCCTTTTATAGGTAATCTGATCTTTGAATATTTCCAAATTCCTTCTCTCTCTCTTAATTCTCTTTTTAATAGACGAAAATCTCTCTTGATTTCCAAGAAACGCGAACCTCCAAAGAAAGTGATCGAAACTTTTGAAAACAAGTAACAAGAAAATGATGGCAGAAAGTTTTGTTCTGGAAAAAAGGGTGTAATATTTCGAAACTTTTCATTTATTTTCGTATTTTGAGATGCCCTTCGTTGTTTGGAAGATAATTAAAAAGTCTACGTGAGGGCGAGTCTGTGTGTTTGTTTGTGTGTGCGCTTGTGTATGTCTATTTGTGCAAGGATGTATGTGTGTCCTGCATGTACGTATGTGTGCGTGTGTATTTGTCTGCATGTATGTGCATATGCACAAGGATGTATGTATATATGTATGTATGCATGTGTGTGTATGTGCATTTGCCTGCGTGTATGTGTAAATGTACAAGGATGCATGTACATATTTGTCCGAGTGTATATGTATATGTAAAATTAATATATGTATGTGTGTGTGTATTTGTTTGCGTGCATGTGTATGTGTCCAAGGACGTACGTATGTGCATGTGTCTGCGTGTATGTGGACAGTGACGTGTATACCTATATGCGTATGGACACAAAGAAATATGTTCGTATATAATGCATTCATTGATTCTGACCCAAAATATAAAGAAAAATGAACAAAGCAAAGATGAAAAAGGAAAGAAGAAGAGAGAGATAAAGATGCACAGACGCGAATATAGATTTCCAGAGGCATAAGCCCCGCTTCCAAAACCTTCTATGATATTCTCTCTCTCTTCTTTTGTTTTCTTCTCTTTTCTCACCAATTTCTTTTTTCTTTAAATCTTCTCTCTCCTTGTTTCTTCCATTGATTTATGTTTTTCCCTGTTTTATTTTTGTGTGTCTCTTTTCACCTTCTCCCCTTCTACATATCTGTCTATCTACCTATCTACCAACCAACTTATTTATTTATATCTATCTATCTATGTCTGTTTATAAATTTCTCTCTTTATCTATCTTCCTCTCTCTCTCTCTCTCTCTCTCTCTCTCTCTCTCTCTCTCTCTCTCTCTCTCTCTCTCTCTCTTCCTTTCTCTCTCTGTCTCGCCCCTCTCTCTCTCTCTCTCTCTCTCTCTCTCTCTCTCTCTCTCTCTCTCTCTCTCTCTCTCGCTCATCCCCCCTCTCTCTCTTTTCTTTCTTTGTTTCTTTTGTTTCACCAGTTTCCTCTTCTTTTATTCTTGTTTTTTCTTGAAAACACCTCAGAGAATTTTAACCATGTATTGTGTTACATGTTGTGCTTTGTGAAGTGGGAGATGGGAATAACAATAGTGAAGAGGAGAGAAAGGCAGAATGAGAGAAAGAGAGAGATAGATAGATAGATAGATAGATAGATAGATAGATAGAGAGAGAGAGAGAGAGAGAGAGAGAGAGAGAGAGAGAGAGAGAGAGAGAGAGCGAGAGAGAGAGAGAGAGAGAGAGAGAGAGAGAGAGAGAGAGAGAGAGAGAGAGAGAGAGAGAGAGAGAGAGAGAGAGAGAGTGAGAGATAGAGATAGATAGATAGATAGATAGAGAGAGAGAGAGAGAGAGAGAGAGAGAGAGAGAGAGAGAGAGAGAGAGAGAGAGAGAGAGAGAGAGAGAGAGAGAGAAGAGTGAGAGATAGAGATAGATAGATAGATAGATAGATAGATAGATAGAGAAAGAGAGAGAGAGAGAGAGAGAGAGAGAGAGAGAGAGAGAGAGAGAGAGAGAGAGAGAGAGAGAGAGAGAGTGAGAGATAGAGAGAGAGAGATAGATAGATAGATAGAGAGAGAGAGAGAGAGAGAGAGAGAGAGAGAGAGAGAGAGAGAGAGAGAGAGAGAGAGAGAGAGAGAGAGAGAGAGAGAGAGAGAGAGAGAGAGAGAGAGAGAGAGAGAGAGAGAGAAGAGCGCACAGAGAGAACGAGATCGAGAGCAGACGAGCTCGGGGCGAGAAAAGAGAAGACGAGACGCGAGAGCGAGGAGGAGAGAGAGAGCGGAGAGAGAGAGAGAGCGAGAGTGAGAGATAAGCAGCACAATCGCAACGAAAGCTAGGCGACGACGAGATGGAGAGCATCTAGAGCTAAAAAGAGAATCGAGAGAGAGCGGCGAGCGAGCGCGTGCGCGGCGCGGCCTCGTCGCGCGCGCAGCTCGCGCGCGTCGAGTGCGCGCCCCGCTCGCGACCCGCCTGCGAGCGCCGCGCGATCGCGCGGCGCGCGTCGCGCGCGTCTCGCGCTCTCGTTCTCCTCTCTCGCGTCGCTCGCTATCTCGCCTCTTCTCTTCTGTCGCGCGACTCGCTCGGACGCTCGCTCGCCGCGTCGCTGCTGCGCTCTGCTCGCGCGCCCGTTCTCCGCACTCTCTCGCACTCACCTCGCGCTCGCTCTGCTCTCGCGCGAACGCGAGCAATCGCGCGCGCGAGCGCTCGAGCTCGCCACGCGCGCTCCCTCTCTGCCGCTCGCACGGCTCGGCCCGCGCGCGCGTCGCTCGCACGCTCTCTCGCGCTCACTCTCTCGCACGCACGCACGCAACTCCCTCACTCACGCACTCACGCTCTCTCGCGCCTTCTCGCTTCGCTCGGCCCTCCCCCCGTTCCCCCCACCCACCCCGGCGCGCCCCTCGCCCTCCATTACATGCACACATCCACTCCGAGATCCGACAAGCCCCCCAGTCCGCTAGGCTCCGTGGTTCTTTAATTGTTGCTAGGGGATTCGTCTACAGACACCAGACTGCGAGGGGCGAGGCACCGGCAGCAAGCGGCGAACCCGGCGCGCGCGCCTCGCACACGCACTCAACTCACGACTCACGCGCGCGCGCGCGGCTCGATACGCGCGCGCTCGCGCGCGCGGCTCGCCGCTCGGTCGCGTGCTCGCGCGCGCTCGGCTCGGCTCGCCCGCTCTCGCTCGTGCTCGCGCTCGTCTCGGCGCGCTCGCGGGCGCTTCTCGCTCGCTCGGTTTCGTCTGCGGCTTCTCTCCGCGCGCTCTGCGCCGACCTCTCTCGAGCTCTCGCTTCGCGCCCGTCCGGCGCTTCTCTCGCGCGCGCTCTCTCTCGCGCTCGTCGACGCTCGCTCTCGCGCGCCGCGCTCGTCTAACGGCGCTCGCTCGCCGCGGGGCGCTCGCGCTCTCCCGGAGAGCTACACCCGTTGCGTCGGGGGGTGCACGCTCGCACGGCACTTCTCGGCCTCGCGCTCGACGCGCGCTCACTCGCGCCACTCGCATAGCACGCACTCGCTCTCGTCTCTCGCGCTCGCGCCGACCGTCGCCCTCTCGCGCGCTCGCTCGTCGCGCTCTCGCGCGCGCTCTGCGCTCTCTCCTCGCGCTCGCTCTCCCGCGCTCTCGCGGCCTCGCGCTGGCTCGTGCTCTCTCTCGAGCTCGCGTATCTCTCGCTCGCTCTCTCTCCTCTCGCGGCTCTCGCTGTTCCTCTCCCTCCCTCGCTCTATCGCCGCTCTCTCGTCTCTCGCTCTGCTCTGCTGCTCTCTCTCGCTCTCTTTCGGCGTCGCGCTCTCTCTCCCCTCTCTCTACTCGCGTCGCGCTGTCTGCTCTCGCGTCGCGCGCTGCTTATCTCGCGCGCTACTCTCGCGTCCCTATCTCTCACTGCTCACGTCACTCACTCGACTCACTCTCTCTCGCTCTCTCTCTCACTCCTCGCACTCTGCGACGTCTCTATCACTCTGCTCTCTGCTCGGCTCTGCTCTCGCGCGCGCTCGCGCGCTCTCTCTCATGCTCGCTTCTCTCTCTACCACTCACTCACTCATGCGTCTGCTCCTCGCTCGTGCGTGTCTTGCGTCCTCGCGTCCGCGGCCTCTCTCGCTCTCGCTCTCTCTCTCTCGCCCGCCCCCCCTCCCCCGCCATCACCCCCGGCGCGCACAGCCACCCCTGCTACTTCCCTTACCTTCTAGCAACCCGTCCCCGAGGCCACAGTGTTCGTTATGCATGCGCGGGCTCGACTACCGTGCCCCCCGCTGGCCGCCCGGTCGAGTGCTCGTTTAGCCGGTAGGGCCGGCGCTGTCGCCACAGGTCGAGGCGGACCGGGCGGAGGGAGAGACGCGACCCTAGTTGCGACCGCCGACCCCCCCGTACCGACCTCCGCAATCAACGACACCTACAATCAGCGACGCTCGAGCGGCGTCGCACGCGTGCTCTCTCTTAGTCGCGCGGCTCTCCTCGCTCTTCTGCTCTCGCGTTCTCTCTCTCGCTCGCTCGCCGCCCTCCCGGCCCCCCCCCCCCCCCCGTCACCCCCCCCAACCCATCCAACCCGACCCAACCACCCCGAGGCCGCGACTGTCTCGGGACCGCGCGCGGGAGAAAGAACTGTTATCGGTTCTCGGCCCGTACCGCCCTCTCTGCCCTGCCCCCGCCCGCTAGAGATGAGTTAGCTGCTACATTTCACTGTCACGACGCCACTCCGATGTCATTCGATCAGCCAATCTATTTCTTATACGGCGTCCACATTCCCCTGAGAGTCTGAGGATCAAATCCATTATCATTCGTTTATGGGATCATGAAATAAAATAAAGTGAGTGTATCTTTGTGATACCGAAAAAGTGTTCTTTTATTATTCAAGTAAAAAGTGTATCTCCCGCTTGTAAATATATCCCAAACTGCATCGCTGGTTCCTTCAACATGAACGAGGCGAGATACAGTGAAGCGAATAATCGCGAGGCTTGAAAGCACCCTATATATTTGCTGTGGATTTTTTGTCACTCACGCTCAATGGCTGAACTAAATTCTTGTGTTTGCGAATTGTCATTTTGTCAGTAATCAAAGCGACAAAGGAAGCACGTGCATTAGTTAAAAATTGCCCATAGTTCGAAGTTAGACAGTCACTGACTGACTGTGCCGAATGTTGTTTAATGTCATTTAAATATTTTCTTTTTCGACAAGCAAAAGTAAGGCTGAACGGTTTTTTTTTTTTTCCTCTCTCCTCTCTCTTTCATCACCCTCTTTTCTTTTATATTTCTCTTCCTCTTTCCCATCCTTCCCTGTCACTCCAGCCCTCCCATCTCCTTCACCCTCCCATCCCTCCCCCTCTCCTCTCTCCGCTCCCTCTTCTGTCCCCTCCCCGTTCTCGCCAACTCTCTCTCTCGTCCCCTCCCTCGCCTATCTCCGTCTCTCAACTCCCCCTTTCCCCCGCCCTTCTTTCTCCTCTCGCCCTCTCTCTTCTCTCTCTCTCTCTCTCTCTCCTCTCTCTCTCTTCTCGAACAAACCCGAACCCCCCTCTCCTCTCTCTCCCCTCTCCCCCCCCCCCCATCACCTCTCTCTGCTGTGGTCTCCTTCTCAGCGCTTCTCTCTCCCTCATCTCTCTCTCTCTCTCATCCATCTCCCTCCCTCCTCTCCCTCTCGCACCTTCTCACTCATCACCCGCCCTCTAGAATATCTCTCCCCCCCCCCCCTCCTCTCTCTCCGCTCTCTCCCTCTCCCTCCTTCTCTCTCAACTCCGTTTGTCTCTCTCTCTCTACTCTCGCTCTCTCTCCTCCCTCTCTCTTTCCCTCTCTCTCAACCCTCCCTCTCTGTATCTCTCTCTCCACTCATCCCCCGCCACTCCTCCTCATCTCTCTCTCTCTCTCTCTCTCTCACTCCTCTCATTCCTCTCTCTCTCCGTCTTTTCTTTCCTTTATTTTTATCTTTTACCTTTACAACACGTTCTTTTATAAATACTTAACATATACTTTTATATGTATGTCAACGCAATATAAAACTAAAAAATGCCCTATAATGACATCACATCTCAAAACTTGGCAAAGCTGAAAAGAGTGATATAAAATGTAAAACTCTCTCACAATTACACATTATAAGACCTATCCTCCACTCCCTCTTCACCCCCCCCCCAGTCCCCTCTCTCCACGCTCTCTCCTCACTTCTCCACTTCTCTCTCTCTCCCCATCCGCTCCCTCCCTCCCTATCTCTCCTCCCCCTCCCTCACCCCCTCTCTCTCTCTCTCATCGTCTTCGTACTCCGCTCGCCGCATCTCCCCCCCTCTCTCTCTTCACCCTCCCTCTCCCTCCATCCGCACTCTCACCTCTCGCCTCTCTGCATCAACCTCCCCTCGATCTCTCTCCTCTCTCTCGCTACCAACTAACACTCGCTATACCCCCCCTCTCTTCTCACTCTCCCACTCACGTCTCCCCCCCCTCTCTCTCCTCTGTCTCATCCTCTCTCTCTCCCCCCTCCTCCTCTCCTCCCCTTCCCCCCTCCCTCTCTCTCTCCTCTCTCTCTCACTCTCCCCCTCCCACAATCTCCTTCCCCCCCCCCCCCTTCCCCCCCCTCGCGTCTCCGTTCCGTCTCCCCTCTTTCCCCTCCCCCGTCTCTCTCCTTGTCCCTCTCCTCGCCTCTCCCCTCTCTCTTTCTCTCTCCTCTCTGTATCTCTCCTCCACACACATCCCCCCCCCCCCCCACTCTCTCTCTCTCTCTCTCGGCCCCATTCTCTGCTAGCTCTCACTCTCTCTCTCTCCTCATATCTCGCAACTCTCTCCGTCTTTCTTTTTTCTTATTTTTTTTATCTTTACAACACAATTTCTTTTATAATTCATTACATATACTTTTATATGTATGTCAACGCAATATAAAACTAAAAAATGCCCTATAATGACATCACATCTCAAAACTTGGCAAAGCTGAAAAGAGTGATATAAAATGTAAAACTCTCATCGACAATTAACACATTATACAGACTATTAAATTTTAACGGACTTTATAAAAGTAATAACAATCCCTCAAAAATAGCAATTGTCAAATGTTGCTTTTTTTTCAATTAAACGAATGACCCATGTTAAGAAAAAAAAAAAAAAAAAAAAAAAAAAAATAACCAAAATAAAAACAAAAAAAAAAACACAACCAATATGTAGGCAAAACTGGATATGTCAAAAACAAAAGCAAGAGAGGACCATAGAACAATCACAATCCTTTCTTATCTGGAGACGGTAAAGACTGAAGATGACAAGAGAAAATTGGGGTCGAATATAGAACCTTGACTCAGCGGTGATGAGGGGTGCTTAGAAGGAAAAGATGGAGGAAGAAGGAGGAGGACGGGAGGAAAGGAGAATTTGGGAGAATCCAAAAGAGCGGGGCAGAAAGGAAAGACCGCAGAAGGTTAAGGGGAGTGGAGGTATGTCATTTTTTTTTGTTGTTTTTTTTTTTGTATTTTCGAGTTTATGTTTTGATCTCTCTCTCTCTCTCAGCCTCTCTCGCTTTCTTTCTTTTCCCTTTTTCCTGCATCTGCTTTCTCTTCTCTCTTTCATATTTTTCCTTTCCCCCTCTCTCTCCTCCATCATCTATCCTCCTCTCCCCTTCCACTCTCTCCGCTCGATCTGCCTCCGCTCTCACCTCTCCTCCCTCTTTCCTCACCCCCCTTCTACTCTCTCCCCTTTCGACTCCTCGCTCTCCCTTTTCTCCTCACTCCCTTCGTCATCTCTTCTCTTTTTCCCTCCACCTTTTCCTCCTCTCTTTCTCTCAGCTCCTTCTACTCTCTCCTCCATCTCCTCCTCTCTCGTCCTCCCCATACCTTTTTTTTTTTCTCCTCTCTGGAGTCTTCTCTCCTCTCCGAATCCCTCACTCCTCCCTCTCTCTCGTGCTCTTTCCTCTTGACCCCTCCCTCTCTTCTCCTCTCGTTTCTCCCTTTCCCCTCTCCCTCCCTTCTTGCGCCCGTTCTCTTCCTCCCTCTCTTTTCCTTCCTCTCCCTCACCCTCCCCCCTCTCTCCTCTTTCTCTCTCACAGAACGAAAATATAAAAGAAAGAAACGTACAGATAAATGATTAGATTAATAATAATAATGGAAAAAAAAAATTGAAGAGATACTTGAACCAAGATTAGAAAGTCAAATCATTAAGGACGCATCTTGATTACTCTTCATTCGTTTTCATCATTTTTCACTGAAGTTGTGCGTTCCTACCCCCAAAGGAACGATAATTACCAATTTTAACAAGAACGCGAGCAAAATCGGAAGTGAATTAAAGAAGATAAAAAGTATTATAACGTGAGAGAACAAGCGAAGATAAGAGAGAGATATCCAAACACACATACCCCATATATACACAGACACAAAACACACATACACGAAGACACGAACGACCGCAAACAACTTATACACACACATTACACAAACAGCAACACACAACAACAGCACAACGACACACAACAAACGCCACAACAACAGGCACATGACATACACACTAACAAGACACACATACACACACCCCACACAACACACAACGACAACACACACAATACTCACGAACATCACACAATACACACACACACAAAACACACACTCACACCACACAACAACGAACACACACAAAACAACACCTACTCTTCTCATATCTCGTCCTCCTCTCTCTCCTGCTCTCTCACCAACACAACACACACAACCACACACTACCAACAATACACATAACCTACACACTCAAACACGAACCCACACACACACACACACATACTCACACACACAACACACACACACACACAGACACTCAACGCACACACACACATACACACACACTCAAACACACCTCAAATACACATAACACACCATAACACGCACACACACCGCACAAAACTCACGCAAAGAAAAATAAGAAAAAAAAAAAAAACAAAGAAAAAAAGTGATAAATGTATGAAACTGAATGAAAGATGAAGATAATTTATCCCAGTAGCTGTATGTGTATAATCAAAGGAGCTCTGACAAAACATGCGTACTGCCAAATGCACTCTCCCTCATCGACACCCCCCCCCTCCCCCCCCCCCCCCCCCCCAAAAAAAAAAAAAAAAAAAAAAAAAGAGTTAAAGTAAGAATGAGTTAGAAGAATATGTAAGACGGAATTGGAATTTTCTTTTGGTCTATCGATTAGCTGAAGGGAACGTCTTGCCTTCTCTTGGGTTGCTGTTTCGCGTTTCCTTCTTTATCTCTGGGCATATCTTCATCTCTTTTTCTTTTTCCCCCCTCTTCTTCTCCGTCCCTCGCGTTTATTTGGTTTGGTTCTCCTCTCTCTCTCCCTCTCACACAGCGTCCCTCCCCCATCCACTCCTCCTCCCCTCCTCTCGCTCTTCGACATCTCTCTTCTCTCCTCTATTTTTTTTTTTCTCTCTCTCTCTCTCCGACTGCTCTCCTCCTTCCCGTCTCCACACCGTCTCTCCTCGTCCTTGTCATATGCTCAGTCACCCTCCGATCCCCACTCCGATCGCCTCGCCCTCTCCTCTTCGTTCGCTCCTCTCTCATCCTCTTATATCTTTCTTTCTCCTCTCCCCTTTCTGCATCTCTCTCCTCTCTTTCTCTCGCAACCCATCACACCACTCTCTCACTCCTCTCTTGTTTCCTTTCTTTCCATTCTCCTCTCATTAGTATCATTCTTGTACTGTCTGTCTGTCTAAACGTGTCCCTCTCTCCCTCTACCCACATCCTTTCTCCTTTCTCTCTTTGTATCTCTCTCTGCCCCCTCTCTTCCTTTTTTTTTTCTCAAATGCAGTCGATTAAATCTTTATCAGAATGATTTTACGCTTCACTAAGCCCTTTGTATCTACCATTAACTACCTCCCTTTAAAAAGAAAAAAGACCTGAAACGGAACGAACGGGGAGGGTTGATAAGCCCCAACAAGGGGGGGGGGGGGGAGGGGGGGGGGACTTTGGGCGCATCATTATTTGCTTTATAATCTGTACCATTGTGATCATACATGGCGACATCCTCAATGTAATTCACGTATATATATTATATATATAATATATATATATATATATATATATATATATATAATAATCCCCTCTCTCTACATATATAAAACAAACACACACACACACAAAAACACACAAAAAACAAAAAACCCGCCCCCACACACACACACAAAAAAACACAAAAACACACAAAAACACCCCAAAAATATTAAATGTATAATATATGTATATATATATTTATGTATATATTTATACATATAATACTATAAAATATAAAAAATATATATTATATATATATATTATATATATATTACACAAAAAAACACAAAAAAAACACCAAAAACACAAATACACAAAAATAAAATGTATAATAATGTAATTCACACACACATATACAGTATATATATTTATATAATATAATTATATATATATTATATATATATACATATATAAATAAAATATTTTTTAAAATATATATATTTATATACATACAACACACTTTACTATATATGTATGTACACACACATATAAATATGTACACAAAATACACAAAATTGTGTATATGTGTGTATTGGATCCTTCCTATTCCCATCTTATTCATGATTTTTTTTAAATTTTCCCTGGGGCCCCAACCACTTTCCCTTTTATCAGCTCTGTCACCGGCTCATTTATATAAATGTCGATGGTCCTCTAATGATGTTTAACAATATAGTAAATGTCGTTCACGGAGATATTAGTTTTATATTGTTTTAAAAAGTTATATATATAAATAAAAGTAAAGATAAATAAAATAAATAAATAAATAAAAATGAAAATAAATAAAAATAACGGGAAGAATTAAGTCAATATACAACGATACTCTCTCTACTAAAAAAAAAAACCCCCCAAATTTTATTTTTTTTTTTTCCCATAAATTTTTCCCCCCCCCCTTACCCCCCCCCCCCCCAAAAAAAAAAAAAAAAAAAAAAAATGCGTATATGCAAATTTTATTGATTATGCAAAATTTGCTTTTTTCAACCTTTTTTGGGTTTAAAAAAAAAAAAGGATTATACCCCCCCCCCCCCCCCCCCCCCCCCCCCTTTTTTGGAAAAACCCTCTTTTCCCCCCCCCCCCCCCACTCCCCCCCCCACCCCCCCCTCCCCAGCCCCCCCCCCCCGGTTTTAAAATTTGGGTTTTGGGGATTTCTTTTAGGAGGGGATGCGCAAAAGAAAAATTTACTTAATTATGGTAGCAATAATAGGCCCGCCTTTTTTTTATTTTAATTTTACTGCATTCTTTGCTCTTAGTTTAGTTTCATGTTTTCGATGTTTTTTTACTGTTATTATTATAAATTATTATCAAAAATCATTATCAAATCCTTATTATTATAAATTTCATCAAACATCATCATCATCACCATCTTCATCAATCCTCATTACTATTATCATTATTATCATTATTAACAGGATTATTATTTTTATCACCACTATTATCATTATCATTATCAATATCATTATAATGATAACAATAACAGCAACAACAATAATAAGCATTTAATAATAATAAAATAAATAATAGCAACAATAAGAATGATGATAAAATTCATTATTATTCTCATTATTATTATTTTTTCAAAATTTGGTTTTTTAAATCTATAATAATTTTTATCACCCCTTACAAACAAAATATTCAATATCATAATTACAAATTTAAAAACAAAAATTAAATTACTATTTTCTATCCTTATCATACATCCCTTATTATACCTACACATATCCTTTAAAAATCATCATTATCATTATGAATGCTTTCATTATAAGCTCATTATTTTGTAAATTTTAAATTTGTTATTGCTATACTTCCCTATATTATTCCAAATCATTGTGATAAATTCTTTTTTTTTGTTTAATCAAATCTATTATTTTCATCACAAAAGCTCATTGATACCGTTGATAAAATTATCATATCATATTATTATCATTATCCTGTCAAACAGCATCATCCTTTTTTTTTTAAATATCGTTATCATAATCATCTCCATCATCAAATTAATTAATTTCATCAAACAGGATTATCGATGCCATAATTTCTATCGCCGAAACGTCAGTTCCTATCTTATTAAACTTTTATTCAGTTTAATTAAGAGCCACACTCTCTGTCCTCTTCATCCGCCGTCCATTTTTTGAAGCCCCCCTTTTATTCCAAAAGCTTAATTCGGGCGGGAATTAATTAACTGGTCATTGAATCGTGTGTGTGGTCCTCCAAGCCGCGTGTGATTTGAACCTTTGTCAACCAAAACCGGGGCGCAAATTTTTCTGCTTTTTCATTGACAATTCTCTTGTTTTTCCCCGTTGTAAAAAGATTGGTCAGTAATTGAAACCAATGGTTGGCCCTTTCCCCGTGGTTGGGTTTTGGGTTACCTTTTTTTCTATGTTTGTTTGGGTGTGTGGCTGGATATCATTTTTTTGTTCTTGTTCTTCCGTTTTGGTTTTGAATTGTATTTTTTTTCTCTGTTCTTATTCTGTATCTCTTTTCTCTTTTCTTGCTGTTCGTCTCTCCTCTTCTCATTCCCCCGACCACTCCGGTTCCTCTTTTTCTCCTTCTTTTCCTTTCCCTCTCTCCTCCCTTTCCCTTCCCCCTCCTCCCTCCCCCCCCCCCCTTCTTCCCCTTTCCCTCCCCCCTCCCCCCTTCTCTTCTCTTTCCTCTTTCCCCCCCCCCCCCCTCCCCCCCTTCCCTCCTCCTCCTCCTTCCCACTCCCCCCCCCCCCCTTTCCCCCCCCCCCCCCCTTCCCCTCTCCTTTCCCTCCCTACTCCTCTGTCCCCCCCCCCCTCCCCTTCCCCCTCCCCCCCCCCCTCCCCGCCCCCCTTCTTTCCCCCCTCCCTCCACACCATCCATCTCCTCTTTCTCCCTCTTTCCTCTCTTTATCGCGCTCTCTCCCGCAACTCCACGCTCTCCTCATCTCCTCTACTCTCTTCCTTCCTCTCGATTCCTCCTCTCTCTCGCCCCTCAAGCTCCATCCTTCATCTCTCCCCTCCGTCTCCTCCCTCCCTCTCCTCTCCATCATCTCCTCCTCCTCTCCCACGAGCCTCGCCGCTCCCATAACCTCACCCTCCCCCTCGTCTCCTCTCTCTCTCCCCTCTCTCAGCCGTCTTCCTCGTCGCCTAGCTCACATCCCCCTCCCTCCCGCCACCCCACTCTCTCACAGATCTCCTCCAAATCACTCTCGTCCTCTCACCTCTCTCTCTCACTCTCGATCAGTCATCTCTCTCTTCTCCTTCCTCCTCCATCTCCTCCTCTCTCATCCTCTCTCTCTCTCTTTTCTCTCACAACATCACACACTCGACCTCTTTCTTTCTTTCTCTCTCCCCCCAGTTCCCTCAGATCTCTCCCTCTGAAACACTTTTCACTCCTTCTCTCAATCTCTCTCAACTCTCTCTCACTCTCCTCGCTCCTACAACAACCCACAACGACACCCTCCCCCCACACCCCACCCCACCACCTCCATTTTTCCCCACCCAACAAACCCGCAAACCTCTGCACTTCGTCGCGCCGTCTTTTTCCCTCCCGCTTGTTCTAACTTTCTCCTTGCCCAAGAGCCTTCCAGCGACTGCTCCGCTTTCCCTGCTGGGGCTTCGGCTAGTTTTTTTTCCCTCATCTCTCCTCTCGTTCCCTCTGTCTTTCTCTGTCGTCAGTCTCTCTCCCTCTCCTCTCTCTCTCTCGCACCCGCTCTCGTCTCCTCTCTCTCTCACAACTTTCTCAACCCTCTCTCCTTCTCTCCCTCCTCTCTCCGTCTCTCAAACTCTCGATCTCTCTCATCTCACCCACCTCTCGCCCCCCGGTCTTCCTCTACTTCACCTCATCCTATCCTACACCGCATCTCTCCTCCCACCACTCAAAAACCCACCCACTGGCCGCACCTCACCCTCACTCCTCTCCCTCTCTACTCCCTCTCACCCTCCATTCTCGCTCTCTCCCCACCTCTCTCTCGTCCCCCCCCCCTCTTCTCATCTCTCTCGTCTCTCGCGATATCACGTTCCTCCTACACCCTCACTCTCGCTCACCCTCCTTCTCTCTCTCTCCAGTCTCTTTCCTTTCTCTCTCTCTCTCTCCTCGCACTCTGTCCTCATCTCTCTACAACACTCCCTCCTCTCTCTCTCATCTCTTCCTTCTCCTCTCGACACTCCGAATCTCACACTCTCTATCTCAGTCCGCCTGGCCCATACCCTGCTCTCACTCTCCCTCTAACTCCATTTCCCCCCTACCCCCCACCCCCCTCTCCCCTCCTATCTTCTCCCTCATCACTCCTCTCACTCTCTCCTCTCGTCCTCCCTCTCTCCCACTCCTCACTCACGTCCTCTCCTCGCCTCCGCACTCCTCATCACGCCGCTCAATCTCCTCTCTCTCCTTCTTTCCTCTCTCTATATATCTCTCTCTCTCCTCTAAATTCTATCTAATCATCTAGCTAATCAAACCATCTCCACCCCCCTCTCTCTCATCCCTCATCTCTCTCTCTCTCTCTCTCTCCGCTCCAGCAACTTTTCTCTCGCCTCTCTCTCTCTAATTCTCTATTCTCCTCCTTCTCTCCTCTCCCCCTCTCTCTTCTTTTCCTTCTTCTCTTTCTCTCTCTCCTCCTTTCTCTCGCCTCTTCTCGTCTCTCTCCAATCTTTCTCTTTCTCTCCCCTCCCTTTTCTTACTTGCTTCTGCTGTTGGCTTGACCCTCTAAAGTAACCTTTTCCCCCTCCCCCTCTGGTCTCTGCTGAGGCCCGCTCATCCCCGTCATTTCGTGGTTCAACGTCGGGTCGCATAAACACCTAAGTTTATTGTTTATCTTGTTCAACTTTTGCTCTGTGGGACTAATGGTTGTCTTTTGTCTTTTTTGTGTATTTTTTATTTTGTTTTATTTTGTGCTTTTTGTCTTTTTTTGTCTGTATATGTTTTTCGAATTAATTGATTAATTAATTCTTTCTTTTTTTCTTGGGGGGTTGCTTGTTAGTGATCTTTTTTTTTATATACTTCTTTGTGTTTTTCTTTGTTTTGCGTTTAGTTTTCCTCCCCTTTTTATTTTTATTTTTTTAATATTTGTTTGTTTTTGTATATTTCTTTGTTTTTCTTTGTTTAGCATTTATGTTTTTAATTCCGTTGTTAGTGCATGAACTTGCTCTTTCCATCCCGGTGATTTTATATTGCATGCAAGCCGTAACATTCACAAATCCCTTTAAAATACATCATTAAGTTTGGCCATTCAGAGATTCCTTTCCATATGTCCTCGAGGAGTTCGTTTGCATAGGCGTCCCCTCTCCCCCTCCCCCCCTCCCTCCCTTAACCCCTCTGCACTCTGAATTCTCCTCCCCCTTTCGCTTTTAAGAACAACCCCTAGGTCCTCATTCCACCTCGCCCTAACCACCATCCCCCCCTTCCCATTCTATTCTGCTTCCCCACTTGTCCCTAATCCCGACCCCCTTGCCCCAATTCCCCTTACCCCTCAACCCTCCCCATCCCCCACTCCCCTTATACACCGCTCCTACCCCCTCCCCACTCCTCCTTGCCCCGCTCCCATTCCCTTCCCCACCTCCCCGTTGGTTTTGTGTCTAAAACGCCTCCCTCCTCCCCCGACCCCCCCCGCCCCTGCCACCCCCCCCTCCCCCCGGTAATAACCCTCCAACCCGCTTGATAACGGCGTCGAGCCACAACCCCCCCCCCCTCTCCCCCCCGGACGAGTCCCCCGCCACCGCCCAACCCTGCCCCCCCCCTAGTTGATCACAATAGTAGAAAAAAGGAGGGCCTGAGTCGATGTATCCTTGGCCGCCGCCATAAAAAAAACCAGGAAGAGGTGTGGCACCCCCCAATAGATAAACCCTCGCCCCTAAGCGTATTTACAATCACTAACGCCCTAACCCCCCCGCCCCCCTAACCCCCCTAGAAATCTTAATCACTTAGTCCCCTACTCAAACAGACGATGAAAACCCCCCTATAACCCCCATAAGGATCCCTTAACCATAGAACACGCTACTCAATATTGGGATATATCTGGCGCCCCGTCCTTCCCGCGGCGCCCAACAGGGAAGTCGTACGAAGAAGTGATAGACTGGAGGAGAGAACTCCAACGATGGTAATCCCTCCTTGCCCCTCCCAATTCGCCTCCTCCCCAGCTTCCCTTACCTACCCATCCCCTTCCCCCACTCCCTTTAAACCCTCCCCCTCCCCCACCTACATCCCCTTACACCCCCTCCCCCTTTCCCCTTTCCCCTTAAACCCCTCCCCCTCTCCACTCCCCTTCCCCTATATCCCTCCCCTACCCCAATGAATCTTAGAAGTCCCCTAGACCCCTCCCCACTCAACACGATCCGTCTAGTCAGCTAGAGAGGTAGAGTGGACCGGGTATACCCCTTGCCCCTTACCCCTGTCCCCCCCCCTCCCCCCCCACTCACCTTTCCCATCCCCTCCCCTAACGATGTTCTCCTATAGTGGGGTTGGGGTGTGGTCGGTTCGAGGGGGGGGGGTGGTGGGGGGGTTTTTTAGTTATTGTGTGTTGTATAATCTCCTACCCCCTGAAACCCGGTCTTCCCCCTTCCACCCCACCTCCCCTACCGTTACGCGTGGCAGGGGGGGGGTGGGGGGGGGGGGGTCCGTAACGGCTGGGCGCCCGCGTTCAGTGTCAATGCGGGGCTCGAGGAGGGAGAGATCTGTCTCGCAATCCTAACCTTCTACGTCTCTCTCTCTCTCCTCCCTACTATCCCCTTCCCCCCTCTACCTCTGCCCCCACCCCTTTCCCCCCTCTCTCCCATCCCCATTCCCTCCTTCCCCCCCTACTCTATTACTCCCCACTAGAACAGCCATGTTTTTAGCGGAGAAACCCCCACGATGAATTTACATACATGACCTTTCACCTTTGAAGGGTCATTCAGCTTAGCCTCTCGCCCGTACATCTATTCCTCTGTTCATTACGGAAATTCCTTTACGATGAAAACAATAATATCCTTGGCCTTCCCTGCGAACTTTATCTCAAACCTTATCTTCCTCCTCCTCTTCCTCCTCCTTTTCCTCTTCCTCTGTCAACCGGCGGGGTCTGTGCCATTTTCCCAGAGTTTCCGCCTTTTCGTCGGTTGATGTGGATGCTGGTTTGGCATAGACGCGCTTCACCTCTTAACCTTTCA
>NC_061826.1:12122701-12135201 GCF_019202785.1 Penaeus chinensis | reverse complement strand
AATGCTACGTTTCTTTCTTCTCTTCTTATTTTTCTCTTCCTTACTTTATTTCCTTCTTTCATTCATTCCTTCCTCCCTCCCTTCCTTCCTCCCTCCCTTCCTTCCTCCCTTCCTTCCTTATTCTCTTCTTCCCTCCTGTCCTTCCTCCCTTCCTTCCTTATTCTCTTCTTCCCTCCCTTCCTTCCTCCCTTCCTTCCTTATTCTCTTCTTCCCTCCTGTCCTTCCTCCCTTCCTTCCTTATTCTCTTCTTCCCTCCTGTCCTTCCTCCCTTCCTTCCTTCCTCCCTTCCTTCCTTATTCTCTTCTTCCCTCCCTTCCTTCCTCCCTTCCTTCCTTATTCTCTTCTTCCCTCCTGTCCTTCCTCCCTTCCTTCCTTCCTCCCTTCTTCCCTCCTGTCCTTCCTCCCTTCCTTCCTTCCTCCCTTCCTTCCTTATTCTCTTCTTCCCTCCTGTCCTTCCTCCCTTCCTTCCTTCCTCCCTTCCTTCCTTATTCTCTTCTTCCCTCCCTTCCTTCCTCCCTTCCTTCCTTATTCTCTTCTTCCCTCCTGTCCTTCCTCCCTTCCTTCCTTCCTCCCTTCTTCCCTCCTGTCCTTCCTCCCTTCCTTCCTTCCTCCCTTCCTTCCTTATTCTCTTCTTCCCTCCTGTCCTTCCTCCCTTCCTTCCTTCCTCCCTTCCTTCCTTATTCTCTTCTTCCCTCCCTTCCTTCCTCCCTTCCTTCCTTATTCTCTTCTTCCCTCTTGTCCTTCCTCCCTTCCTTCCTTATTCTCTTCTTCCCTCCTGTCCTTCCTCCCTTCCTTCCTTATTCTCTTCTTCCCTCCCTTCCTTCCTCCCTTCCTTCCTTATTCTCTTCTTCCCTCTTGTCCTTCCTCCCTTCCTTCCTTATTCTCTTCTTCCCTCCTGTCCTTCCTCCCTTCCTTCCTTATTCTCTTCTTCCCTCTTGTCCTTCCTCCCTTCCTTCCTTATTCTCTTCTTCCCTCCCTTCCTTCCTCCCTTCCTTCCTTATTCTCTTCTTCCCTCCTGTCCTTCCTCCCTTCCTTCCTTATTCTCTTCTTCCCTCCTGTCCTTCCTCCCTTCCTTCCTTCCTCCCTTCCTTCCTTATTCTCTTCTTCCCTCCCTTCCTTCCTCCCTTCCTTCCTTATTCTCTTCTTCCCTCTTGTCCTTCCTCCCTTCCTTCCTTATTCTCTTCTTCCCTCCTGTCCTTCCTCCCTTCCTTCCTTATTCTCTTCTTCCCTCCCTTCCTTCCTCCCTTCCTTCCTTATTCTCTTCTTCCCTCTTGTCCTTCCTCCCTTCCTTCCTTATTCTCTTCTTCCCTCCTGTCCTTCCTCCCTTCCTTCCTTATTCTCTTCTTCCCTCCTGTCCTTCCTCCCTTCCTTCTTATACTCGTTCTATCCTCCTTTCCTTCCTACCCTTCCTTTCCTTATTCTCTTCTTGCCCCTCCTGCCCCTTCCCCCCCTTCCTCTTATTCTCATTTTTCCCCCTCCTGTCCTTCCTGCCTTCATTCCTTCCTTCCCCCTTCTTCCCTCCTGTCCTTCCTCCTTCCTTCCTTATTCCTTTTTTCCCTCCTTCCTTCCTCCCTATTCCTTCCTTATTCTCTTCTTCCCTCGACCTGTCTTTCCTCCCTTCCCTTCCTTATTCTTTTTCTTCCCTCCCTTCCTTCCGCCCTTCTTCCTTATTCTCTTCTTCCTCCCTTCCTTCCTCCTTCCTTCCTTATTCACTTCTTCCCTCCGTCCTTCCCCCCTTTCCCTTTTCCGTCCTCCCTAATCCTTCCTTATTCTCAAGTCTTCCACCTTCCTTCCTTCCTCTCGCACTTCCAGGAATTTGGATAGTGATGAAATATAAGAGAATAAGACTGTAATGTTGGATAGGAGGAATAAATTAATGAAGAAAGTAATGAATTTTTTATATTATTAAATAAATGATGAATAAATTAATTAAGTTGGAAGGAGTATGAAAGAAAGGAAGGAAGAAAGAAGGAAGTTGAGAGTAGTAATAATGTAATGGAATAATATGAATGAATAAGAAAGTAAGGAATGTGGAAGGAGTAAAGAAGGGGAAGGAAGAAAGGAAGTGACGTTGGAGAGATGAAAATATAGGGAATGAAGAAATGAAGTAAGGCATAAATTAAGTAATGTGGATAGGAGGAAGACTGGAATAAGAAAGGAAGATGAAGGTGGATATGTATGTAAGAATGGGAATAAAAGGAAGAAGGAAGATTAAGGAAGAGGTAGATTAGGAAATAAGGGAATGAAGAATTAAGGAAGGTTGGATATGGTTTAAATGAAGGGAAGGTTAAGAAAGTAATTAAGTAAAGAAAGGGGAATTATGTGTATATGAGGAATAATGTAATGAAGAAGTAATAAGGTTGATAGTAGTAATGAAGGGAAGTAAGAAATAATTAATTGAGAATTAGAAAGAAAGAATTAAGAACTGCAGTAATTTTTAGATTATTAAAGAAAGGAATTAATAAATTAATGAATGTTTATAGTTATGGAAAGAAGGTAATTTCTAATGAAATACTTTTGATAGTATGAAATCATGTAATGAATTAAAGGAAGGTAAGTTTGAGAGGAGGAAAGAAGGAATTAAGAAAAAAAAATTGAATTAAGTATTATATTATTAAATAGTGGTAAGTAATAAGGAATGAAGTTGTAGAGAGAAAGAATTAATTTAAATAAATTAATTAATTAGTATATTAAGTTTAAATAATGAAGGAATAAATTAAGGACGGTGGAGAGGAGGAAATAACAGTAATTAATAAAGGTCAATTAATTATTCTAGGAGGAAAGAAAGTAAGTAATAAAAGTAAGTAAGTTTAGATTATTAACTAATGTAATTACTAAATTAGTAATTACTAACAGGAAGACCTTGGCGAGTAGGAAAGAATGGAATGAAGAAAGTAAGAAGGTGGATAATAGAAGAGAAGGAAGGAGAAAGGAATTAATTTTAGATTAGTACAAAGGATGGAATTACTACAAAGTAAGAAGGTGGAAAGATGATTAAAGAAATGAGTATAAGTAAGGAAGTAGTAAGGATGAAAGAAGGGAAGTTAATACAAGTAATTACGTTTTATATTGGATGGAAAGAAGGAAAGGCATAAAGTAATGAAGTATGATATGATTAATAAATTATTAATAAAGTATGAAGGTGGAGAGGAGGAAAGTAAGGGAAGGAAGAAAGAATGAAGGTTGAGAGGAGAATAAGGTAAGTAATAAAAGAAGTAAGGTTGAGAGGATGAATAATGAAAGTGAAGAAATGATGAATTTAAGGAATAATGAATAATTTTTAGATGATGAAAATGTAATTAATAGTACAGATTACATGTGATATGAGGAAATAAGGTAATTAATAAGTTAAGGAATTTGGATATAGGAAATAAATGAAGACTAAAGTAAGGAAGTTTTAGAGTAGAAATAAAGGAAGGAAGAAAGGAAGGATGTGGATAGTATTAAATGAATGTAAGGTGTAATAAATAAGGAATGTTTATATTTATTAAAGAATGTGCACTTAAGACATTAATTATTTTTACATATGATTAAATAATGTAAGGAAGAAAGGAATAAGGATTATAGTAGTAAATAGTTAAGGAAGAAATGAAGGAATGTGTTATTAGAGGAAACGAAAGGAAGGAATAAGGAATTAAGTTTGATATTAGAAATAAAGGGAATGAAGAAAGGACGGAATGTGAGAGGATGAAAGAATGGAATGAACAGAAATTAATGAATTTGGAATATGTATTAAAATAAGTAATTTATTAAGAAGTAAGGTTTAATGAAGTTAAATGAATGTAATAAAAAGGAAGGAATGTTGGAGAGGAGAATAAATGAATGTAATAAATAAGAAAGAGTATTGGAAAGAAGGGAAGGAAGAAAGGAAGGAAGGTGGAGAGGAGGAAAGAAGGAATTAAGAAATAAAGTAAGGTGGAGAGGAGGAAGCATGGAAGGAGAAATTGAAGAATTTGAGAATTGATAAGATAAATGGAAGGAATAAAGTAAGTAATTTTTAAGGAGGAAAGAAGGGAAGTAAGAAAGTAATGAATTTTTATATTTATGAAATAATGTAAGGAAGAAGGAAGAATGTGTAGATGGAGGAAAGAAGGGAAGGAAGTAAATTAGGAATGGTTGATAGCGTAACTAATGGACGTGAAGAAAGGAAGTAAAGGTGGAGAGGAGAAAGAAAGGGAAGGAAGAAATTAAGACTGTTTCTAGAGGAAATGAAGGGAAGGAAGAAAGAAACTGAATGTGGAGAGAGGAAAGAAAGGAAGGATAAGAGAAATGAATTATTATTTATATGATTAAAGAAGTAATTAATAAGTAAGTAATGATTAAGGATGAAATAAGGGAAAGAAAGAGAATTAAGTAATTTTTATGAGTGAGTAAATAAGGAAGGAAGAAAAGGAAGGAATTGTTTATATGATTAACTAAATGGATTAGAAAGGAGGAAGGTGTGGAGAGGATTAAAGAATGATACTGAATAACTAATTAAATACGTTTTAGATGTTACATAAGTACTGATAAATTAATTAAGTGGTGCCAGTTATTGAAATAAGTAAAAGTAATAAATTACTTAATTATTGATATTATAAAGAAGGGAATTTAATCCAGTAAGTAATTGTGTATATGATGAAAGAAAGGTACTAAGAATACCGTATACATTATTAAGAGTTACTTACCCTACCTTAAGTACTAAATTCAAGTCACATTAATAAATTTATTAATAATGAAGTAATAAAGCCTTAATAACTAAGTCAGTAATTTTGATCTTAAGCAACGAATGTCCTTCAATAAACGGAAGGATTATAGCTGATTCAATACAGCAAGTCCTTCAAGCACCATTAAGTTGTAGATTATGAAATAAGGAAGGAATAAATTAAGGAAGAAAAATGAATTAATTTGTAGTATTCTGACAAGGTTATTCAAGTAAATTCATGAATTTGGATAGGAGAGGAAAAAAGGAAGGAAGAAGGAAGGATTTGTAAATGAGAAAGAATGGAAGGAAGAATTAAGTAAGGTTGGAGATTGAGTTAACTAAGGTAAGGAATAAATAATGACTGTGGATATTAGGAAATTAATTAAAGTAATAAATGAATTAATTTTTACGAGGCTTAATACGGTCTCTTAATAAATTACGTAATTCCTAACGTATTCAATAATGTAAGTAATAAATAATTAATTTTTATAGTATGTAAATAATGTAATTCAATCAATCAGTAAGTATTTATATTATTAAAAATGTCATTAATCACATTACCTTAAGTTTGATATTCTGAAATAAGGTAAGGAAAGAAATTAATTCCTTACTACAATGACATGAAATAAGGTAATGATTAACATTAAGTAACTGTGAGATGATGAAGATAGGAAAATACACAGACAATGTCACTAATTTTGAGCTACGAAACTAACTGTAATGTAATAAAGATTAATTTTTCTTTAGTACCGCATGTACTTCCTCCAGTACTTCCGTGTTGCTATTATGACCGCAGGGAATTAATTAAATTAAGAATAAGAAGAGTAAAGAAGGGAAGGATAATAAATGAAGAAGTGTTGAAGAGGAGGAAATCAAGGTAATGACGAAATGAATTGTAATGTGTATATGTAGTGGAAATAATGTAATGTGAATAAAGGAATGATTTTTATATGAGAAGAATGGAAGTAATAAGGAATGAAGGTGTAGGAGGAGAATAAGGGTAATGAAGAAAGGAAGAGTTCAGATATAAATACATGGAATTAATAAATTAATTAAGTTGGACATATCTTACATACTGGCAGTAAGAACTTACATGCAATTTTTCTATTATTAAAAGACTGTAATGTAATAAATGAAAGTAATTAATAAATTATTAAATAATTAAGTAATAAAGTAATGAATGTTGAGGAGGCTGTAAATAATGTAAGGAATAAAGTAATAATGTGGATCGTATGACACAAGAAGGTAAGTAATACAAAGTAAGAATGTGGAGAGGGAAGAGAAATTAAGGAATAAATAAGGAGGTTGAGAGGATGAAAGAATGGAATAAAGCAAAGAAATTAATTTGTCAGAGAGGAAAGAATGGAAGGAAGAAAGTAATGAAGTGTAGATGTAGAAAGAAATGAATTAATAAAGTATTAAGGTATAAGGAGTGAAAGAGGTACTAAGAAATGAAGGAATTTGGAGAGGAGAAATAAAGGAAGGAAAAAGTGCAGGAAGGTTGAAGAGGAGGAAAGATGGAAGTACTAAAAAATGAAGAAGGAAGAAAGGAGGAGGTGATATTGAGTAATGGGATAATTATGTAGATGATGATGAATGATGGGTTTGGTTTTTGAAGGATTTGAAGGAATATCTCTCTCGCTGTATTGCAAATGTCTGCGAGTTTTCCTGGCCTGATGTTTCGGTTGAATTGGGGTGAGTGACGGGAATGAAGGGGCGGAAGAAGGGTATGCAGACAGCAGATTCGTATAAGTTAGAGGTATAACACACACACACACACACACACTCACACATCTCACATAATATATAGATATATATATATATAAATAAATTATATATATATATATATATAATTATATATATTATAATATATATGAATTATATATATATATATATATATATATATATATATATATATACACACATACACACATAGATACATACATACATAACTATATCGATATCAATCTATCTATCTATTTATCTATCTCTCTCTATATATTTCTATATAGCACACACACACAGACACACACACACATACATATGTATATATGTGTGTGTGTGTGTATGTGTGTGTGTGTGTGTGTGTTCAGTTGCTCCCACACACATGTCTTATAATTTCATTGAGATCACGAAAATATTTCATCAAATTGTATTTTATTGTGTTCTTCAAAAACTTTCTTTCCTCTTAACTTTTCGACGCTAAGATTCCCTCTTCTTCGTCTAGTCTTCTTTCTAGTCTAACTTAGGAGACCGAATCGCCATTTTGTAAAATTACATTAAACTTTACTGTGTTAATGTAACTTCCCGAAAGAATAAAAAAAAGAAAAGAAAATGTATTTTGCAAAGCATCTGGTACAATGTCTCTATTGTTAGCGTGTCCTCTGCATTTTCCTTAAGAGTTCTGCATTAGAATCTTTCTTTCTCTCTCTTTCACTATCTCTTGCTTTCTCTCTCTCTCCTTTCTCTCTCTCTCTTTCTCTCTCTCTCTCTCTCTCTCTCTCTCTCTCTCTCTCTCTCTTTCTCTCTCTCTCTCTCTCTCTCTCTCTCTCTCTCTGTCTCTGTCTCTGTCTCTGTCTCTGTCTCTGTCTCTGTCTCTGTCTCTGTCTCTCTCTCTCTCTCAATCTGTTTGTCTGTCTGTCTCTCTCGCACTTGCTCTATCGTCTATCCGTCTATCTATCCTTATATCTATCTATCTCTGTGTGTGTCTTCATATGTTTATCTCTGTCTGCTGCTTTTGTCTTTTTACTCCGCCCTTCTTGTTCCCTCTATCCTTTTATCTCTCTCTCTCTCTCTCTTTCCCTTCTTCCCTCCCCTCTTTCTCTCTCTCTCTCTCTCTCTCTCTCTCTCTCTCTCTCTCTCTCTACTCTCTCTCTCTCTCACTCTACTCTCTCTCTCTCTCTCTCTCTCTCTCTCTCTCTCTCTCTCTCCCCCCCCCCCCCCTTCTCTTACTCTCTCTCCCTCTCCCTTTATCTCTTTAAAGATCCATTTATCATCCTCCCTCCCTACCCATCAGCCCATCTCACTCCATTGCCTCCTTCCTCCCAACGCCATAACATTATAACATAACATAATACCATAATAACATAAATCAGACAGGAGAACACATATGATCAAGAGAACAATACTTATCGTGAGGAATTTATGTTGAACAAATTGCAAATAGAGCAACGAAGGGAAGAAGAAAAAAAGTGAACAGTGAAAAGGCCTTCGACATATTTGCTTGTTTTCTTGTTCTTCCCTTCGTTATTCTAATTGCAAGTGTCTATTGCATTCTTCGGTTCCTTGCAACATCATAATTAGTTATTATCTTCTGTAATGATTTATTTCTCCTTGGATGCAAAGGCCTGTTAGAACGGGGCTGGGTGATGATAGGGGATAGAAACGAGATGGTAAAAATAGGGAAATGAAGAATTCGAGGATAGGGGATAGACACGAGATGAAAAATTGTACGAAGATGGAAGAATTGAAGAATGGATGATGACAGGGGATAGAAACGAGATGATAAATTGAAGGAAGATGGAAGAATTGAAGAATGGATGATGACAGGGGATAGAAACGAGACGATAAAAGTAGAATATGGAAGGATTGAAAGTTCACAAGTAAGTGGGAATAGAGTATGAGAAAAAATAAAAGAAAGGAGAGGGAGAGGGAGAGAAGGAGGAGAAAGGGGAAAGGGAAAGAAAAAAAATGGGAGGGAGGAAGATGGATGCAGGGAGTCAAGAAGGGAGGAGGGAGAAAGACAGGGAGAGAAGGAAGGAAGGAATGAGCGAGGGAGAAAAGGGTAGAGCGAGGGAGGGAAAGAAGGAATGAGAGAAGGAGAAAAAAGGAAAGAGGGAAAGGAGAAAATCAGATAGGGAGACAGCAAATCAAGAGGGGAGAAGGAAAGAGACAAAGAAAGAAAGGGAGGGAGAGAAGCAAGAGGAGAAAATGAAATAAGGAGAAGGAGAAACTGAGATAAGGAGAAGGAGAAACTGAGATAAAGAGAAGGAGAAAATGAGATAAGGAGAAGGAGAAAATGAGATAAAGAGACGGAGAAAATGAGATAAAGAGAAGGAAAACCAAAATGAGATAAGGAGAAAGAAAATCAAAATGAAATAAGGACAAGGGAAAGGGGAAATGACAAAACGGAATCAACGACACGTGCAATATTTATGTTTGTGATAATAGAAGCGAAAGGCAGAGGAAACCATTTAATGTTGCACCTATTGATCCCTGCAATTAAGGATTAAGATGAAACCCAAGAAAGGGATGAAACCAAGGAACAGATGGTGATAAATAGACACAAAGGATAAGTGACGGAAATGAAAATGGAAAGCGAAGAGGAACGAAAAACGGAGGAGGAAAAAGACACGTGTGAGTAAAGAGGGAGAAAGGGAATGATGATGATAATGTGGTGATGAATATTGTGAGAGTGATGGTGGTGAGGGTGATGATGAGGCAGAGGGTAATAAGGGTATTAATGATGGTTATAATGGTATAATGATAATATTTATGACAATATAAACAATGAAAACAATAATGATAGTAATGACAATAATGATAGCAATGATAATGATAATAATCATAACGATAATATGAATTATAAAATTATAATAGTATAATACTAATAATAATGATGATAATGATAACAACAACAACAACAGCAATGATAATAATAATGATATTGATAATAATAATAATAACAATAATAATAATGATAAAAGTAATAACAACAATAATCATAATAATGATAATAATAATAACAGTAATAATAACAACAATAATAACAGTAATAGTAATAATAATAATAATAATAATAGTAATAGTAATAATAATAATAATAATGATAATAATAGCGTCAATAATGATAATAATAATAATGGTAATAATAATAATAATAATAATAATAATAATAATAATAATATCAATGATAATAATAATAATGATGCTAATAATAGTAATGATAATAATACAAATAATACAATAACAATAATTATAATGATAATAATAATGATAATAACGCAATCATCATCATAACAATCATCAAGACACATACTAACAAGGACTAAATACCAAGAGAAAACAAGAGAAAAGAAGAACCATAGCCATGAAAATAATTATAAAAAACGAGGAAGGAAAATCAGAAACCAGAGAAGCAGACGCGGTAGCAGGGGGGCGGGGGAGGGGGGGAAGGGGTGGGGGATCCTTGGGCGCTTGACAAGCCAATACTGTCATGGCTTCAGAGGCAAGGCACTCAGCACGTCAGCAGAGGGACGTAGATGAAGCAAAGAAAAAGCTGTTGACGATATGGCAGAGGGAGAGCGGCAGAAACAGCAACAGCAGCGGGAACCGGTTCTAGATCAGCTTCTGCAGTAGTGGTGTTTATGCTGAGATACTGTCACTGCCGCCGCCGCCGCTGTTGCCACTTCTGCTGTCCGCTTCTGCTGGCGCTTCCCTCCCGCTGGCGGCGCTGCGTCCGACCCCGTTGCCGTAAGTGTCTCGCTAAATCACGGGGAAACTCGGGAACAGCGAGACTGTAATGTTGCAGGGAGAGAGGCGGGCAAAGTGGGAGGTGGGAAGAGGGAGGGAATGTGGAAACGTTTGTAAGAAGAATAAGAAGAAAAAAAAAACGTGGCGTGGAAACAAAACGTTTGTGTAGAAGGAACATTTTCATTTTTTGTAAAGAGTAAGACATGTTTTAGGCGTAACCGTGAAAAGCCAAATGAATAAAATTCTCATAACATTTCTTCTTTTTTTTGTTTTTATAATGCTGAAGCTCATTTTAATAATTCGCTAAGAATTTTATAATTGCTTGTTTTGTAATCCTTGCATTTTCTTAGAAATTCTCTTAGAAAATAATTCACAGCAACAACAAAACAGAAACACGTATACAATTTTTCCATCCGGTGCTCAGCCATTTTTCATTGTAGAACATTAAAGGTTATTGTACCGAGAAAGTAATTTCCTTTAGTTAGCTTATGCCTCTACTTTAACGAAATGAAATTAAAAGAAAGAGACGAAGAAAGAAAACAAATACAAAGAAACGAAGTAGTGAATGGTAGTAAAATCGAATTATTTTTCAACGCCACTACCAAATCTCTATTATAACGATGAACTAGGATATAGGGTTGACTAGGCTCGAGTAGGTAACAACAAACAAACAAAAAAGGAACAGAAGTAAAAAATCAGGAGGGGGGTGGGAAGGGGAGGGAGAGGAGGAGGAGGGAAAGGGAGGGGAACCAGAGAAGGAGGGGGTAACAGGAGGGAGAGGAAGGGAGGAGAGAGGAGGGAAGGGGAGAGAAGAGGAGGAGGGGAGAGGAGGGAAGAAGGAAGAGAGAAGTGAGAAAGGGTGGGAGAGGAGGAGAGATAAGAGTGAAGGGGGAAAGGAGGGAGAGGAGGAGGGAGATAAAGGGGGAGAGGAAAGATGGGAAAGGGGGGAAGGGGGAGTGGAGGGAGAGGAAGAAGGAGGAGGAGGGAAAGGGAGGGGGGCAGGAGGGGGAGAGGAGGAGGAGGGAAAGAGGCGTAGCAGGAGGTATTAAAAGGGGTGGGTCTAACTCAAGGTGATATGGTGTGAAATTGGCCTCGCTTTCGGGTGTAGACAACGAGACAAGAGATGGGCGTTAAGGAAAGACTTGTTCTACAGCGTTAATGGAGAAAGAGAGAGAGAGAGAGAGAGAGAGAGAGAGAGAGAGAGAGAGAGAGAGAGAGATAGAGATAGAGATAGAGATAGAGATAGAGATAGATAGATAGATAAATAGATAGATAGATAGAAAGAGAGAGAGAGAGAGAGAGAGAGAGAGAGAGATAGAGAGAGAGAGAGGGTAAGAAGACTGAGAATAATAGTAGTGATTACAGAATAGGCCTGCATATGTCCGAACGCCATCTTGGCTGATGACTACTACGCTATCAAAGACGAGAGTAAACGCCATACTTAAGTACACTTGCCAATGTAATATAGTGTCATACTGATCGGACTTTTCGTTGAGAAGAAATTTACTCAAGGTTCAAGGCTCCGGGAACGATAATAACGATAATGATAACAACAATGATAGAAATATAAATATAAATAATGCCTTAAAAACACACACAGACACACTTTTCCTTTCCTGCGTCACATCACTACATACAAAGGACAATTTGCCAGAACCCTTGAAAAGAAGATTCTGTTTATTGCAATAAAGCAGTTTCCCTGTGGCTGAAAGAAGAGGGATATTCTCTCTCTTTCTCTCTCTCTCTCTCTCTCTCTCTCTCTCTCTCTCTCTCTCTTTCTCTCCTTCTCTCTCTCTCTCTCTCTCACTCTCTGTCATGCACACAATACATCACAATGCATTCACCAGCAGTTGTGTATTATTATAATTTTCCCCCAGGACCAGTTGTAGATTATAGATTCACAAACTGTCTAAGAAAAAAAAAAAAAAAATGTGGTCTATCATTTAATTACAGTTTCCCCACGCACCAAGAAAAAACAAAATTACTAATAAACAGCTGACCTCGTCTCTAAGGTTTTTCCTACTTCTGTACATCTATAACAAATGCCTATTTATTAAAAACTCTGATGAGAGTTTCTTCTGCAGTTTTTATCACGAAAAAAAAGAACAATTCGATAACAATTTTCTTTTCTTTTCACTCTCCTAAAAGTTCTTGTTTTTGTTAGGTTTCGTTCGCATTCTATATCATTCACATACAAAATATCCTTGTTGTGTAAATTCCTTTAAAAAAAGTTAATTTCTCTTTTACATTCACCTTTTTACAATCCTTAATCTGTTTGGAATGAAGTTGAGAATCAAATAATGATGTCATTGATATTACTCTGATAATAATGATAATGATAACA
>NC_061826.1:12112701-12115201 GCF_019202785.1 Penaeus chinensis | reverse complement strand
CTTGTTCCTGATGTGATCTCATTTATTAGCGCGACACATGCAAAGTTACGTGTTTAGCATATATACCCTGAGGTGATAATGTCATGAACTGAATGATGTTTAAGAAAAAAATAGAATAAAAGATAATTGCTAGGAGAAGCATATAATGAATATGATATTAGTAATAATGATAGTAGTGATGATGATGATGATAATGAGGAGGAGGAAGAGGAGGAGAAGGATAATGTTGATAATGATAATAATGATGTTAATGATAACAGATAAGATGATAGTAATAATAACAACAATATTAATAATGGTAATAATGATGATAATGAGAATAATAACTATAATGTTTTCAATAATAACAACGATGATAAGAAGGATGATGATTTTGATAATGACAATGGTAAGAGTAATAATAATAGCAGAAATAAAACTTAAAGTAATCACAATGATATTGAGGATGATAATGATGATAATGATTATGATAATGATAATGATAATGATAATAATAATTATTATATTAATGATAACAATGGTAATAATAATGATAATGATTACGTTAGTAGTAGCAGTAGTAGTAATAATGATAATGATAATAATAATAATAATAATAATAATAACAATACTGATGATAATAATGGTAACAATAATAATAATAATAAAAATAACAATAATGATAATAACAATGGTAACAATAATTATAATAATGATAATAATGATATTAACACAAAAATAACACTAAAAATAATAACAATGGTAATAACAATAATGATAATAGTAATAATAATAAAAATAAAATAATAATGTAAAAGGATGATATAAAATGGTAACGGGAAAAAAACTACAAAAGTTTAACTCTGTGTTCTAACCCCACTTATCTAAATGTATAAACCAGCTAATTAACAGCGTCACCTTCGTCGTTTCTTGCAAACGGCTTCTGACGTCAAGAAAGCAAGATCCGATTAACCAGTTTGCCATGACCTCACTCTAAAGGGCATGAGTCAGCCTAAAAAAAAAAAAAAAAAAAAAACTCGTTGTTACTCCTCCCCCCTCCCCCTCCCCCCCGCGAGACGACCTTCTTCCCTCCCTGCCCTCCCTTTCCTCCCTTCCCTCTCTGCCCTTTCCTATCCATATTCCCCCTTTCGATCCTTTCGTATCCCCTTTCTCTTATTCCTCCTCCCATTCCGTTCTCTGTCCTCCTTTCCTAACTTTCTTCTCTTATTCATGTCTTTCTGGGTACCCCTTCCCTGGCGCGCCTCCCTTTGCCACTCCAAGCCTCTCCTTTCCTCCCCCCCCTTTTAAGCTCCCTCCCTTTTCCCCTTTCCCTCGTTGCCCTCCTTTTCTCCCCCCCAAGGGCCCCCTTCCTTCCCTCCCTGGCTCTCCCCTTTCTCTCTTTCCACCCTGGCTCCTCCTTCTTAGCCTTTTCCTCCCCCCTTAAATTTGCTCCCCTCGTACCTCCCTGCCCTACCCTTTCCATCCTTCCCCCCCCCCCACGCCCCCCAATGACACCCTTCTTCTCCCTGACGCCCCTCCTCCTCCTCCTTTCCCTATCCTTCCATCCCCTCCCCTCCCCTTCAAGTTTCATTTTAAATCGTTTTCGTGCGTGTTCTTTGTCTTTTCTTTCTCGTCTCCGCTTGCTACGCCCTTGTTGCTCTTTTTATCAGCTGGCGAGCTTGTCTTCTGTGATTTTATAAAATTTCGTTCGTTTTGGATAATATATATATATATTATATATATATTATATATGTTGTATGTTTTATATATTTTCACTTCCTTCATTCTCTCACTCTTATCTCTTTTTCTATCTATCTGTCTGTCTCTATATGGTCTGTCTGCCCCCCCCCTCTCTCCTTTTCTCTTTCTTTCTCTCTCTCCCCCCTTCTCTCTGTCGCTTCCTCTTTCTTCTATATTCCTTTTTCCTTCTTCTCTTCCTTCTCTCTCTCTTTACCCTCCCCCCTTGCTCTCTTTCCTCTTTCCCCTCTCTCCCCTTCTCTCCTCTCTCTCCTCCCCTCTCTCTTCTCTCTGCCTTTTCCCCCCCCTCCCCTCCTCCCCTATTCCCATTCCTTTATCATCCCTACAAAAGGTAAATTTAAACCTCTTTAATTAAACAAATGAGTTAATACAAATTGCCTCTAAGAAACACAATTGACCCCTCAGCCTGACAAAGGGATTAAAGCATGTTTCATAACAAGGGGGAGAAACCTTTTTCTCACAGTTTGAAGCTGGTGATATATGGGGTTTTTAAGATGTTGGGGTAATTATGCATTTAAAAATAAATGAGAGGGGAGAGAGAAAAAGAGAGAGAAGAGGAGAGGGGAGAGAGAGAGGAGAGAGAGAGAGAGAGAAGGGAGGATAGAGGGTGAAAGAGAGAGAGAGAGAAGAGAGAGAGAGAGGAGAGAGAGAGCGAAAAGAGAGAGGAAGAAGGGGGAGAGAGGGGGGAAAGAGGAGGAAGAGAAAAGAGGGGGGAGAAAAGAGAGGAGAGGGAAGAGAAGAGAGAGAAAAGAGAGAGAGGGGA
>NC_061826.1:12095201-12100201 GCF_019202785.1 Penaeus chinensis | reverse complement strand
TTATCTCTTTTTCTTTCTTCCTTTTTATTTCCCTTTTCTTAATCTTCCGTTCTTCCCCCTATTCCCTCTTCTCTTTCCTTCCTCCTTCTCTCTTTCCCAAACTTTTCTTCCTTCCCTCCTCTCCCTACCTTTTCTTCTCCCCTCTCCCCCTCTTCCTTATTTTCCTCTCACGGCAGCTCTCTTTCACTCTTCTCTCCCCCAATCCTCGTCCTTCACCCTCCTTCCCCATTCGTTCACTCTTCACCCTTCTCTCCCCCATTCCTACCTTCTCCCCCATCGCCCCATCACTCGCCCTTCCACCCCATTCCTCGCCTACATCCTCCCCCAATTCCATCACCCTTCACCCTCCCCCCCATCTTTCACCCTTCACCCTCCTCCCCCATTCTTTCACCCTTCATCCTTCTCTCCCTCATTCCTGCCCCTTCACCCTCCCCCCCTCCCATCCCTCGCATTTCATCCTTCTCTTTCTTATTTCTCGCCCTTCTCCCTCCCCCCCCCCATTCCTCGCTCTTCCCCCTTCCCCCATTCTTTCACTATTCTCTCCCCCATTCCTCGCCTTCCCCCCCCCCATTCCTCGCCCTCCATCCCTTCACCCTCCCCCCCCCGCCATTCTTTCACCCTTCACCCTTCTCTCCCCCGTCCTTCATCCTTCACCCTCCCCCCCATTCTTCGCTCTTCCCCCTTCCCCCATCCCATTCCTCGCCCTCCATCTTTCCCCCATTTCCTTCACCCTTCATTCTCTCCCCCCCCCCCATTCTTTCACCTTTCGTCCTTCTCTCCCCCATCTTTCCCCCTTCACCCTCCTCCCCTCATCCCTCGCCTCTCAACCTACCCTCCCTTTCCCCCACCTCCTACCCCCCCTTTCCCCCCTCCTACCCCCCTCCCCCCCCTCAGCCTAACTTAGAAGGCGACCCCAGCAGCGCAACCTTGATATAACCCTGAACTGTTATGACCTCTATTATTGGGTCTTTCAGCGCGCTACGGACCAATTTCGGCCGACGGCGAGGAAGGAGGGGGGTGGAGAGGGGTGGAGGGGGTTGGAGAGGGGTGGAGGGGGTTGGAGAGGGGTGGAGGGGGGTGGAGGGAAGTGGAGGGGGCTGGAGGGGGGAGGAGGGGAAAGCGGGAGGGGAAGAGTTAGTAGAGGGGGAAGGGGGAGGGTAAAGGGGGGGTGGAGTAGGGTGGCGGTTAGGAGGGGGAGGAGGGGAAGAGTAAAGGGGGAGCTGAGAGAAGTTAGGAGAAAGGGGGGGGTGGGGGAAAGGGGGGAGATGGGGGATACAGTGAAGAGGGGGGGTAAGAACAGAGAGAGAAGTTAAGAAAGAGCGGAGGTGAAGGAGAGAGTAAGGAGGGGGAACAGGAGGATAGAAGGATGGGAAGCGGAAAGGGAGATAACGATGATGGTGAAGAAGAGGAAGAAGAGAAGATGAAGAAAGGAAGTGAAGAGAAGGTGAAGAAGGGGAAGTGAAGAGAGGGTGAAGAAGAGGGGAAAAGGGGTTTTGGAGGAGAGGGGAAAAGGGAAGAAGACATAGCGATATTGTACTGTACTGTGGGACTTAATGGCTGTAATAATAAGAATAATAGATAAATGAATAGATAAATTGATAGGGGAAATAGATGAAAATGCTTTTATTTTTTTCTTCGTTGTTGTTTTTGTTATCATTGATATTAGTATTGAAACTTTAATGATACTAATTACCTGTCTAAATATCATAATTATTTAATCATTTAACAATTATTCAACTTTATATCATAACTCCTTTTATTATATACTCTACTAACGCATTATTTCCCGTTTATTTGCACCATATTTAACCCCGTTATAAATCACTCTTGTCATTCCAATAAGTTTTCCTCCTAACATCATATACTCATCAATTTTCAATCTATCAACCACCTTCTCCTTCCCTATTTTTCACACACATAAATCCATCAAGAGTATATCATTTTAAGCAAACTTAATTTAGATACAGGAATCAGAAAAAAAAAACATATATTTCTGAAGAAAATGTGAACAATATTGATTTTAAAAAAATTGCAAGACTATCTACGGGAAATGAGATAAAGTATAGTTATGAGTATAAGTATAGTATAAGTATTCGTTCATGATGTAGTAAAAAAACAACAAAAAAAACACACACTCCCTCCCAGAGAGAGAGAGAGAGAGAGAGAGAGAGAGAGAGAGAGAGAGATAGAGAGAGAGAGAGAGAGAGAGAGAGAGAGAGAGAGAGAGAGAGAGAGAGAGAGAGAAAGAGAGAGAGAGACATAACTGTCAAACCAAAGGGGAAAAACAAAACAAAAAAACAACAACCGCAGAATTTTCCCGTTGATGTAATTTCTTTCATATTTTTTCACTTTCTTTTCTTTCCTTTCTTTAAGTGGCCTATATCAGTTCACCTTTTTCCTCTTGTTAGTTCGTTTAAAATCATTATTTTATTGATTAACCTTTACTTACTTAATTACAGCCAAGAAATGACTTTAAGATCTATATTTCACTTTTTTATGCCATCTTTTTTTTTAAATGTTCGAGTATGGGAAAAATACTGCAAATGGTTCTGTTATAAAATGTTAAGAAATTAGGCAAAACTTTAAAGTTGCTATCATTAATCAGTCCCACTTAATGCTAATGGGTAGGAAGTCCTCCGTTAAGAACTTGGGTGATGCATGGTAAGTGTGAAGGACAAACTGACAGATAGATAAAACACACAGATAGACAAATAAAAAATACACTCACACACACAAACACACATGCACGCTAAGTACAAGCATATCTTTATATTTATATTTATGTATCAATCTCTCTCTCTCTCTCTCTCTCTCTCTCTCTCTCTCTCTCTCTCTCTCTCTCTCTCTCTCTCTCTCTCTCTCTCTCTCTCTCTCTCTCTCTATATATATATATATATATATATATATATATATATATATATATATGTATATAAAGAGAGAGAGAGGATAGAGAGAGAGAGAGAGAGAGAGAGAGAGAGAGAGAGAGAGAGAGAGAGAGAGAGAGAGAGAGAGAGAGAGAGAGAGAGAGAGAAAGAAAGAAGAGAGAGAGAGAGAGACGTGGGTGTAGAAGATTAATAACGATAGAGTCTCACTGACTGTAGTGAAAGTTTGTGAACACGGGCGCTTTCAGTACGAAATTCAGAGTTTGGCGGACGAGGAGACCCCATATTTTCCCAGTCATTTGAGAACACACTAAGACACACTACCTGACTCAAAATACTCAAGAGAAAAAAAAAGCATCCTTGAGAACTTTTCTCGCCATTTTTCTAACCCTTCTACGAAAAAGGATCCTAAGCTGAGGCAAGTTTTTAACACTCACTCCCTTCCGAGGCTTATGCGGTAACATAGAGCCGGCCTTACATGCGCCACATAGCAACATGGGCCATACCATTTATTTTATAAGATTTTATGTTTGATATTCTGAGTTCAAGGAAGGAGAACGTTTTGCTTTATATCCTGTGATTTCTTGATTGTCGTGACTTCCCGTGATTTATTTTAAAGATTATTTATTCATTTAATTAATTTCAAACTCTTTGCGAAGTTCGATGTCACTCTGTGGATTTTTGCGACGTTCCCCAAACGACAGCATCAACTTTATTTTATTTTTTTTCCATTTATCAATTCCGAATCCGGATATGCCTCTGGTATTTAAGACAAAAAAAAAAAAAAAAAAAAAAAAATATATATATATATAAATATACACATATATTCATATATTTTCTCTCCTTGACCCCCCCTCCCCCCAAAAAAAACACAAACAAACAAACCACGCCCTCAAAAAAGAAAATCACAACACAACCCCTTCCCGTTTTCTCTCTCAAGCAGAAACCCATCATGGTCCCCCCTCCCACCGATAAAAGAAAACGAGATGTACTCACGTGTAGGTGATGAAGCATTCGTCGTGGTCGTATCTGGCAACTCTGGTGATGCCTCATCCACGGGACTCAGCGGGCCTAGGAGGATGAGGAAAGATGAGTAAATATGAGGAGAGGCGTTCGCGGGTGGATGAGTAAATGTGAGGAGATGGAGGGTATTTTTTTCACAGTGGGTGAGTAAGTGTGAGGAGAGGCGTACATGAGTGGGTGAGTAAGTGTGAGGAGATTCGTTCAGATTGGATGAATAAGTGTAAGGGGATTATTTCACAATGAATGATTAAGAATGAGGGGTTTTCTTTAGCCATGTATGGGTAAGTGAGTAAGTATAGATATAAATTCATATATATATATATGTATACATATATAGATAGATAGATGTATAGATAAATCTATTGATAGACATATAGATAGATATAGAAAGATATACATTTATATACACACACACACACACACATATATACACACCGTCTGTTCTGCACAATATACATAAATAAAATAGAAAGAAAGACAGACAGACAGACAGTTAGATAGATAGATAGATGATAAAGATAGATAAAGATAGATAGAAAGAGAGATAAATAGAGAGAGAGAGAGAGACAGAGAGAGAGGGAGAGAGAGAGGTGGGGGGAGTAAAGAGAGGGAGCGATCATACGTTTTGTAATAACAATAAAAAAGAGTTATTTCCGGCCCGTCAGCATTGCGAGGGATTTCATATCTCGCTCGCTGGTGACAGGTGGTGTAGAGATCTGTCCAAAGCGGATATTTAAAGCTTAAATCTTTAACATTTCCAAGCAACCGTTGCATATTTCACTGTGCAAAGATTCGTATAATTCAGACTGAGAATCTAAGCAATATTAATGAACTTCATGAAATTTATGGCTACAAATGATAGGTGTTGATTGGTAGAGAAAATCGAACATTTTACGTCGTTCTAAACATTATGCAATTAACTTCAAAATCACACAATCAATCTCAAATATTGTAAATATATCTGACCTCATTGAAGAAGTATTTTTCTACCTACTAATCACATTAAATCTTACAAGCCTCTATCTCATCTCTTTTGAATATTCGTATTATGAAACCCTATTTTATTTAACCGCAGTAGTTTACAGATAATGAAAA
>NC_061826.1:12085201-12090201 GCF_019202785.1 Penaeus chinensis | reverse complement strand
AGGGGAAGAGACAGATGCTGGGGACGAGGGAGAGAAGACAAAGGCTGGGGACGAGGAGGAGGAGGAGGAGGACAAAGGCCTTGGGGAGACGACGGAGCAGAGGCCTGAGGAAGAACGAACGCAAAAGCAGGGGAAGGAGGAGAGGGGGTTAATTAAGGAGAAGAGGAGGAGGAAGATAGAAGGTGGGGAATGAATAGTGAAGAGAAGGAGGAGGAGGAGGGGGAGGAAGATAGATGGTGGGGAGTAAATAGTATAGAGGAGGAGGAGAAGAAGGAGGAGGAAGATTGAAGTTGGTGAGTAAATAGTGAAGAGGAGGAGGAGCAGGATAAAGATAGAAGGTAGAGAATGAATAGTGAAGAGGAGGAATGGACAGCGAAGAGGAGAGAGGAGATAAAGGAAATCAAAGAGAGAGAGAAAAGAGATCTTTCTGTACACATTTGTTCATGAACTATCTCGAAAACGTGGAAGGAGGGTGAGAGAAAAGGGTAAAGAAGGAGAGGAAGAGGAGAAGGAGGAAGGAGATAGAAGTTTTTCTGTACAAATTTGTTCAGGAACTATCTCGAGAACGTGGAAGGAGGGTGCGGGAGAAGGTTAATGAAGGAGAGGAGGAGGTGCAGAAGGAAGATAGACGTTGGGGAATGAATAGTGAATAGGAGAGAAGAAAAATTAAATAAAGAGAGAGAGAGAGAGAAAGAGAGAGAGAGAGAGAGAGAGAGAGAGAGAGAGAGAGAGAGAGAGAGAGAGAGAGAGAGAGAGAGAGAGAGAGAGAGAGAGAGAGGAGAGAGAAAGAGATAGATAGATAGATAGATAGATAGATAGATAGAGAGAGAGAGAGAGAGAGAGAGAGAGAGAGAGAGAGAGAGAGAGAGAGAGAGAGAGAGAGAGAGAGAGAGAGAGAGAGAGAGAGAGAGAGAGAGAGAGAGAGAGAGAGAGAGAGAGAGAGAGAGAGAGAGCGAGAGAGAGAGTGAGAGGGAGAGAGAGAGAAAGAGAGAGAGAGAGAGAGAGAGAGAGAGGTCTGTACACATTTGTTCTTGTCCCGTCTCGAGAACATTGTGATTCAGCCGGCTGTTTACCTCTCTACTCACGCGTAAACACACGCACAGGAAGCAGAAACAATTTCTAACGTGTCGGAACAGGCTTTTGGGTACATTTTTTATCAAGCAAGACCACAGACCATTCCTGATTTATGGGAGGAAATAACGGCATTGCACAAGACTCCATAACTCGGGAAGAAATGGTGAAAAGGATGACCTGAAGAAAATGAAATTCCACAATCTTTATCTTGTTTTGTTGGTGTTGTTATTGTTGTTGTTGTTGTTGTTGTTGTTGTTGTTCTCTTCTTCTTCTTCTTCTGGTCCTCTTCCTCCTCCTCCTCCTCCTCCTCCTTCTTTTCCTTCTTCTTTTTCTCCTTCCCCCCTTCTCCTCCTCTTCCTCCCCTTCCTCCTTTTGCTCCACCTCTTGCCCCCTCCTCCTCCCCCCTCCTCTTCCTCCTCCTCCACCATCACCACCACCACCACCACCACCTCCTCCTCCTCCTCCTCCTCCTCCTTCTTCTTCTTTTCTTCTTCTCCTCCTCCTCTCCCTCCCCTTCCTCCTTCTCCTCCTCCTCTTCCTCCTTCTCCTCCTCCTCCTCCTCCTTTTTCTTCAGACCATTAATTCTTGTGATTAGAATTGGAACCGGCAAAAGTCACCCGATCAGAAACTTTTCCGACTACACCAAGTTGACAGAGGAATGTTTGATATGCAAATTCTAATCCCCAGAACCACAGGCAGTTTGCAATTATCAGATTGGGCTTTTCGCACTGTGTAAAAAAAAACAAAAACAATCGAGGTGACGATGATAACGGTGATGGATAATGAAGAAAATACTGCAGTAAAATATTCGTAATTGATAAGAAGGGAATTATGTATGGTGTAGTTAACATAGCTATCAATGTACAAACAATAATGTATAAGCCCAGTAACGCATAAATGCAGGTGTGCAATTACCATCAAAATAAAGCTTTGAAACATGCTGATTTAGGCAAGATTCGGAACAGGGCTGACCTTATTGTCGACCTGAGCCTTAAATCCCCCAAAAGAACAACAACAACAACATACAAACAAATAAACGACCACACAATGAAAAACCATAACGCCACCTAACAAACACTACGAACAAAAGTAACACAAACACCTTTTTTTCTCATTTAAATATATAAAGCTAGAGAACGGAGCGAGGAAAATTCTCAAAATCTCCTTGACTTCCTTATCAGAGGCACAAGTACAAGCCCAAGCACAGGCACCGGAAAGGCAAAGGGCTGCTCTCTCGCTGTACAAACTTTCTCGCCAGATCCACCAAGACCTCCTTTCTTTTCTCGGCAAAGGAATAAGTGTTAACTTCTTGTTAGCTGTGCTTCTTGTGAAGCAGCGCGTCCCGGGAGAAAACTGCTAGAGGGTTTCAGAAATTTTCCATGAGGCGGAAGGCGAAGCTCTCGAGATGTGCTTGTTAGAAGTGTGCTTTGAGGAACTAATATCATTACAAACAGGACTGTTGGTACTGTTAATACTATTATTTTTACTTTTTTACTGTTACTATTACTATTGTTGTTATTATCACTATTTACTACTGCTATTACCATTACTGTTATTATTACTGTCACCATTGATATTACTTTTACTATTACTGTTACAATAAATATATCTGTTATCATTATCATTACCATTACTTTTACCGCTACTGTTACTGTTAAAATTACCATTACTATGATTCTTACATTTACTGTTCCTATTACTGTAGTACTACTGACGACCATAGTAAGCCTGCTACAACGTGCAGCTATACCAACGCTGTCACTTATTATTTGGCCGAGAATATGCAAATTGAATTATAATCCCTACTGCATTTGCTCAGTGAGTCGCAGTTTTGTGAGACTCTTGTTGCTGGTACGACTACTACTACTAACATTACTACTACTACTACTACTTGTATTGCAACTACTATTACTACTACTACTACTACTACTACTGCTGCTGCTGAAGCTGCTGCTGTTACAAATACTACGTCTACTGCTACTACTGCTAATACAACTACTTCTACTGATACTACTACTACTACTGTTACTATTATTACAACAGCCAGCTACTACTACTATAACTAGTACTATTACTACTACTGCTGCCACTACTACTACTGCTACTACTGTTCCTACATCTACTATTAGTACCACTACCACTGTTGCTACTGTTACTACAGTTTCTACTATTGTTCCTTCTACTACTACTACTACTACTACTATTACTACTACTACTGCTGCTGCTGTTACTGTTACTGTTACTACTACTTTACTACTACAACTACTACTATTACTGCTATTTCTACTACTACTACTACTAAAACTGCTACTGCCACCACTACTACTATTATTGCTACTACTGCTGCTACTGTTCACTCACTCTCTTCCTCTCTCTCTCTCTCTCTCTCTCTCTCTCTCTCTCTCTCTCTCTCTCTCTCTCTCTCTCTCTCTCTCTCTCTCTCTCTTTCTCCACACACACACACACGCACACACACACATACACACACACACACACACACACATACACACACACACACACACACACACAAACACACACACACACACACATATACACACATGCATACATACACACCCATATATACCCACATAGCCACACTTACGGGCATATAGGGTACATATGGCGTGTCAGATGATGAAGAGAGACAGTCAATAAAACAAGTCGCAGCGCCGCCTGACTTCAAATTGCAGCCGTTCATTCCCTTTCCCCTTTTGAGTTCTGGCGCTCGTCCCTGTAGTTTCACAACCAGCTTTAGTAGCCAAGTTACGGCAGCTGGACGGCCGGCTTTCCCCCCCTATTCTTTTTTCATTTTTGTTTCTCTTGTTATACGAAGAACGCAATCTGCCATGACACTTTATTGTTCTTATGCCATTCGCTGTTCCGTTAATCCTATCGAGAGCACTTCTTTGTGGCTGTTATACTTTGCTGTTATCTTCTGCTGTTACGATCGACTCGCTGTGAAAGGGACATGACTCTCCTCTTGAAAGCCATTTTGTTTTGCACTGAGAGAGAGCGTATGTCGTTAAGTGTGTCCTGGACGCGTGGATGTGAACGTTCAACCGTTCAATTTCGTTCTCTGTGTCTCTCTCGCCTTGCGTTTGTTTGTATCTATATCTGTCTGTTTATCTATCTTTATCTATCTGCTTATCTATCTTTTTTTATCTATCTGCTTATCTATCTGTCTTGATCTATCTGCTTCTCTATTTGTCTTTACCTATATATCTTTATCAGTCTGTTTATCTATCTGTCTGTTTATCTGCCTATCTATCTATCTGTATCTATTAATCCATCTATCTATCTTTATCTATTAATCCATCTATCTATCTTTATCTATTTGTTTATCCTTCTATCTACCTATCTATTTGTTTATCTTTCTATCTATCTATCGTTTTGTTTATCCTTCTATCTATCTATTTATATATGTTTTTTTTTTATCTGTCTTCCTATCAATTCATCTCTTTATTTTTCTATTTTCTATCTATCTGTCTGTGTTTCTATTTATCTGTCTATCTATCTATCTAGATTCATTCAATAATCTATTAGTTTATTTATTCAGGTCTTTTCGTATCCTTATTGATTCGTCCATAATAGGCTAAAAAAAACAAAAACATTATGAATAGTGAATGAACAGAAGATAAAACGTAATCTCTAAGACTATTTCTATATGAGAATCACAGGTTGATAAAGTTATCTGACTTCAACGTATATTTTGAATTATAAAAAAAGTCATATTTTCTCTCATTCACCAACTACACACTATCTTTGTATTTACATATACAATGCAACAACATACATACGGAATATAAAAAAATTGAAATAAAACAGTCAACGAAACAAAAAAATCTATATAACACATCCACACAAACACACATCCCCACACGAAATGTAGTGCACTCACACATATCAAGGTTTACACACGGACGGGC
>NC_061826.1:12075201-12080201 GCF_019202785.1 Penaeus chinensis | reverse complement strand
ACACTTTTTATTTTTATCTTATCTATTTATCTATTTTTTTTTTTTTTTTTTTTTTTTTTTTTTTAGGTAAAAGGGGAAACCACAAATTCAGCGAATAGAAAAAAAATAAGCTTCAATTTAAGCATGTGACCCCGTGACCTACACATACACGAAAGGAAAACGGGATGCATTTCTTATTATCCAATCTTTAAAAATGGAAAAAAATGTTGCAAATGGTTGTAATGATAATAATGTCAATAATGATTATGGTGCTAATTCTGATGCTAATGGTAATGATAATGATGATAACAATAACAATAATAAAGATGATGATAATGAAGTCAATGATAATTATCATTATTATAATGATGATGATACTGATAATGATAATACTAATACTAATGAGAACGATAATAATAGTAATGATATCAATAATGATTATAAGGATGATGATAACAATGGTAATGATTATGATGATGATAATAATGATGATAATAATCATAAAAACAGCAACACCAGCAACAACAACAATAATAATAGTGATGCTAAAGATAAAGATAATAATAATAATGATAAGAATTACAACAACAAAAACAATAACAATAATAAAAATGATAATAACAACATTTACCAAAATACTAATGGTGATTTTAATAATAGTGACAATAGTGACAATAATGATAATCATAATGATAATAATGATAAAATAATGACAATGATAATGACAATAATAATAATGATAGTAATAATAACAATAATAGTATGACAATAATGATAATAATAATATTGATAATAGTAATAATAATGATGATAAGGATAACAACAATAATTATAATTATGATATTTACAAGTACAACAACAATGATGACAATAATGAAACAATAAAGATGAAGATCAAGATGATGATGGTCGTAATAACAATGATAATGATAATGATTACGGTGGTAATGATAAGATGATAATAATAATGATGATAATGATAGTAATAATAGTGATAATGATAATGAGGATGAGAGTAATAGCAATAATAATGATAATGATAATAATGATAACGATTACAATAATAATAATAGTAATGATAATATTAATAATAGCTATAGTAATAATGATAGTAATAATAATAATAATAATAATGATAATAATAGCAATAGTAGTAATGTTAGTAATAATAATAATGATAATAGTAATAATAATAATAGCAATAATAATAGTAATGATAATAATAATAACAACAACAACAAAAAATAATAATGATAATGATAATGATAATAATGATAATAGTAATGGTAACAATAATAATGGTGATAATAATAATGACAATTATTATTGTAACAACAACAATAATGATAATAAAAATAGTAATGATAATGATAATTGTAATAAAATATAATAATAACAATGATGATGGTGATAATGATAATAAGAGTAGTACTAGTAGCAATCATAATAATGACAGTAACAACGATAATAGTAGTAGTGATAATGATGACAATGATAATAAAGATTATAACGATAGCTTTAATAATAATGATAATATTAATGATGATAATAATAATAATTATAATAATAATAATAATAATAATAATAATAGTAATAATAACGATAACAGTAATGGTAATGAAAATAATGTTAATAGTACTGACATTAAGGATAGTTATGATAATTATAATAAAGATAATAATAATAATAATAATAATAATAATAACAATAATAATAATAATAATAGTAATAATAATAACAATTATAACAATAATGATAATGATAATAATATTAATGATTAGTAATAATAAAAATAATAATAATAACAATAATAATGATAATAATAACAATACAAATACAACAATAATTATAATATTACTACCTGGCGTTAATACTGGACTGGCAATGTGTGGACTCGAAATTTAAATTACTATATAAGTTTAAAGCAACAATTACAATAACCAATAAACTAATAAATGAAACACATGATGAGATAACTGACAAACAGTACACAAGACATAAGAAGAAGAAGAAGAAGAAGAAGAAGAAGAAGAAGAAGAAGAAGAAGAAGAAGAAGAAGAAGAAGAAGAAGAAGAAGAAGAAGAAGAAGAAGAAGAAGAAGAAGAAGAAGAAGAAGAAGAAGAAGAAGAAGAAGAAGAAGAAGAAGAAGAAGAAGAAGAAGAAGAAGAAGAAGAAGAAGAAGAAGAAGAAGAAGAAGAAGAAGAAGAAGAAGAAGAAGAAGAAGAAGAAGAAGAAGAAGAAGAAGAAGAAGAAGAAGAAGAAGAAGAAGAAGAAGAAGAAGAAGAAGAAGAAGAAGAAGAAGAAGAAGAAGAAGAAGAAGAAGAAGAAGAAGAAGAAGAAGAAGAAGAAGAAGAAGAAGAAGAAGAAGAAGAAGAAGAAGAAGAAGAAGAAGAAGAAGAAGAAGAAGAAGAAGAAGAAGAAGAAGAAGAAGAAGAAGAAGAAGAAGAAGAAGAAGAAGAAGAAGAAGAAGAAGAAGAAGAAGAAGAAGAAGAAGAAGAAGAAGAAGAAGAAGAAGAAGAAGAAGAAGAAGAAGAAGAAGAAGAAGAAGAAGAAGAAGAAGAAGAAGAAGAAGAAGAAGAAGAAGAAGAAGAAGAAGAAGAAGAAGAAAAAAAAGGAGCAATGGCAACCACGAACACTAGACACTTGAATTATTAACACAATAATCGATTGACAGTGGAGGGGGGCGGAGCGATCAGTCAGTGAGTGATCCTGATGAAGACAAGACAAATTGAGCAGTTAGGCGTGTAACCATCCTATTGCGCCTATTAATGAGCTGTTATGGGTATTCAAGTGACTTGTTAAGGCTGTTTAAGTGGGCTGTTATGGATATTTTAAATAAAGATAATATTAATAATAATAATATTAATAATAATAATATTAATAATAATAATATTAATAATAATAATATTAATAATAATAATAATATTAATAATAATAATATTAATAATAATAATAATATTAATAATAATAATATTAATAATAATAATAATAATATTAATAATAATAATAATAATAATATTAATAATAATAATAATAATAATAATAATAATAATAATAATAATAATATTAATAATAATAATAATAATAATATTAATAATAATAATATTAATAATAATAATATTAATAATAATAATAATATTAATAATAATAATAATAATAATAATAATAATATTAATAATAATAATAATAATAATATTAATAATAATAATATTAATAATAATAATAATAATAATAATAATAATATTAATAATAATAATATTAATAATAATAATATTAATAATAATAATAATAATATTAATAATAATAATAATAATAATAATAATAATATTAATAATAATAATAATAACAATAATATTGATGGCAATGAGAAAAAATATAATGATAATAATGCTAACTACAAAAATGATTATAAAAATATTCATATAAAACCGAAACAAAACAAAGTCCCACTGGTATTCACTGCGTTGCGGGTATCGAACGGAGGCAACGCAACCCTCCCTCACAACTGCAGAATGTTTACTGAGGAGTAATGCTCCAGTGGATACCCGAAGGTGTCGAGAATCGTGCGAAACTGGTTAATATTAACTGATATAGCAACTAAGCTGTCAGGAACATTTGCATGAGGCAAATGACGAAAAGATGGGAAAATGTTTAGTCTAATCTGATATATTTATTTAAATGCAAAGTTCTGCAATACAGTCTCACGTTATTAGTTACATTTATTTGTATCACGTGCTATCGCGTGCATATCTAACTACATATAATCATATATTTGATAGTCCTTTTCTTTCTCTTCTTACACACACATACACACGTGTGTGTGTGTGTGTGTGTGTGTGTGTGTGTGTGTGTGTGTGTGTGTGTGTGTGTGTGTGTGTGTGTGTGTGTGTATGTGTGTGTGTGTGTGTGTGTGTGTGTGTGTGCCTGCGTGCGTGTGTGTGTGTGTGTGTGTGTGTGTGTGTGTGTGTGTGTGTGTGTGTGTGTGTGTGTGTGTGTGTGTGTGTGTGTGTGTGTGTGTGTGAGTGTGTGTGTGTGTGTGAGTGTGTTTGCGTGAGTGTTTGTGCGCGCGTGTGTGTGTGGATGTGTTTATGTATGTGTGTAGGTATATATGTGCGCGTATATGTACATGCTTATATGTATGTAAATATGCGCATATGTGTATATATGTACTTGTTCTGTTAATTCGTTATAGATATGTACTCAGTTCATTAAATCAAATATCTATCAATCTATCTACCAGTCTATCTATCCACCTACCTATCTATCGGTCTCCACAACCATCAACGCAGGCCAAAATCTCATAAACAGAGAACCATTGAGGAGGTCGTGCTGGGGCCAGAGCCATGCCGGCCGCTCAATATCCCGGGAAGCTCCGTCAAGGTAAACAGACCGAGGGACCGAGAGACCGAGGGAGGACTGGTCTTGGTGGCCGGCTGGTCATGAATTTACATCACGAATGAGACTTCGATAATGAGTGTCATGTGTGGCGTGTTGTGGAAATGAGGTGGGATTGTGTCGGGTTGTGGAAATGAGTTGGGATTGTGTCGGGTTGTGGAAATGAGTTGGGATTGTGTCGGGTTGTCTGTTAATGTGTCTTGTCTTATATGTATATATGCAGGTAGACATATCGGCGTCTACTTACACGACTGCGAACACGAACACAAACGCAAAGTAACGTATACAAAGATGGGAAGGAAAACAGCCACACGTGACGAGATCGAAAAGTAATTGATAGTAATAGTAATAGATAGAGAGTAATAATAATGATAATAGTAATAATGCTGATAATGATAAGATATTAATAATAATAACGAAGATAATGATGACAATAATATAAATAACAACAATAACACTAACAATAATGGAAATAATGATAACAATAATAATGATGGCAATGAGAAAAAATATAATGATAATAATGCTAACTACAAAAATGATTATAAAAATATTCATGATGATGATAACAATGACAATAATGCTAATGCTAATGATATTCATAACAATAATAAGGGTAGTAGTAA
>NC_061826.1:12035201-12042701 GCF_019202785.1 Penaeus chinensis | reverse complement strand
CCTATAAGTATTTTATCATTTACGTTATTTACCATCTATTTGTATGCTTTCTCCTATCTGTTATTATTTAAGTATTTATCTAAGTATTCCCAAGACCTTCGATTCCACTTCATTTGGTATAGATATTAGTTAATTCTCAAATGAACACCTCAATGATGGTTTTCACCCAGAATATCGTCATCATCGACAAGAGACTTTTCCAGACACCTTCCGCTTGCCTAATATCCGCCTCACGACTTCTTTCCTCTCTCTCCTTAAAGTCGAGGTCTTGAAATACATGCACGCGAACGAACGCAGAGGGATATGCGCATGTTTGTTCATGTACGTGTGTGTGTATGTATGTATGGATGGATGGATGTAGGCATGTATACACACACATAGATACATACATACATACCTACACACACACACACACACACACACACACACACACACACACACACACACACAAACGCAAACATAAACACACACACACACACTGTACACGTAGGTGCTTATTCATCCAAACACAAAAATATCAATTCAACGACAAAAAGCATCATCTGCCAAAGTCCCTGCTCTACCGACGAACACAATTTTGCTCCAGAATTGCTCAAGTCATCAGTGTTGATTCATATTGACAGAGATTTTAATTACATTTACTACCCATCCACTGCGAAAAAAAAAAAAAAATGATGGGGAGATTTGTAACGATGATGAAAAAAAAATATTTATATTGATAAGAGGAGTGATGGCATAACGATGTTGAGGAGGCTGATTGTGATGGAAGTGATAATTTATATAATTGCTAATGCGACGTTGAAGAAAAAACGAGCGAGAGAATGAGATAAAGAGAATAAGAGAGAAAGAGAGAGATAGAATGAGAAAAAGAGTGAGAGAATGAGAAAAAGAGAATGAGAGAGAGAGAGAGAGAGAGAGAGAGAGAGAGAGAGAGAGAGAGAGAGAGAGAGAGAGAGAGAATGGGACAGAGAAAGAGAGTGAGAATGAGATAAAGAGAATAAGATAGATTGATAGATAGATAGAGAGAGAGTGAGAGAAAGAGCATGAAAGGGAGAGAGAGAGAGAGAGAGAGAGAGAGAGAGAGAGAGAGAGAGAGAGAGAGAGAGGGGGGAGAGAGAGAGAGAGAGAGAGAGAGAGAGAGTGTCTGTGTGTGTCTGTTTATGCATCTGTGCGTGGGTCTATGTCTATGTATCTGCTTGTGTGTGTACATACGCATTTTCTTAAATGTCTGCGTTCACACATTTATATCCTTTAAATCCAAACAAACAGATCAGAGCGGCATTTCTTCCTTAAGCCGTACCGATATGCTAATCAGACTCATACTTACCAAGAAACTATATCACACCGGATATAAAGGAAGCGAAAACGCGCTAACATGATTTTTTTTTTTTCCGCTCTGCAAGGACAAAATAATTATGAGGGAGACAGCTGCATCTGTTATGGCGGACGAGGCGAGTTTCGCTACGTATATCCGAATCTTTATATGCTTGCCTTTTCTCTTTCTTCGTCTTCAGCTTCTTCTTTTTCCTTTTCTTCTTCTTCATCATCTCATCATCATCATCATCATCATCATCATCATCATCATCATCATCATCATCATCATCATCATCATCAATCATCATCAATCATCATCATCATCATCTTCTTCTCCTCATTCTTCTTATTTTTTTTTCTTCTACTTCTCCTCCTCCTTTTCCTCCTGTTCCTCCTCCTCCTGTTCCTCCTCCTTCTTCTGCTTCTTCTTCTTCTTCATCTCATTCTTTTTCTTCTTCTTCTCATTTTCCTTATTCTTCTCGTTATTTCCTTCTCTCTTCGTTCGTCCATCCATCTGTCTCCATCTGTCTCTCTGTTCATCTATCTGCCTACCTCGCCACCTTTCTATATTTCCTATCTCTCTCTTTGCCTTTCCTTGAAAAAGAAAAGAAAAAAGAGAGGAAAAATGAAAAGAAAACATAGAAAGAAAGAAAGAAAGAAAAAAAAATGAAAAGAAAAAGGAATTTAAATCATTAGACCCACGTCCCCCCCAAAAAAAACAAAAAAACAAAAAAAAAACGGATAAGAAAACAAAAAAAGTCCGAACGAAAGAAAGAAAGAATCAAATAACAAAAGGAAAGGAGTTAAATCATTAGTCCCACTCCACAACCTCCAGTGTAGCTAACAAGGACGAGAGAAAAGCCAGTTCAGGAGTCGAGGAGGAGCTTCTTAGGCGAGAGAGACAGTGTATTCAACAGTGTCAGTTTGGGAGCTTTGATGTTGGAGAGGATGGTGTTGGAGATGGTGATGTTGGAGGTGGGGATGTTGGAGATGGTCTTTGAAGGAAGAGACTGTTTTTGGCATTTTTAAAGAAATCTCGTTTTTTTCCCCCTGTCTGTCTGCTTCTTTCTCTCCTTCCCTCGCTTTCTCTTTTCTCTCTCTTTCCCCCCCCCCTCTCTCTCTCTCTCTCTCTCTCTCTCTCTCTCTCTCTCTCTCCCCCCCTCTCTCTCTCTCTCTCTGTCTCTCTCTGTCTGCCTCTGTCTGTCTCTCTCTGTATGTCTCTCTCTCTCTCTCTCTCTCTCTCTCTCTCTCTCTCTCTCTCTCTCTCTCTCTCTCTCTCTCTCGCTCTCTCTCTCTCTCTATCTCTCTTTTTCTCTCTTCCTCGCCTTCTCTCCCCCTTTCCCTCTCCCTCACTCTTTCTCTCTCTCTCTCTCTCTCTCTCTCTCTTTCTTATTTTCTAAAGAGCGAATGTTCTCCTTTCTAAAAGTGTCTGCATATGTGGTAGCGTATTTTTGCACAGTTTCGCCCATTCACGTTTTCGTCTTCGTGTTACTTGTGTGAATGCAAATTATACGGTTGCCTTCGGATTTACAGTTTGAGGGAAAGAGAGAATGAGGTGAAGTGGAAAGGTAAAGAGAGATACATGGAAATATAGACAGATGGGGAGGCAGACAGATAGATAGATGGATAGAATGATAGACAGACTGATGAGGATGAGGAGAAGAGAAGGGAGGAGGAGGAGGAGGAGGAGGAGGAAGAAGAAGAGGAGGGAGGAGGAGGAAGAGGAATAATAATAATAATAATAATAATAAGAGGAGGAAAAGGAAAAAGAGGAGAAGGGGGAAGAAAAAGAGGAGGATAAGGAAAAAGAGGAGAAGGGGGAAGAAAAAGAGGAGGGGGAGGAGGAGCAAGAAGAGAGGAGGAGGAGGAGGAGCAAGAAGAGGAAAAGGAAGAGGAAGTTGGAGGAGGAGGAGGAGGAAAAAAAACAGAAAAGAAAAAGTAGAAGAATGAGACGAAAAAGAAAAGAAGAAGAAGAAGAAAAGGAAGAAGAATGAGACGAAGAAGAAGAAGATGAAGAAGAAGAAAAGAAGGAAAGAAAACCAAATAATAAAACTGAAAAGCAAAAAAGGAAAAAAAAAAGCAAAAGAAGAAGAAGAAGAGAAGAAGAAGAAAAAGAAAGAAAGAAAGAAAAAGCAAGGCGAGCATATAAAGATTTGAATATACGAAGCGAAACTCGATTCAGTCGCCATAGCAGATGCGGGCGTCCCTCTCGACATTATTTCGTCTATACAGAGCGAAAGATAGAAAGAAAGAAAGAAAGATAGAGAGAAAGAAAGAAAGGTAGAAAAAAGAAAGAAAGAAAGAAAGAAAGATAGAAAGAAAAAAGAAAGAAAGATGGAAATCAATAGATAAATAAATAAAGAAAGATATAAATAAATAAATAAATAAATAAATAAATAAATAAAGATGGAAAGATAGAAATAAATAAATTAATAAAGAAAGAAAGATAGAAAGATAGAAAGACAGAAAGAAAGAAAGGTAGAAAGAAAGGTAGAAAGAAAGATAGGAAGAAAGAAAAAAAAGAAAGAAAGAGATAGAGCAAGAAAGAAAGAAAGAAAGAAAATAGAAAGAAAGAAAGATAGAAAAATCAAAAGATAGAAAGAAATATAGAAAGATAAAAAGAAAGAAATATAGAAAGAAAGAAATAAAGAAATATAGAAAGAAAGAAAGAAAAAGAAATATTGAAATAAATAAATAAATCATTAAATAAATAAAGATAGAAAGATAGAAAGAAAAATAAATCGTACTAGCGCATTTTCGTTTCCTTCAAATCTTGCGGTGTAATTTCTTGTTAAGTACGCGTTTGATCAACATTCCGGTACGATTGAAGAAGAAATGAGGCTTTGATCTCTTTCTCTGAATGTACACGAAAGGAATGTGTGGAATGTGGAGATATAAACACCAGACATAGAAATACACAGCCACATAGACATACACATGCGCAGACACATAAACAGACATAAACACTTACACACATAAACATACACATGCGCAGACACATAAACAGAGATAAACTCTTACACACATAAACATACAGGGACACATATAAAAACATAACACATAAGCAAACGGACATAAACAAATATACATATAGGCACATAAACACGCAAACAATAAACGCAGAGGCACAAAAATAAAGAAATACACACATACACATAAACACATAAACTCTCTCTCTCTATCTCTCTCTCTCTCTCTCTCTCTCTCTCTCTCTCTCTCTCTCTCTCACTCTCTCTCTCTCTCTCACTCACTCTCTCTCTCTCTCTCCCTCACTCCCTCCGTCACCCGCACTCCCTTCCTCCTTCCGCCAACACCCCATCTTTCCCTCCCTTCTTCCCTCCATCAACGCCCTCTCTTTCCCTTCCTTCTTCCCTCCACTACCACCCCCTCTTTCTCTCCCTTCTTCCCTCCACACGTAACCTTTCCCTCCCTCCCTTCACTGCCTCCCTTCCCTCCACAAGTAACTTTCCCTCACTTCCTTCCCTCCACAAGTACTCCTTCCCTCCCTCCCTTCCCTCCATCAGTAACCCTTCCCTCCACAAGTAACCTTCCCTCCCTCCCTTCCCTCCACAAGTAACCCTTCCCTCCCTCCCTTCCCTCCACAAGTAACCCTTCCCTCCCTCCCTTCCCTCCACCAATAACCATTCCCTTCCTTCCCTCCACCAATAACCCTTCTTTCCCTCCCTTCCCTCCACCAGTAACCCCTCCCTCCCTTCCTTCTCTCCACCAGTAACCCTTCCCTCCCTCCCTTCCCTCCACCAGTAACCCTTCTCTCCCTCCCTTCCCTCCACCAGTAACCCTTCCCTCCCTCCCTTCCCTCCACCAATAACCATTCCCTCCCTTTCCTCCACCAATAACCCTCACTTCCCTCCACAAGTAACTTTCCCTCCCTCTCTTCCCTCCACAAGTAACCTTCCCTCCCTCCCTTCCCTCCACCAGTAACCCCTCCCTCTCTCCCTTCTCTCCACCAGTAACCCTTCCCCCCCTCCCAACCCCCCACCAGTAACCCTTCCCTCCCTCTCTTCCCTCCTCCAGTAACTCTTCCCTCCCACCCTTCCCTCCACCAGTAACCCCTCCCTCCCTCCCTTCTCTCCACCAGTAACCCTTCCCTCCACCAGTAACGCTTCCCTCCCTCCCTCCGTCCCTCCCCCTTCCTCTCCACCAGCAACCCTTCCCTCCCTCCCTTCCCTCCACCAGTAACCCTTCCCTCCCTCCCTCCGTTCCTCCCCCTTCCTCTCCACCAGCAACCCTTCCCTTCCTCCCTTCCCTCCACCAGTAACCCTTCCCTCCCTCCCTTCCCTCCACCAGTAACCCTTCCCTCCCTCCCTCCCTCCCTCCCCCTTCCTCTCCAGCATCCTCGCTCACCGACTGCATTCGAAGAACGAACTCACTGGCCCACACTTCCCCTCTTCCTGGGCGACGCAAGATCAATGTAGTGAGAGAGGGGAGGAGGAGAGGGAGAAGGAGAGAGGAGGAGAGGGGGAGGGATAGGGGAGAGGCTGTAAGGAGGGAGGAGAAGAGGGAGAAGGAGAGAGGAGGAGAGGGGGAGGGATAGGGGAGAGGCAGTAGGAGAGAGGAGGAGAGGGAGGAGGAAAGAGGAGGAGAGGGAGAGGGATAGGGGAGAGGCTGTAAGGAGGGAGGAGGAGAGGGAGAAGGAGAGAGGAGGAGAGGGAGAGGGATAGGGGAGAGGCTGTAAGGAGGGAGGAGGAGAGGGAGAAGGAGAGAGGAGGAGAGGGGGAGGGATAGGGGAGAGGCTGTAAGGAGGGAGGAGGAGAGGGAAAAGGAGAGAGGAGGAGAGGGGGAGGGATAGGGGAGAGGTAGTAGGAGGGAGGAGGAGAGGGAGAAGAAGAGAGGAGGAGAGGGGGAGGGATAGGGGAGAGGCTGTAAGGAGGGAGGAGGAGAGGGAGAAGGAGAGAGGAGGAGAGGGGGAGGGATAGGGGAGAGGCTGTAGGAGGGAGGAGGAGAGGGAGCAGGAGAGAGGAGGAGAGGGAGAGGGATAGGGGAGAGGCAGTAGGAGGGAGGAGGAGAGGGAGAAGGAGAGAGGAGAAGAGGGGGAGGGATAGGGGAGAGGCAGTAGGAGGGAGGAGGAGAGGGAGGAGGAAAGAGATGGGGATGGGAGGAGAAGGAAGAGAGGGAGGAGAGGGAGGAGAGGGGTAGGGGATAGGGACGAGGAGGGAGGAGGGGAGAAGGGGAGGGAGAGGGAGGAGGGAAATGGGGAGAATGAGGAGGAGGGAGGAGAGGGTTAGAGGGAGAAGGAAAGGAAAGTGGAGAGGGAGAATAAGGGAGAGCGAGGGAGAGGAAAATATTCAACCCTTCCGCTTGAGGCCATCCCCCCCCCTCTTCCCCGCCCCAGACACCCACTCTCGCGACCCACATATGCGCTAAAGGAGCAGAGGGGGGGGGGGGGGAGGGGGATCGAGGGAAAAATGGAAACTCTGCAGAAAAAAAAAGATGAAAAAGAAAAGAAAAAGTAAATGGAAATGAAAAATACACAAAACAACAACGACAACAGACGCAGACTAGACGATTTGCATGACAGAAAAAAAGACAAACGGGGAAAGAAAACCGTAATATATATATATATATATATATATATATATATATATATATATATATTTATATTTTATTAAATTTTATTTATTTTTATTTATTCATTTGTTTTTATTTTTTTTAACAAAAGTTTAACGTTAACGATACCTGACATTTCATACTTTCGCTGGAGTTTGTTTAGATATATCTTTATTTCTATTTTTGTGTGTACATGTCAGTCATTTGTTTCAACATTTTTTTTACTTTTTTTTTCTCTTTCTCTACAACAGCCTCCACTTTCTAAATAATTCAAACATATCATGGCGAAAAAAAGTAATATTTAAACGCTGCACAATTTTCTAAACGAAGTAAATTCCCGTGGTTAAAATTAGAAATTTTGAGCGAGCCCACAAAGAAAGAAAGAAAGAAAGAGAGAAAGAAAGAAAGAATGAAAGAAAGAAAGCAAGAAAGAAAGAAAGAAAGAATGAAAGAAAGGAAGAAAGAATGAAAGAAAGAATGCAAGAAAACGAAAGAAAGAAAATAAATAAATAAAGAAAAAAGAAATGAAAGAAAGAAAAGAAAGAAAGAAAGAAAAAAGAAATGAAAGAAAGAAAGAAAAAGAAAAAGAAAAGAATAATAATAAGAAGAAAATAAGAA
>NC_061826.1:12007701-12010201 GCF_019202785.1 Penaeus chinensis | reverse complement strand
AGCACAAAACAGGAGTTTCCCATAAAATTGTTACATTTTCTATGACCAAAATGACTCGAATTCGTTTTCTTTCAAGTCGTTACCACATATGCGGTGTGAATATTGTTAATGGTAGCATTGAAACTGAAATCGCTGGTATAAATCTTGGTATTATATAGTAAAATTGCTACCATTAAAATTACATGTCATGGTAGAACAATGAGTGAAAATGAACAATAAATAATGATATTACAAATATGGTGATAAGAATAATTATATTTTTCAATTAGAAACTATAGATACTAATATATATTGAACAAAATAAAGGAGAGCATACACATATTACTACGGATATCTTCAGATCTAATATAGTCTGTGTTACAACAAAGGTAATAATTATAACTCAGGAAACTTAGAAAACGAAATATCAATTCCTGTAACAAAATAATTGAATAACAAAGATAAAACTAACGATGAAAAGTCGAAATGCAAATATATAAGACCAACTCACCTTCAATCTGTAAGTCATCAATCTATCAATCAATCGCACTTAATGTTAGCTTTGGTGGTTGCAGCAAAATGTAATTACAGGATAGAGACAGTGGCTGCGTTCAGTCAGGCTCGCTGTTCGTCTAGCAACCGAAGCGGCGTTTCTACACCTTGGTTGAACGCCGACGGTTATACATATATATGTATATATATATATATATATATATATATATATATATATATATATATATATATATATATATATATATATATATTTATTTACATATATATATAGATACACATATATATGCATAAAGTAAGAACTGGGATTTCATCTGGTAAAACTAGTGTATTCATTGTTTAAGGAAAGGTTGTACGCCTGTAAAGACACACACACACACACACACACACACACACACACACACACACACACACACACACACACACACACACACACACACACACACACACACACACACACACACACACACAACACACACACACACACACACACACACACACACACACATACTTTGAATGAAATACTTTGGTTTACGCTAAAAATCACAGAAAACTAAACAAGTCAATAGAAAATTTTACATGAGAAACTATAATAAATTTGTTAAAATATAAACGCAACGTATTTCCTGTGTAATATCAACCACATGACAGAATACACCCTAGATGTCAATATATATTAGAAAAGTGATCTCTTAAGTAGATAATCAACAGCAAAAAAGCATAAGGAATTGTCTCAAGCATGTAACATAATCCAAGCCTTTGCTTTGCCGGGAAATGAGTACACTAGTGCATTCGATTTTGAAAAAGTATACTCATTTTCAAAATATCTGGAATAAAATGCCCAAGAAAGTATATGAAAAAACTTACTTCTTTGTCTTAATATTTCAATCGAATGTTTAAGTTTACAGAAAAAAATATAAACATTGCTCTTGGCGAGAGGTATTTAAAGCCTATATAAATTAAAATGAAGTCTATTTAGGGTCAGCTACATGCACGTGAAAAACGAGAATTATGATACTGAATGACTGAATATCAATGACACGTAACGAACACCCGAATATCAGTGATAATGACTATTATATATTGCGATATTCAGTATCTCCTAGCGAACGTACTGAGAATGAATGAAACATAATTATACACAAAATAATCTTAAAAATTAAGCTATGATGATCGAAGATGCCGCGGGAACGTCACAGCTAAAGGCAAGCTGGGACGGAGGACGGCAGACAAGAACAACGGTAATATATCTTGGCAACAGAGGACATAATGTCATGTCTGTGGGGATTATATTGATTAAGAAACGATTGGGAGGAACGTACCTAGGATTTGGAACGTTTCAATTGGAACTTTTATCTGAGAGATAGAAAAGGATTCATGAAAAATCGAGATTGTACGATAAATCTCCTCAATAATAATATGAACTCTACGAAATTCCGGAGAAACATCATCTATACGTTACACTACCATTCTCCTTCAGTAATAATATGTAACTTTATAAAGCACCTAGTATGACGAATTCACACCTCCAATGCTCAGCAGCACCTTATGTGAGGAAACAAATCACACACAGATAACTTTATTCTAGTTACTCCTATTAAAATAGTTTTCTTTGAGATCGAAGTCAAAAAGCATGGGAATTAGCCAGCATAACACTTTTATAATAATCGTTTTTGACCATTTTATTCTAACAGTTGTGTAATATACTGTACAGTTATCTATCTACCTGTTTATCTGTCTATCTATCTATCTGTTTGTTTGTCTATATCTCCATATATATACACATAAATAAACACACATACATATATGTATATATATGTATATATATATATATATATATATATATATATATATATATATATATATATATATATATATATACATACACACATATATATACATACACACGTATGTATATATATATATACACATGTATATATATATATATGTATATATATGTATATATATGTATATATATTTCTTCGTATATAAATACACACACACACACACA
>NC_061826.1:11957701-11962701 GCF_019202785.1 Penaeus chinensis | reverse complement strand
CAAAAACCCGTATTAAGGTGCGTTTATTTCGGTTTTAGTGTGTTGCTGTATTTCCTTTGTAATTAACATGCTGGTGTAATGACTACGGTGATATTGATGATAATGATTATGTTAGTACTCATGAGCCATTAATGTTCCTATCTTATTCTTACTAAGGTGATGATTACTGCTGTTCTCGTTATCATTATCATTATTGTTATTGTTTTTTCATTTTATTATTTATAACCATCACCTTAATGAAATATAATTAGAGTCTTTCAACACTTATGTATTATTTTTTTCTTCTCTTTTTATCGTAATTGTTGGTTAGCATTACATGAAAACTTCAAATCATTAATAGTAACCTCTCCTAATTGATACTAATCTAATAATATCGCCCATCTAATTTACAAATGAAAACGGCTTTAACATAAACCCACAAGATAACAGGACACATCGACTGGTCAGTTTACAACACCCCTCCCCACATATACACACACACACACACCCCAATGTTTTCCTTTACAAACTCCATGCCAACCCACACCAATATCACGCCAGTGCAATTTCCCTTGTAATAATCGTACGCAATGTGGCGAGCACTGTCGTAAGTTCTATATGAATGAATTCTGTGCGGGTATGACTTTCACAGCCCAGGCAGACCGTGGGAAAGCTATAGGCTTTGACTCTATCAAAATAGACAAAACACAAACTCACGTATACACCATCAGCTAGGACTGAAATTACAATGCTCAAATCGGCTTTTGATATAGTGGAACTGTGCTGCTCGTGTACAATAAACTCCAAAAAGCATATAGAACCAACAAACAATTATTAATGCAACTCAGACCACTAGGTAGAACAAATATCGTGATGTGGAATATACAACAATATAATCAATATATATCGCTTGCCTCGTAAGTTATCAAGAAACATTATGCTCTTCACATTATTACATTTAGTACTGCACTTTTTCTGAAAGGTTAATGTACTCTTGGACGTAAAATGTAGTACTTCGCCTGCTCTACTCCATATGCATTAAGAATAGTGAACTCTTAAATCATATTCTTTTCAAAGGAAGAATGTAAATTTACCATGTCGCTCACTAACGTAGAATAAATATTCAGTATCATTTTACGTAAATTCAGTAATATATTGACAGTCGTGTGTTACAAAAGATGAAAAAACAAAAACAATACTACCGGTGTTTCCTTTTCGTTCACTGACTTTCCATCCGCTGGTTCGTTCTTTGAAATGTTTGTTTGAGATGTCTCCTCCTTTTTCTTTGTTTTCTCATTTCTTCTTACGTCTTTGTTAGGGATGTCTCATATGTCTCGTCTCCAAGGGCTAGAACCGTGAAATCCTGCTGTGGCTTCCTCATACACCTAGAAATAGGCAAAGGAATGCAGTTATTACCAGTTTCATAAAGGGCTGGTGACGTTCATCAGAGAGAGTGTGAAGACATTTTTTGGAAAGGAGCAAAAGCGATCTAGGATTAAGCTTCTGGTTGACCTAAAAAACGGAAGGGAAAAATCTGTAAATGAGGAGATGGAAGTGATGAAAATACCCACGCGTTCACAGTAGGCCTATCAAGCTTTCCACGTGGCTCGGTGAAATTCAAGTTATATGGCACAGTAAGATAAAAGTTTCCCATGGCAAGATTTGTATTGCTTATTACATTCAGAGAGCAGCAGTTACTAAATCAAACAAAACAGTAAGGAAATGTGTAATATGTAATTGTTTGATTTGAATGTCACAACTGTAAAAGTCCTACAGAATAAGAACAGAAATTATTTTTGAAATTCATTGTAAAAAAAATCTGAATGCTTCTGTCGGTGACCAATTGGCCAGTCAAGTAACTGCAACATCTGTATTGTTGTAACCCAGGCTTTGCAGTCCAAATCTCGGCATGGATTCCAACCAGTTTAGACACGAATGGTCGATTCAAATATGGGAGGGAAATGAGGTCAAGGGACTGTAAAGATTTCCCCATTTTGATCGACAGCAACACGATTTCACAGTTTCACAAATCATGAACGACTGAATCAGAGAAACGGCGAATGTCGACATGACGTCACGCCCAGCGACGAACACCGTATTCCCGAATCCAAAATCGTTACGCCCGCGATGCAATGGAAACCCGACAAACCCCGACAGAATAATAAACAGGAGTGCATAACGAGAAGCCAATGCGGTCCTACTGGAATATCCGATCTATAGGTTTGTTTACTTTCCGCAGTTCCATTTGTCTCGTTCATAAACTTTCCTTCGATACTCCAGGAGAGGTTCTCATTATTCTTGGACGTTTAGACTCAAGCTTAGAGTCTCTCGCTTGGTCAGTGTACGTTCGTTTGTGTAACGGAAGAAACGAATTTATAGAGCGAGGGAGGGAGGGAGGGAGGGAAGGAGGGAAGGAGGGAAGGAGGGAGCGATATGTCCTGGGGGGGGGGGGGATACACAAGCAGATGACCTAGAGGTGAGGGGGGGGGGGCAGTTTACCGAGGGAAGGGGAGGAACTAAACAGTCAGGGGGATACAGAAACAAGATACCTAACGAGGAAGGGGGCAAAGATACCTTTGGTAGAAAGGAGGGAAGCAGACGACTCGAGGAAAGGGGGTGTAAGGAACCAAACAACCTGGGGAGGGGGGGGGGGGTAAGAAACAACCAGATGGACATGTAAGGTGACCAAACGACCTTTTTGGGGGGGAGGGGGGCTATATCAACTCTCCCCCCCCCCCCTCCCCGCCTCCCAACGCCCACATTCTTCACCCGTAACTGATGCCTTTCCCCGCTGCCGTGAACACCCGCCCACGAAATCGCCACCAGCTGCCGGCGACTGTGTTGTAAGGCGTCGCCAGTCTCCGTAACATTAGGCATAATGCAGCTGCCGCGATATATTGCCCGAATTCATGGCAGAAATTATGACCCAATTTCATGGCTGGCTGGAGAGCTGGTGAGGAACTGGGGAAAGTTTAAAGTTACTGAATGCTTGTGGGCAATTGTCGAGCATGTTATAACGTGACGGAGCTCGTGCAGACAGCGCGGGTTGCAGTAGACGGACGCGATACAGTGCGGGCTATGCGGGAGATTGTGTGTGTGTGTGTGTGTGTGTGTGTGTGTGTGTGTGTGTGTGTGTGTGTGTGTGTGTGTGTGTGTGTGTGTGTGTGTGTGTGTGTGTGTGTGAGAGAGAGAGAGAGATAGTTGAAGAGAGAGGGAGAGAGTGGGAGAGAGAGAGAGTGGGAGATAGAGAGAGTGGGAGAGAGAATGGGAGAGAGAGAGAGAGTTGGAGAGAAAGAGTAAGAGATAGAAAGAGTGAGAGATAGAGTGAGAGATAGAAAGAGTGAGAGATAGAAAGAGTGAGAGATAGAAAGAGTGAGAGATAGAAAGAGTGAGAGATAGAAAGAGTGAGAGATAGAAAGAGTGAGAGATAGAAAGAGTAAGAGAGAGAGAGAGAGAGAGAAGAGAGAGTGAGAGAGAGAGATAGAGAAAATGTATGTATGTGAGTGTATGTGTATATATCTATATACGTATGCATGTATGTATTATTCTTATATGTATGCATGCACGTATGTATATATATGTGCATGTTTGTAAGCAGAATATTCATCACATCTTCTCAACGGCCATGACACAAGGAAACGGTCTCACATTCGGTCTCGATTCGCTTAGCAGTATATTTCCATCTTAAGGGCAGTGTGTGAGCGCTTGTTTTGTACTCTTAAAAATCTCACGACGGCTGTTTTGCGAACTCTGGGATAGACTTGCATGGCGCTTTATAGATTACAATGCACACACTCTGCATTTCCTTCGTAGCTGGTGCATGGTGATTTGACTTGTGCATGAAAGACAGAGGAGGAGTTTCTTCAAGGAGGAAGTTTTTCTTTTTTTTGTGTGTGTCTTGGGTGAATTTTTTTGTTTGTTTGGTTGTTTTTGCTCTTAGGATTTATGCAAGTAGTGAAGGTTTAAACATAGTCCTCACGGCAATTGTCGTAATCAATAACAGCTTCAGTGACAGTTTCGTTATCATGGCTGTTATTTTTTAAAGATATGAGATAAGATCCACCCCCCCCCCCCTCCGCTTCCCCGTCCTACTTATTCACACTTGAACCCTCTATCTCCCTCGTTTCTCTGAACCTCTCCCCCCCCCCTCGCCCCCTCCATCTCTTAATCCCTCTTCCGCCTTCCCCTCCCTCAGCTTCCCCTCCCTCAACCCCTCCATCCCTCTTCCCTCTTCCGGATTCCCCTCCCTTGCCTCCTCTTCCCTCACCCTCTCCCTCTCCCCCTCTCCCATCCCTCCCTCATCCCCCCTCCCTCAACCCTTTCCTCTCAACCCCTAATCCCTCTCCTTCCCCTTCCCCTTCCCTCCCCCCCCTCTACCCCCCTCTTCCCACCCCTCCCTCTCCATCCCACCATCCTCTCCCTCTCTCCCTCCCCCCCCTCCCTGTCCTTCGCTCCCCCCAACCCACCCCCACAGCCAGCGAAATCTTACGACAGCCGTTCACTCATACACGATCTCCCGGAAGCTGCAAGAATGCTATAAACAGGGAGATGCAGATGCCTTTCCCGATACAAATACCGAATCCTACTCTCCACCGCGGAAGACCGATGTGTTAGGTGACTTGGTATTCCCTTTTTTTGTTGTTTTTTTTCTTTCTTTATTTCTTTTCTTTGTCGTCTTCTTTCTTTCTTCTTATTCTTTTTTCTTTTCTTTTTTTTGTTCTTTTCTTTGTCGTCCTCTTCTTTTTTTTCTTCTTTTTTCTTCCTATTTTGCTTATTCTTCTTCCTCCTTCTCTTTCTCTTTTTCTTCTTCTCCTCTTTCTCCTCTCCCTCAGCTTCCTCCTCCTCCCCCTCAAATTCCTTAACCTCCTCCGCCCCCTCCTCTCTCTCCTTTTCCTCCTCCTCGTCCCTCTGCTCCTCCTTCTCCCCCTTCTCCTCCTCCTCCTCCTCCTCCTCCTCCTCCTCCTCCTCCTCCTCCACCTCCTCCTCCTCCTCCTCCTCCTCCCCCTCCTTCCCCTCCTCCT
>NC_061826.1:11952701-11955201 GCF_019202785.1 Penaeus chinensis | reverse complement strand
TTTCTGAGTATTTGAGTACCTGTAAAAATGCCTGCATCAATAATGACGTGTATAAAAATAATTTAGTTCATAAGTAAGGGGGAATGAAATACCATTTCTTAACAGTTTCTGTATTTATACCTTTTGTTCTTTTATTTGTTCGTCGAATGAAACACCTGCATGCAAGCTACTAATTAAAAGTGGTGCAATTTGCATTTCATGTATTCCTTTTTTACATCTAGAATGACAGTTCGCCAACTGTGTAGTGTATAATTAAAAGGAAATGAAAGCCAAACTGTGGAGAAACATAAATATGAGCTTGAGATATTTATGAAAAGTAGCAAATAGAACTTCTTAAAAAAAGGAAAATATTAAAGAATAATACCTATTAGAGAGAGAGAGATAGAGATAGCGAGAGAGAGAGAGAGAGAGAGAGAGAGAGAGAGAGAGAGAGAGAGAGAGAGAGAGAGAGAGAGAGAGAAAGAGCGCTAGAAATAGATAGATAGAGATATAAAAAATAATACGATTAGAGAGAGAGAGAGAGAGAGAGAGAGAGAGAGAGAGAGAGAGAGAGAGATAGATAGATAGATAGATAGATAGATAGATAGCTAGATAGATAGATAGATAGATAGAGAGAGAGAGAGAGAGAGAGAATCATCAACTACAAACCAATAACCCCACACACCCTCTCCCAAAATACCACAATTCTACCTCCTTCACCATCCCACAAACCAGCCTACCACGGCCTCAGTATAAGAACCACGGCAGCAACCAGCGTACCGGCAGCCCAAGCAGACGTCGAGGAAGCTGCGTTACACTGAGAAAACCTCTCGTAGTCGACCTCAGTGATGGCACACCAGTGAAGGCGTTGGCACTTTTCCTGACAGACTTCGGGTTTTTCTAAATTCACGGTGTTGGCGCTGTAGTAACGGTCGAAGAGGGTCCTGTTGGTCTGTAAATAGTTATTGGTTTTATTGGTACTATTTTTCATGCGTGACATTTTTAACACGCTTTATGAAGGTAATCTGATAATCAATTATTTAAGGAAATGATTAGGCATTTATTGACAAATGAATCTGTAATGGCGAGTGTAAGTTCATCTCAATTTATACTATCCAATTGGTCTTACTGCGAGAGAAATTCCCATTGCTGTTGGAAGAAGTTACTCCTTGTGCTGATTAAAATTCATCTTGTGATATCTCAGTTAAGCAATTTAAGAAAGAGCGATTATATAATCAATCATGTGTAATTTTGATATCGCCAAATTCTCCACTAATCGTAGAATAACGGTTACGTGTGTGTGTGTGTGTGCGTGTGTGTGTGTGTGTGTGTGTGTGTGTGTGTGTGTGTGTGTGTGTGTGTGTGTGCGATGTGTGTGTGTGTGTGTGTGTGTGTAGACTGATAAATGTTTAGATATATTTATCAGTCGTAAATTAATGTAGTATTAGGATGCCTATATATACACATAATACATATACCATATATCATCATATATCCCATTCAAAACGAGGAATAGGAGTGTTTAATACTAATTACGCGACTAAAAAAGATCTGATCGGATATCAGAAACCATATCAAACTGGGTGGTTATTTATTCAGTCACTTATGCATTGTCAATAAAGGCTGGTTGTATTGGAAATGAACAATGGTATAAAATGCAGAACCATAATAAGAGCGGGGTTGACAATAATTAGGATTTCCATAATTCAGAATATGAATTGATATTTTTAAAGATTATGACGTCAGAGTACAGACGAATATTCTACAGCCATGTTTTGTTCCTTTAATTATCGTTTACGAAAAAAAAAAAACAGAGAAAAACAGATAAAAAGTAATACTCTGCCTATCGTAACTAGAGATAAAAATGAATAGTTTGCTTATTACACTAATATTATGTATTGGTATTCAGTATTAAAGTTTTTGCTTCGTAACCAATTAATGTTCATATCAATTGGTTACATTGTAGAAAGTAATATTGTATAAGGTAATAAAAAGTACATTGTATAAGGTAATAAAAATGTACATTGTATAAAGTAATAAGAAAATGTACATTGTATAAAATATTTAAAAAAATGTACATTGTATAAAGTAATATAAAGAAATGTACATTGTATAAAATAATGAAAAAATGTACATTGTGTAAAGTAATAAAAAATGTACATTGTATAAAGTAATTTTTAAAAATGTACATTGTATAAAATAATGGAAAAATGTACATTGTATAAAATAATAAACAAAATGTACATTGTATAAAGTAATAAAAAAAAAAGTGCATTGCATAGATGGTGCGAATAGGGAAACAAAGAAACAAACAAAAGGTGAATATGGTCACTGTAGAAATCATGGGATTTGATGAAGACTGAATTGCGCAATTTCATTTTCAATAAATTCGATGTATTTTGTTGCAACACTCTACAGGTAGTACCATATTTGATTTGGAAAATTGATGGGTTTTGCAATATATTCTGTTATCTAAAGCGTTGTTGTTCACCTTGAAATGCTTTGGAAATGGGGAGGCCAA